>NC_084796.1:147311817-147911817 GCF_963169125.1 Humulus lupulus
TAGTAGTAGGGGTAGGAGTAGCAGTAGCAGTAGACGTAGTAGTATTACTAGTAGTAGTAGTAGTAGCAGTAGCAGTAGTATTAGTAGCAGTAGTAGTAGTTGTAGTAGTAGTTGTAGTAGAAGCAGTAGCAGTAGGAGTAGTAGTAGCAGTAGATGTAGTAGTAGTACTAGTAGTAGTAGTTGTAGTAGTAGTAGTCGTAGTAGTGGTAGCAGTGGTGGCAGTAGTAGTAGTAGTAGTCGTAGTAGTTGTAGTAGTGGTGGCAGTAGTAGTAGTAGTAGTCGTAGTAGTTGTAGTAGTAGTAGTAGTAGTAGTAGTAGAAGTAGTAGTAGTAGTAGCAGTAGTAGTAGTAGTAGTAGTAGGAGTAGCAGTAGCAGTAGCAGTAGCAGTAGCAGTAGCAGTAGCAGTAGCAGTAGCAGTAGCAGTAGCAGTAGCAGTAGCAGTAGCAGTAGCAGTAGCAGTAGCAGTAGAAGTAGCAGTAGCAGTAGCAGTAGCAGCAGTAGCAGTAACAGTAGCAGCAATAGGAGTAGGAGATAAAGTAGCAGTAGCAGCAGTAGTAGTAGTAGTAGCAGTTGCAGTTGTTTTAGCAGTTGCAGTTGCAGAAGCAACAGCAGTAGCAGTAGCACTAGCAGATGTAGTAGCTTAGCAGTAGCACTAGTAGTAGCGGTAGCAGTAGCTGTAGCAGTAGTACTAGCAGTAGTAATCGTAACTGTAGTAGTAGTAGTAGTAGTAGTAGTTGTAGTCGTTGTAGTAGTGGTAGCAATAGCATTTGAAGTGGTAAGAGAAGCGGTGGTGGCAGTAGTAGTACTAGTAGCAGAAGTAGTATTAGTAGCTGTAGTAGTAGCAGTAGCAGTAGCAATAGCAGTGGCAGTAGTAGTAGCAGTGGTAGTAGTAGTAGTAGTGGTAGTAGTAGTAGTAGATGTCGGTGTAATAGCAGTAGGAGTTGCAGCAGTAGGAGTAGGCATAGCAGTAGCAGTAGGAGTAGCAGTAGCAGTAGCTGCAGTAGTACTAGAAGTTGCAGAAGCAGTGGTGGCAGTAGCAGTTGCTGCAGTAGTAGTAACAGTAGCAATAGAAGCTGCAGTAGTAGCAGTAGCAGCAGCAGTAGTAGTAGTAGCAGCAGTAGCAATAGTAGTAGTAGTAGTAGTCGTAGCAGTTGTAGTAGTAGTAGTAGTCGTAGTAGTAGTAGTAGCAGTAGCAGTAGCAGCAGTAGTAGTAGTAGCAGTTGCTGCAGCAATAGCAGGAGCAGTTGCAGTAGCAGTAGTAGTAGCAGTAGCAGCAGTAGCAGTAGTAGTAGCAGTAGCAGTTGCAGTAGCTGTAGCAGCAGCAGTTGCAGTAGCAGCAGAAGTATCACTAGCAGCAGTAGTAGCAGTAGCAGTAGCACTAGTAGTAGCGGTAGCAGTAGCTATAGAAGTAGTTGCAGCAGTAGTATCTATAGAAGGAATAGCTGTAACGACCCAAATTCGCTAATAAGGCTTAAGGGCCTTGATTAGTGTGCCAGGAGGGCAGGTTGGGATTTATGTGTGATTTTATGAGTTAAATGCATGGTTATGATTTAAAGCATGTTATTTGGCTATTTGTTTAACTGAGATGCATGGCTATGTTTACTAGTATGCATGTAGGCCCGGATCGTGTTAGAAGGGCGTAATTGTAATTTTGGCCATGTTGGGCATAACTGTATTTATATGTGATAATTGTATTCTGTGAATTGTACCGCGCAGGTGTGGTTTTATTATTGTGATGCACGTGCCGAGACGGTCCTATAGAGCTAGTTAACTTAAGAGTCACAACGAGATTTCTATACCCGGCTCGGGAGGAGCCTAGGGGTACCTCGGGAATTTTATGGTTAAGTTGAGATTTAGCGGGTAATGGTTATTGAAGATTTAGTAACCTGGGTAACCATTTGTTACTGCTGAGAGTAACAAGTTTTAGAAAGAAAATGGTAGATATGAAATAGAAATGAAAGGACTTAAGTGCCCTTGAGGTTTAGTTGGGAAAGGATAGGCAAGGAGGGGCAAAATGGTCATTTGGTTGGGAATTAGATAAATGGCAGCTGGGTTATATGGGGTACACGGTTTGGGGGCTTAGTCATTTTGGTCATGGATTGGTTTTGTTAGAAATAAAGAGAAGAAAAACTAAAGAGAAGGAAAGTTAGGGCAATGAGAAGAAGAAGAAGAAGAAGAAGAAGAGAAGTGAAGGAGCTGAAATTTGGAGACTTAGGAGATGAATCAAGGGAGCTTAGGATGGGATTCTCTACTTAAGGTAAGGATTTATGCATATTTAAGTTTGATTATGTTTAGATTTGTGAAACTTAAAGCTTGAGTTAAGTTTTTAAAGTTTGAGTTTTGAAGTTGCTGATTTTTGCAATCTAAGGGTGGATTGTTGGTTATGTTTGTGTTTTGAGCTTGAATCTAGTGTTTATGGGTTGTTAGATGGTCCATTTGAAGTCTTAAATTGATTTTGGGGTTTGGGTATTGGTTTGGTATGATTTTGGAAGGTTTTAGCTCGGAGATAGTGCAGGGAAAAACCCAGAATTCTGGGTCTGCGAAGGCGTGCCGTGACACAGGTTTTTCGTGCCGCGGCACAAGGCAAATTTCAGGTTGACATTTTTGGCAATTTTAGGCCCTTGCTCCGGGGGTTCGGGGATGTCTCCGGGGTGTTGTTTTAAGGTTTTAGAGGTCCCGAGAGTGCGGGATTGGTCCCGGGAAGTGGTTTTGGGTTGATTAGTATTGAGGGATGTTTCTTGTGTGTTGTGACTAGGTTGTTGGTGAGGCTCGTGCTAGAGGACCGTGCTCGCGGCTTTAGTGCATCAGGAGGCTCGGAATACAGGTAAGAAAACCGTAACACCCGAGAATAGGGCATGGCCCCACTGTGTGATTGCAAGGCATGGCCCCAGATTGTATTATGTGCAAATGTTTAACGTTAAATGAATCATGATGTGTGTGAATGATTATTTCGAATGTACTATATGTGTGATTATAATGAAATGAACGGCAAGGGCCGAGTGCGGCGTAGGCCGGGTACGGCCGTGGGGCCGAAAGTAACACTCAGCACATGGGATGCTTATATTCAGGGTGGGACCCAAGGGATACATGAGTTATCCTCGCGGTGAGAACCGAGACCCCAAGCTTTGGTAAGGCCTCTGGGGCGGCATGGCCGTGTTTGTTTAATTGATGATTTCCTATTTATCAGTGAGTTATGCCAGTGATATTATTTGCATATGTTATGTATTATTTGGGTTTTCTTGCTGGGCTTCGACTCACGGGTGCTCCGTGTGGCAGGTAGAAGCAAGGACTGAGTCAACCAACCATGAGTACGGAGAGCGTGAAGCGACGCGTACATGTTTGGCCTGCCCGACTGCTTTGGTTGGGGGTTTATTCGAAAATGGCTGTAATAATCTATGATTTTATGATTTCTCAACTGTAACCTTATTTCAAGATGTAATTAGTTTTCAAACCTTATTTTGGGATCCCAGATGTTCTATACTTAACGCTTTTAATGAAGTTAAACATTTTTAAAAGAGTACAGCCTTAAACTCTGGTTTAATCACACTTTTGGTTTTAGAAACCACTTTGAGTCAATTAAATGCACAATTTCTGTTTTAAACTCACTTAGTAACGGCTCTAAGGTAGTAGGGCGTTACAATAGCAGTAGTAGTAGCAGTAGTAGTAGAAGTAGTAGTAGTAGTAGTAGTAGTAGTAGTAGTAGTAGTAGTAGTAGAAGTAGTAGCAGTAGCAGTAGTAGTAGTAGTAGTAGTAGTAGCAGTAGTAGTAGTAGTAGCAGTAGCAGTAGTAGTAGCAGTAGCAGTAGTGGGTGCTGTAGCAGTAGCAGTAGCAGCAGCAGCAGCAACAGCAGCAGTAGCAGTAGCAGTAGTAGTAGCAGTAGCAGTACCAGTAGTGGTAGTGGTTGTGGTAGTGGTTGTAGTAGTCATAGTGGTAGTGGTAGTGGTAGTGGTAGTGGTAGTGGTTGTGGTAGTGGTAGTAGTGGTAGTAGTAGTAGCAGTGGTTGCAGTAGAAGTGGTAGTAGTAGTAGTCGTAGTAGCAATAGTAGCAGTAGCAGTGGTAGTAGTGGTAGTAGTAGTAGCAGTAGCAGTCGTAGCTGTAACAGTAGCAGTAGCAGTAGTGGTAGTGGTAGTGGTAGTGGTAGTGGTAGTGGTAGTGGTTGTGGTAGTAGTGGTAGTAGTGGTAGTAGTAGTAGCAGTGGTTGCAGTAGAAGTGGTAGCAGTAGTAGTAGTAGTAGCAATAGTTGCAGTAGAAGTGTTAGTTGTGGTAATGGTAGCAGTAGTAGCAGTAGCTGTAGCAGTAGCAGTCGTAGCAGAAGCAACAGCTTCTGTTGCAGTATTAGTAGTAGTAGCAATTGCAGCAGAAGCAGTATTAGTAGTATCAGTTGTAGCAGTAGAAGTGGTAGTAGTTGTGGTAGTAGCAGTTGTAGTAGCAGTAGCAGTAGTTGTAGTAGTAGTAGCAGTAGTTGTTGTAGCAGTAGCAGTTGCAGTAGTAGCAGTAGAAGTTGTAGTAGTTGTAGTGATAGCAGTAGAGGTAGCAGTAGCAGTAGTAGCAGCAGCACCAGCAGTGGTAGCAATAGCAGTGTTAGTGGTAGTAGAAGTAGTAGTAGTAATGGTGGTAGTGGTTTCGTGGATATTGGTTCAAAGCGGGATATATTTGGAAACTCGTGGAAATAGTTATGGATTTTATAAGTTTAACCTATAGTTTAGAAATATTAATTTTAACATAAGGTTTAATTAATATAGTTGGTCCTAGAAATATTATTTATTATAACCTAAGGTTTATATAGAAAAATTACGAGCGTGAAACTTGTCACAACCATGTTTATTATGGATTTAAGCATTTTGGTTGATTAATTTAATAAAAGATAGATTTAGAAGCTCTAGAACCTTTCAGCAGCTATCAGGGTTACGTTTTACTCAGTGAAATTTATTTAACAAACTTCAAATATGGTGAAAGTATGCAAAAACGTGTTTAAAATATCACCGTATGTCGATATATTGCAGCTATAGGGGCCGATATATCGCCTAGGGAAGATACGGAAAACACGTTGATTTCGCACGAACGAAACCACGGAAGCTCGGGAAATAGGTAGGGGCGATATATCACCTAGGGTAGGCGATATATCGGCTCTTGGAGCCATTTTTGAAACTTTGTGGATTTAAATTAGAAACAGCCTCAACAACTTGGACTTGCTCTTGAACGTTTTTGACCGAGTTCTGGGCATCTGTTGAAACGAAAATTCAAATTATATTAATTTATTTATTCTTTTTAAAAGGGGTTAGTTTCACTCCTTGAACTCTATAAATAGGACCTAGTACTCATCCATTTCATTCATTATTCAAGCGTTCTTCAAAGCCTCCAAGCTGCTAAGTTTATTCTAGAGAGAAAACACTAAAGTTTGGGATTTAAAAGCTTTTCAATCTAAGCTTTATAAACACTTGGGATAGAGTGACATTTCACTATTGAGGTGTAGATCAAAGTTCTAGTCCATTCAATGTATTCTTATCCTCAGATTTAGTTCATCAGAGTTCTTTTATCTTCTTTCATTTTCTTTCAGATTCTAACTCATCACTATGGCTTTTGGTTAGGTGTTTAAGTTCTTGAAACTTAATGTTCTTCGGTATGTTTCTAACATGATGGTTTAGATCTCTTTTTCATCTCCTTTTCTTTAGAAACTCATGGTTCTTATTGTTGATTTTAGGAGTTTTCCATCTTGTTCTTGTCTCCAATATCCCAGTTTTTTGTAAGGAAAATAGGTTAGATTATATGTGTTATGATATGTTTATATGCTATGATATGTTATGTGCTATGTATATACGCATGAATATGTTTTTAGTCGCTTGGGGCTTATAGTTGCTTAGACAACAAACCCCAAGATTTTTATCATTATCGTGGTTTAGAGTATGATTTACCCTACCTCAATTAGTAGATTGAGGACCTAGATGGGTTATCATATACTATTTTGTGATCTAACCTACCTCGATTAGTGGACTGAGGACCTAGATGGTTTTATCACATGCTACGATAATGAGTTAATGTCCATTAATATTGTAGTCCTAAATAATATACGTTTTTACGTCATATGTTTTGTAGTATATGTTTTATGATATAGTCTTATGATGTATGATATATGGTTTTAGTAGATTTTCCTTGCTTGGCATTAGGCTCATTCCTTTTATTTTAGATGCTGCAGGAAAATGAGCTTGGAAGGCGGAATGGATTCATGGCAGCTTGGCATGTGTATTGGGGATGGATTAATTGAATGAACTGCTAAAAGATCGAGGAAGAAGTTATTTTAAGTCTTTAATTTGTGTATTTATTTTCCTCATATAGTTTTGGACAATTAATTAAAGATTTTGTTTTATTTATGTTTTTTTTATGCATTAAACAATGGGATCTCATACCATATTTTGTATTCTGTACTATATTTTAGATTTTGTAGAGTCCAAGAACTTTACTTAGCTAATTGTTTAGTAGTATTATAGTATGTTTAGTGTTATCATTGTTACTTTGGATTTTTGGTTCAGACCGGGAGTTATTTGGACACTCATAGTAGTACTTATAGATTTTCTAAGTTTAACCTATAGTTTAAGAATATTAAGTATAACCTAAGGTTTGATTAAGGTTCTGATATTAAGGATTATATTATTATATTATAAGGTTTAGACATCAACCAATAGGATTTTAAGCACATGTTTTGAATGGTAATTAAGGATTAAGTATTTTTGAGGATTAAATTAAATAAGGGTAAAAGTTTGAATGTATAGGGTCAGTCAGCAGCTTTGAGCACGTTGAGGGCTTAGTCAAGGCTGTTTACTCCATTCAAACTCAGCTAAAAATGTGTAAATTCGTGTTTAAATATTCAGCGTATGCCGATATATCGCAGCTATAGGGGGCGATATATCGCAGCACGTAGATACGGAAAACACGAATCGATGCACGGTCGCCTCGGGAACAAAGGTCCAGGCGATATATCGCCTATAGGGGGCGATATATCGCCTCCACCAGCATGAATTCAAATACATTTGAATTCTTTTCCCTTCAGCCATTCAAACTCCTTCAACAGTCCAGCATCTTCTGAACGAGTCTTCAGCCTCTGCTGAACGATTATTCAAATGATTTTCACCTAAAAAGCCATTATTTTTATTCAAGTAAAATCAAGATATTTTCATTCCCAAATTCTATAAATAGGACCTAGTACCCAGCCATTATTCACCATTTGCTCTAAGTTCAGAGGCTGCTAGTGTTAAGTGAGTGTGAGAGTGTAAACACTTGGTTTGGGGAAAAACTATAAGCTTAAACATCATAAGCTTATCAAACACTTTGGGAAGTGAGTTCTATAGTATTTCGGTGAAGGTTAGATTGATCTTGCAATCTTTGAGGTAAACCCAAAACTCTAGTTCTTTTCTGTATTTTTATGTGATTTCCTTTCTCAAAACCTTCTACTCAGTCCCCTAACCTTATTCTTATTTTGGTTAGGGAATCCAAGCTTTTAAGCATATAAGTCGGTAAGTATGTTTTCTATGGTTTAGTCTTTCCATCTCTTTCATTTCATCTCCTTTCTTTAGACTTACTCTTTCTTATGGTTTTAGGAGTGTTCCAACAATCCCAACTCAGTCCATAATCTCGGTAACTTTGGTAAGGAAAATAGGCTAGAATCTATATGTTTATGTTTATGTTATCTTATGTGTTATGTTATGATATGTTATGAATATGTTATAAATGTGTTTGTTTGTAGGCTTGGGCTTATGCCCTATTTGACTAACAAGACCCCAAAAAGATTGTGGGCATATATGCCTATTTAGCTGGTAGGACCCCACTAATCTCATGGGCATAAGCTTGTTTAGTCTATGGGACCCCAAGTAATAATGGCCATTATAATAAGTGTATGTTATGTGTATTATGTTAAGTCTTTATGTTTTCTTATGAAATTATGTATGTGACTTTGTGTTAGATTTTCCTTACTGGGCATTAGGCTCACTCCTTTCTGTTTATGTGCAGGAAAATAAGTTTAGAGGCGGAAAGATTCGTGACGCTTGGAGAATGTGTATCGATGATGAATGGAGTCAAGGGGCCGAGCGTTATTCGATTCGAGGATATAGTCTCCTTTTATGTTTTTATGGTTTTTATGTGTATTTTCCGCATTATTATGTAATGTCTTTTATTTTAAATCTTATTTTGTTTTAAAGACAATGGGATCCCAAAATCCTTCTTAGTATTCTGTTTATTTGTAAATAACTCTTATTTTCAAGTTACTCAATAAATTATGGTATTTTCGTAAAAATGTAAGTTTTATGTATAGTTTCGATAATGGTCCAATTAGTCTAGATTAGTGGGTCGTTACAGATTTTTAATAAAGTTTTAATATTTTATGTATGTATTTCGAAATAGTAGCTATGTCTTAGTAGTTTTTAATGATCTGAGGTCTTAGAATTAGTCGTGGCATTACAAATAAATAATTGAAATCAATTTTTGCTTATATTGTTTGTCTATTATTATTATTAGAATAATATTATATGAATATCAGAAAATTTACAAATTCGTTATTGTGACTACAATCTTGTATTGGTACGAGAGGATTAAGATTGTAGGGAATGAATATAAACAGTTCGCAGTAAAACAAAGTTATGTGGAATCTTTGGATTAAATACTGTAAGTACGGTTCACTAGTATTATGAATACATGTAATCTAGATCCGGATTACTGATTTAGTAGGACATCTTAGTGGAGGAACTTTGTATAAAGTGGTTATACATGGACGGGATCTGATATGTTATTAATACTTATCAATATCGTTTACTTTATAAGTATTAATTAAATATATCTGTTGACCCTGATTTTGGTCAACTGACACGGAGTAAAAAATGCTTGATGTAGACAGATGTTGAAATGAGACACAAGAATTTATAGTGGTTCGGCCCCAGAATCTGGTAATAACCTACGTCCACTTGAGCTGTTATTGATATAATATTTCAAAGGAGTGATCAAAGAACTATGGTTCAATGAGTTTCACCAACTTCTGAAGAATAAAACAATATATCGAATGTGATAGCTCTAGCTCACGCGTAAATCTCTAATCTCCAGTAATTAGAAAGCCAATAAAGTCATTTCCTTGAGCTATCTTCCCATTATTTATAGGCTCAAGGAAGGTTACATGAATTAGTTACAGATATTCTTTCCTAATTAATCGGATATTCAGTAAATCATGGGAGATAATCTCGGATATGACGATGATCTCTATAAGATTATCTTTGAAATATCTGGAATGTATGACCATGCTGGTCGAGATAAAACTCAGCTCCGTGCTTGCAATGTCTTACTGGTCGATAGTCGAACATAATTCTACCAGGTGTCAGCCACGTGTTAGAAATCACTTGCCACGTCATCCGTGCCTGTTTTTTGGATAACATTTGCCCCCCAAGTTTATTTATTACGAGCAATAAATAAACTTTTAAGGAAACGACCCTTCGACTACCCCACCAGACCTGTCAGAGTAATTCATGCAATCTTGGGAAAAGTAACCTACCCTTGTCTAATCACGGCTTTTCGGTTCCCAAGTAATCTTTCGACGGCTATCACCCTTCCCCATGCTTCGAAAAAGAGGAAACTGGTGATTACTCCTCTTTTATGCCACGGGCAAAAATATATATAGTCTCTCCAAAGTCTTCTTTTCCTTTTTACGCAAGCTATCACTCTTTCAAGAAACCCTAAAGTTAGAGCTTCCATTTTCTTCTGGAGACCATCTTCCAGTATTTCAAGATTCAGTCCGCGAGTTCTCCGACGCTCGAAAATTCTCTCAAATCTCCACGGCTTTTTTTCTGGTAAGTCCAGAACTTTTATGCTTTATATTTTAGTCGTGCATGCTTCTGTGGATTGACTGTTGAGTTCATTTGTTTCTGGGTTGAGATGCATGACAGTAGGGGATTTAATGGGTGATACTGTATAGGATGATCACGACTTTGAGTTCATTTCTCTACCATTAAGTAGTTACGAGTTAGTTTGATAGTCGAGATCACGACTTTAGGACGTAAAACCGAAGTAAAAATTTGATTTTTATGCCAGTTGAAAAACCAAGTTTTTCCCACCCTAAAAGGAGTTGAAAAAACTTTTTCAAATTTTTTTTTTCTTTCACTTTTTGATCTGTTTCCCAAACTGTTCGTGTGAAAAATTAGTTTCTTATTAGAATGCTGCTGTATAAAAGCTTAACTTTTATACTCGACCATCGTTATTCTAAAAAACTTTCAAAATTCTTCATCCTCACCTCTCATTCTTCTGTTCGCAGATTTTAATGCCAGATTTGTGGGGAGGTGAGCGACCCATCGACGACGATCTTCTTGCGCAACTGCTTGAAGGCGAAGAACAACCAGCCGACCGAGTTCACGAGATTCCATTTTCCAGAGCTTCTTCTAGACCTCAACCATCACCACCTCAAATGGCCCGTTCTAAGTCTCCAGACAAGAAAAAACCAAACTTTGAAAACAATCCAAATTCACCTACCTAGCCTGATTCGCAGGCCAGGATTCCCTCAACCAGTGGTCGAGAAAACATTGCCCCGGACCCCCGTATCCAAGTTCGGGCTCGCCCTCAGCATCAAAACCTTCCTGATGTCGAGTGGTATCTTTCGCCTACCAGCCAGGTGACTCCCCGGATGCTCGCCAATTATCTTAGGAAGTATCCTCTTACCGGGGTTAATCTCAAAATCCCTGCTGCTGACCAAAGAGCTAACCTGCCTGGGGGCGCCTATAGCGCTTGGTCTAGGTATCACATAGAGGCGGGGGCTATCCTCCCTCTACATCCATTCTACCAGGGGGTGGCCAACTACTTCGGTGTTGCCCCCTTTCAAATTACCCCAAATGGATATAGAATGCTGGTCGCACTCTATATCCTTTATAAACTCAAAAAATGGCCAGAGCCCACTCCCCACGAGGTCAACTTCCTTTTTGACCTTAAGTCCAACCCTCAACAATACGGGACGGGCTTCTTTCATCTTTGTCACCGGGAAACAAACCGAACATTCCTGAGTGAGACTACTCACATTTCCAACGTGGGGAAGTACAATCAAGAGTATTTCCTTACACCAGACATGACTACGAACAACCTGGCCTTCGCTCGAGGAGGTAAATGTCACTTTTCACTGGTCGCTACTTTTCCTTAGCTCTTCTGCACTTCTCTAAAGTATATTGTGCCTTTCAGGACCATGGTTACACCCAAACCCAACACCAGACATGGTGTTGAGGTCCAACGCACTAGCCAGGATGGCAAATGCTGAAAAAAGCGTTAAGTTCCTGGTCACTGATGAAAATCTGAGGCTATCTGGCCTCCTGGCTCCTTGCCATGAAACAAGAGGACCCGTGGTGGCAGATGCCACTGTCAAGGGGGATCCCGAGCAGAAACCCCCAGCGTCTCCTCCCCGAAGGAGGCCAACGGGGGTTACGATCAGGGAACCCACTGGCGACCCTTCAGCAGAGACGCCTTTTGCGCCCCAAGGGAAGGGGAAACAAAAGGCAACCGAGCCTTTCATAGATTGGATGAGTCTTCAGATGAAAATGGTACTGTTATTCTGTTTTTAAATAACTTTCCAATTCCCTGTCACTTGTTTGACGGGGACGACAATTTTACGTATACTCCAAATCTAGGGCCAGACTTCTTCGTGCCAGATAGTGAGTGTATGACTAATAGAGTCAGTAGTGTAGCGACAAGTAGTTGTAGCTCGGGTATTAAACTTTGTGACCTCTTTTCTGATTTGCCATGATTTTTTATTTACTTTTGTCTTACTGCCTGCATGTTTTTCTTTATCTGCAGAGATGGCTTCCCCCAACGTTTTCGATCTGTACCAGACCCAGGAGGAAGAGGAGGTCCCCCTGGTTCGACGAAAATTGGCTAGGAGGCATGATGGCGAATCAAGCCAAGCATCCCCGGCCAAGAAGGGCAGAACAGCTAATCCTTCCAAGGACGGACCTACTGGCCAACCTTCTGCCCAACCTCCTGCCCCTGCTGCCAACCCTCCGCCTGCGGCCCGAAGGGAACAGGCCTCGCAAGCAGAACTTCCTGGGACCAAACTCTCGAACCGCTCCCTGCAATCAGCTAAAGATCTCCTTGCTCATATCCTGAAGCATGACCGTTGCAGGGAGGCAATGGCTGAAGCTGAGAGCATGGGGGTCGATTAGATCCTTAACAGGGCTCTTAACGAATTGGCCAGTGTAAGTATTGTTTCTCCTGGCCTTTATCTTTCCTTTTGTAATATAGCCTAACTTTTATTCCTTGACTACAGGCAATGCTGACTATAACTGCTGCTCGTACTCGCGCTAGTGCTAGCATCGAGCAGGCTCAGGCAAAGGCCGTTGAGGAGTTTCAGGCGAAAGCCATCGAGGAACTTCAGGCTGCAGAAGCCAGGCATGGTGGGGAGTTGGAGGTGGTCACCCAGCAAAAGGATGCTTTGGTGGCAAAGCTGGCGGAGAATGAAGCTTCTCAGGCAGCTTTGAAGAAGCAGAGGGACGATTACCAGGAGTCCAGTCGAATCCAATATCGTGAAGTCAAGAGACTTAAGGAGGAGCACCTTGCCAAGACAAGACCATAGCTGTTCTTGAGAGCCAAGTGGAAAAGCTTAAGCTTACCAACGCCAAGGATCTAGAGAGGTACAAGAACGCGACACTTTGGTGTTTCTACGACTTTTGGAAACACAACCAAGGTGCCGATTTCAGTTACCTTCCAACAGAGGCCAGGAAGGCCGAGCTAGCGCGCTATGCTGCTCGGTTAGCTGCTGAAGAAGAAAGAGCTAGGGTCCCTGCTTCCCCAAGTATCCAGCCACCCGCCAATTTGGAGGGAGGAGAAGCTGGAGGAGATGCAGCTGACCAAACTGCTCCATCAGATCCTCCTGCCCCTCAGGCTTCTTAAATTTTTTTGTTCTTTTTCTTTAATTACACGTCCTACGGGTCTTGATGTAAAGACTGAATTTTTATTTTTAATTTTGCTGCATGGCCAGCAAACTTTCCTTTTACTTTAAACAATTGCATCCAAGCAGTACTGCTTGCGGTGTAAGAGAATGCTTTTTTGATATTATAATATTTCTGCTTATTATAACATCTATTCGCATGACCGAACTTAGCATAGTACTTTGGCTTGATTTAACAAAATATAAATTTTGAAAAATACTCTAAGTACCGTAGCATGTTTTCACTCATTTTGTTCATGTGTTTACATACCTCTTGGTATGCTTTGCTATCGATGTACCTTATATGCCCCCCAAGTGACTGAGGAGCTTTAGGTCCTTGGTCACTTGCCTTGACCACGACCTGTACGAACATTACTGCTCGGAATAACTTGTAAAATATAGAATACAGCAAAACAACACACGTAGTGAACAAATACTTGTAAATAAAATTTACAAAGGTTGGCAAAAATGACTGGTTGCGCACAGTCCCTTATAATTCTCGTATTAAAAATGGACTAAACATGTCTTTACGAGTGATCTTTAAAAAGATCTTACACTTATAAGCGATTAGCCATATAATATGGCTAACCCTTTTTCAGAACTTGTAAAAAGTAAAAATTAATACAAGCCAGTCCTTTAAAAAGGACTGTTTATTGATAATACTTGCGCAGGTGTTCTCCATTCCAATAGCGAGGAACGAGATCTCCATTCAAGCGTGCAAGTTTGTAGGTGCCTGGATGAAGGACTTCTTCAATATGGTAAGGTCCTTCCCAGTTTGGTCCGAGTACGCCAGCAGTTGGGTCGCGGGTATTTAAGAAAACTCGTCGAAGTACTAGGTCTCCAACGTTGAATTTTCTTTCTTTCACCTTTGAGTTAAAATATCGGGCGACTTTTTGCTGGTACGCAGCTACTCGGAGTTGGGCTTTTTCCCGTTTCTCTTCAAGTGAGTCTAGGGAATCCATCATCAGTTGGCTATTCTGGTCCTGGTCGTATGTAATTCATCGATGTGAGGGCGGATCTAACTCGACGAGCAACATAGCTTCATACCCGTACGCTAAGGAAAATGGGGTATGACCTGTTGCTGTTCGATGATAAATTCTATACGACCAGAGTACTTCAGGCAGCTATTCTAGCCATGCTCCTTTAGCGTCTTCAAGTCTTTTCTTCAGGGTATCTTTAAGTGTTTTGTTCACTACTTCGACTTGCCCATTTGCTTGTGGGTGTGCGACTGAAGAAAAGCTTTTGACGATTCCATGCCTTTCACAGAAGTCTGTGAATAAGTCGCTGTCAAACTGGGTGTCGTTGTCTGAGACAATTTTCTGAGGCAAACCATATCGGCAAACAATGTTCTTGATGACAAAGTCAAGAACTTTCTTGGTCGTTATGGTAGCGAGAGGCTCAGCTTCGGCCCATTTGGTGAAGTAGTCGACTGCTATGACTGCATATTTTACTCCACCCTTCCCTGTTGGCAGGGATCCAATCAAGTCTATCCCCCATACTGCGAAAGGCCAAGGACTCTACATCTGCTTTAACTCGTTGGGAGCTGCGCGTGGGATCTTGGAAAACCTCTGACACTTATCGCATTTTCGCACAAACTCCATTGAGTCCTCATTCATAGTCGGCCAGAAATAACCCTGCCTCATAATCTTTTTTGACAACCCAAATTCGCTAATAAGGCTTAAGGGCCTTGATTAGTGTGCCAGGAGGGCATTACTGGAATAATTGTGATTTAATGAGTAATTATGTGTTCAATAATGTTTTCATGATAATCGATTGTATTATGTGGTAGTATGATATGTGATATATGTTAGAACCACATTATTATGTGGACAGGTTCGTTGAGCACGACTCAAGACGATTCTAGGGTCAGATAGCGGGAAAAGTCATAATGGGGTTTAAGTTATGACTTCGGAGAAGTCGGGGATATTTTTAGATAACAGGTAGTGATTTGGGTTATCGGGACATGAAAATAAATATATGGAGATATATTTGAGGTTAGGATGTCTAGGCGGGAATATTGGGGGATTTTACCATTTTGGCCTCGGGGACGGTTCCGGCACCCCGAGCCTCGGGATTAACTTAATAGATAAGTTAGACTTGAGGAAGCCTTTAGAAAACATAAACCGACTAACACTTAGGCTCTCTTTCTCTTTCACGCTCAAGGGAAACCAAGAAGAGAAACACACAGAAAATCAAAGGGGAAACAAGCTGGAATTCTGAGATTTGAGGTGAGAAATTGAAGGTCTAGCTCAGGGATTTATCAAGCATTAGAACATCGATTAAGGTGAGTATTTAACTCTGTTTTCTGTGGTTGAATTATGAGGTTTTACTGGGTTTTCGTTAAGTGCTGAAACAAGTTTAGTTGTGATGTTCTAAGGCAGAATTAAGAAGGGAATTTGGGGACTTGACTTGTCTACAGCTTGGCAAAGTGGTACTACAGCAGAGGTAAGTTTCAACTCTTGGTTAGAAGCTTTAAATTGAGCTTGATGGCTGGTTTGTGTGTGTTTTAGCATTTGGGTTGCAGAAATTGAAAGGAAGAGATTTGAGTGTGTTAGGTTGTGTTTTATTGGGAATTATGCTGTTTGGATCATGCTAAAGAGGTTGGGAATTAATTGGTTAAGAGTTGGGGAGTTTTGGGATGGTTTAAGGTAAGGCTTTGAGCTCTAGAATTGTGGAAAAATTGGGTTCGAAGGGGAGGGCCGCGGCTCTGTTCTAGAGCACTGCGGCCCTAGCATGCAAAGAAGGCAAGGAGGTTCGGCCAAGGGGGCGCGCCGCGGCGCCCAAGGCAAGGGCCGCGGCGCGTGTGTGGTTCGGAATGGGGATAGTTTCTGTTTTGGGGAAGGGACGCGGCTAGGCTTTGGGGGCCGCAGCCCTTGGTTGCACACTTGGGATTTTGAGGGTTTTAAGCATGGGAGAGTGGTCTTGGGTGCTCGAGTTTGGTTTCACCACCGTGCTTGGTGGAATTAGGAGTCTCGGGAGTTAGTTTTGTAATTGGGAACCTATATTTGATTATTTATGAAACCCTATGCTTTGGTTGTGGCTAGGTGATAAAAGCTTAGGCTCGGGAACGAATCGTGCTTGAGGGACGTCGCTCGTAATTCAATAACCGTACAGACTAAAGGTAAGAAAACTGCACCTGGTTGAATATATATGACGGGACTAAGGGCTCCCTATTGTAGATGCTTGAAAAGATGGTATTATGCCATGCAAGCCATTTAGTGAACCAACGGCCTAAGGGTGCCAAGGGTCTCACTAGCGCACAGGGTGCGGCTCGGACACTGGTATCCGAGCACAGCTTATTATGCACTGAGCTTGGTTTAACCGGGCCAGAGTCAGTGGGATAAACAGAGGGTGCGGCCTAAGTCGTCGGCCCTGAATATTATGTGATCTGAATGTTATATGAGATAGAATGTGTCTTGAACTGTATATGCTGACTATCTGTAGTGTAATGTCTGATAAGTATACATGCTTACTGAGTTATTTTCCTGTTGTTATTGTTGAGTTATCTGTGATGTTTTCTTGCTGGGCCTTGGCTCACGGGTGCTACGTGGTGCAGGTAAAGGCAAGGGCAAGTTAGATCAGCCCTGACTGGAGAGCTCGGCGAGTGGAATGTACATAACCAGGTGCTCGGCCGCCACGGTTGAGGACTAAGCAAGGACATGGAACCTGGAGACTGTCTGTTTTGGCTTTAGTATGGCTAGTGGTTCCTCATGTATTTTTGGGAGTCTGTAAACTTTCTTTAACTTCGTTTTTGAATGGGATCCCATGTTACTACAGTTAGTATATGCTAAATGAGTCTTTTGAGACCAAAACCTTTTAAACCCTAGCTCTTACATGTTTAGCGACACGATTTCAAATTAACGACTTAATTAGCAAGTCTTGCACCTTTATAAGTACACAGTGTAACGGTCTTGGCTATCCAGGGCGTTACATAAGTACATTGTCAGGGCAGTGGCACCAGACGTAGTGGTGCAGGAGGATATGGTGTTGACTCTGATATATGGTCAGAAACGTCCAGGTCATGCTTCCACGTCTCGTACTAATTCGTACCACCACTACTTGTGGGATACGGATGTCAGAGACACGCCTCTATTTTCCTCAGGGTCGTACATCTTGAGGCAAGGTGCCTTTCGCAGGTCTTCATCCTTGCAAGATGTGGGGTCTCGCATGGACCTTTGAGCGCAAGGTGTGACTTCTCGCATAACGAGGTTTATGGGCCTATGGCGTGGCATGCCTTTGGCTATGGATGCTTGGAAAACGACATATGGCCCTATGCGTGAGCGACATCACGGAACATAGGCGGGATGGGTGAGATGGGTAAGGCAGGCGTGCGAGGCGGCTCCCGAGTGGCTAATGCACGATGGCATCGCGAGGCACCTATTGGACGCGAGGTTTTGTCGTGTGGTCGAGTGGGGTGTGAGGTGCTGCTGCGCGACCGAGGTGGTGTCCACGATACCCATGCGTGAGACGCAGGGTGCGATCAAGGTTGTATCCGCGAGACCCGTGCGCGAGAGATAGGGCATGGCCGAGGTGGTGTCCGCGAGACCCATGCACGAGACGCAGGGCGCGGTCGAGGTGGTGTCTGCGAGACCCATGCGCGAGGTGCAGGGCGCGGCCGAGGTGGTGTCTGTGAGACCCATGAGAGAGATGCAGGGCGTGATCGAGGTGGTGTCTGCGAGACCCATGCACGAGACGCAGGGCGCGACTGAGGTGGTATCCGTAAGACCCATGCACGAGGCGCAAAGCGCGGCCGAGGTGGTGTCCGCAAGACCCATGAGCAAGATGCAGGGCACGGCCGAGGTGGTTTCCGTGAGACCCATGCGCGAGGCGCAGGGCACGACCAAGGTGGTGTCCGCGAGGCCCATGAGAGAGACGTAGGGCACGGCCGAGGTGGTGTCTGCGAGACCCATGCGTGAGATGCAGGGCGCGGCCGAGGTGGTGTCTGCGAGACCCATGCGTGAGACACAGGGCGAGGACGAGGTGATGTCTACAAAACCCATGCGCGAGACACAGGGCGCAGCCGAGGTGGTGTCCGTGAGACCCATGCACGAGACGTAGGGCGCGACTGAGGTGGTGTCTGTGAGACCCATGTGCAAGGCGCAGGGTGCGGACGAGGTGGTGTCTGCGAGACCCATGAGCAAGACGTAGGGCGCGGCCGAGGTGGTGTCCACGAGACCCATGCAGGAGGCGCAGGGCACGACTAAGATGGTATCCGTGAGACCCATGCGCGAGGCATAGGGCGCGGCCGAGGTGGTGTTCGCGAGACCTATGCGCGAGGCGCAGGTTGCCACCAAGGTGGTGTCTGCGAGGTCCATGAGCGAGACGCAAGGCGCGGCCGAGGTGGTGTCTGCAAGAACCATGTGCAAGACGCAGGGCGCAGCCGAGGTGGTGTCCGCGAGACCCATGCGCGATACACAGGGTGCGATCGAGGTGGTGTCTGTAAAACCCATGCGTGAGATACAGGGCACGGCTGAGGTGGTGTCCGCGAGACCCATGTGCGAGACATAGGGTGTGGCCGAGGTGGTGTCCTCGATACCTATGCGCGAGACGCAGGGTGTGGCCGAGGTGGCCTCGCTGAGGCGCAAGGCGAGGTGTGACGCAGCTGGCTGCTGTGCGAGATGGAGGCGTCTCGCGAGGTTGAGGCCTTGACTCCGCGTAGGCGCGACACAGCTGGGTGCGGCACGAGATGGAGGCGTCTCACGAGGGGCATGGCTAGGGGCCATGCACGCGAGACAGAGGTGTCCTGTGAAGGGATGCGACTTGGAGGCATGGAATGACCTCGTGAGGCCTAGGGCCTCACAAATGTGTGACCTCTTTTGCCTCTATCACATACTTGACACCTTCGGTGCCCCTTAGCCATTTACTTCACTAAGGGGACGGACCTTTCTTCCTTGGTGGATTTTTTTTTTCATCCACAGTAAGGAAAATATGTTACATTTTATGTGTTATGATTATGTTTATATGCTATATGTATGTATGTATGTATGTATGTATGTATGTATGTATGTATGTATGTATGTATGTATGTATGTATGTATGTATGTATGTATGTATGTATGTATGTATGTATGTATGTATGTATGTATGTATGTATGTATGTATGTTGTAGTCGCTTGGGAAATATGGTTGCTTAGATAGCAACTAAGCAAATCCTGAGATTTTTATCATTATCATAGACTATAGTTATGTTTAAACCTACCTCTAAATAGTAGCAAGAGGACCTAGATGGTTTCTTTCACATACTGCGATAATGAGTTAATGGCCATTAATTTGCAGTCTTATGTTTTATGATTTACGGTTTTACGTCATATGATTTATGATTTATGATATGTTTTAGTAGTTTTTCCTTACTGGGCATTAGCCTCATTCTTTTTTATTTTATATGGTCCAGGAAAATGAGCTTGGAAGGCAGGACGGATTCATGGCATCTTTGAATTGTGTATTGGGCGAGAACTAAATGAATGGACTGATGGGAAAGATCGAGGATGACGTTTTGTTTCAAGTCTTTTTAATTATGTATTTATGATTTTCTACATTTAGTATTTGAATAATTAATTAAAGGTTTTGTTTTTCTTATGATTTTATGTAATAACAATGGGACCCTGTATTTTGGTTTTTTATAATAAAGTTCTATTATTTTATGCATGTATTCGAAAATAGTAGTTATGTCTTAATAGTTTTTAATATTCTGAGGTCTTTAAGTTAGTCTGGTCATTACAGTTGGTACCAGAGCCACGGTTCATATGCATGAAGTTCTCCTTGATACACACGCAAAAGATCCGGATCTAACCGCCAATGTAAGTGTTCATGTTATGAATATTATGTTTATGTTAATAGCTAACGTTTTAATCATTATGTTTTCAGTCAAAATGAATGGAGCTTTGACCTATCAAGATATCCGAGCCATTAAGGCATTGAAAAGGGTTAGAGAGCCAATGGATACAATAAGAGTGCTAGAAAGAATCACTCAGATTGGTCCAATTTCACAAGGAGCCAGTTCACCTTCAAATCACTATGCAAATTATCATGAGTGCCATGGAGCAATATGTCCTAGTAATTAGGTTTTTTAAGGATTTTCCTTCTGTAGTTTCAAAATTGGAAGAATTATGGGAGACTATGGATGATGAAGATGATTTACCAGTAGCCATGAGATATTATTTTCCCATACTTAGGTTTACCTATAGGTTTGAGTTTCAATTCACTAATGAGCAAAAGCATAATCCTAATGAATATTCCCTGAGGTAGTTTCAAGGCTCATGATAATGATGATTCTGAGGAAATAACTAATGATATGCTAGATGAAGGGTCAGATGTAGAAGATCCTAATTTTTAGAGACTTACCCTAGTTATTATTAGTATAGTTTCTTTATTTATTTTGAATTTATGATTGTAATAAGTGAAAATCTTTTTTCCAAATGTGTAACGCCCTGGATAGCCAGGACTGCTACATTGTGTACTTATAAAGGTGTAGGACTTGCTAATCAAGTCATTAATTTAAAAACGTGTCACTAAATATGTATGAGCTAGGGTTAAAAAGGTTTTGGTCTCAAAAGTTTCACTTTATATAATTAAGCAGTTTAATACATGGGATCCCAAAAAGAAATAGAGTTTAAAAGTTGGTTTACAGAATTCCCAAAATATAGACAACCATCAGCCATACTAAGGCAAAATAGACATTTCTGGTTCTTGCGCCCCTGCCTAAACCCCAACCATGGCGGCTGAGCAGCTGGTCATGTACATTCGGCCTGCAGAGCTCTCCAAGTCAGGGCTGATCAAGCTTGCCCTTGCCTTTACCTGCACCACGTAGCACCTGTGAGCCAAGGCCCAGCAAGAAAACATAATGAGCAACACAAACAATAATAACAAATAGTCAATTCTTTAAGCACGATCATCCATCAAATAACCCACATTAACCATTCAGCATATACTCAGAATCAAGGATGCAACTAATCACATATAACATTCAAGTCTCATGATAACCAGGTCACATAATAATCAGGGCCGACAACTTAGGCCGCACCCTCTGTTTATCCCACTGACTTCGGCCCGTTTAAACCGAGCTCAGTGCATATTAAGCTGTCCTCGTCTACAAGTGGCCAAGCCATGCCCTGTGCGCTAGTGTAACCCTTGGCACTCTTAGGCCGTTGGTTCACTATTTATTTTACATGGCATAATACCATCCTTTCAAGCATACACATTAGGGAACCCTTAGTCCCATTACAGATATACAACCAGGTGTAGTTTTCTTACCTTTAGTTTTTACGTTCACTGATTACAAGCGACGATCCTCGAGCACAATCCGTTCTCGAGCCCTAGCTTTATCACCTAGTCATAACCAATGTAATGGATTCCATTAATATTCAAACAAAGGTTTCCGGATACAAAACTAGCTTCCGGGACATCGAATTCCACCAAGCACGGTGGCAAAATCGATCTCGAGCACCCTAGACTACATTCCCGTGCCTAAAATCCCCAAATGTTCAAGTGTACACCTAAGGGCTGCGGCCCTTGAAACCTAGCCAAGGCCATCCCTGGAAGCAGACACGCGCCGCGACGCTTCCCTTTGGCCGAGCCTCCCTGGCTCCTTTGCATCCTAAGGCCGCAGCGCTCTAGAACAGAGCCGTGACCCTTCCCTTCGTGACCAGAAAATCCACCATTTCCAACATCTAAACCTCATCCAAAACCATCCCAAAGCTCCCTAATTCAAAACCCATCAATCATAAAACTTTTAGCATGACTCTAACAACATAACTGAACAGAAATCCAGCCTAAAAACCTACTATAATCCCATTTTTAATTTCTGAAACTCAAGAACTTAAAACACCAAAACCAGTCATACAAAACTAGAACTTAAACTTCCAAATCACGAATTGGAGCTTACCTCTTCTGCTGAACCACTTCCTTGACAAATTCCTGAGCTAAAACCCAAGCTCTCAGCTTCAATTCAACCCTTAAACAACAAAATCATAAATACCTTAATACTCAGGAAAAAACTCAGAATCCTAACCCCAAAAACACAATTCAATTCTCACCTTAGCCTTGGTTGAGTGTTCCTTGGATAATTCTTGAGCTAATCTTCCAAATCCCCACTTCAATCCTTTGAATTCCCAGCTCAATTCCCCAAATTTCCAGTGTTTTGTGCTTTCTCCTTGAAAGAGAGAGAGAGAAAGAAGAAGTCGCTCTATTTTTGTTCCACTAGCTTCTATTTTGGCTAAGTCTAACTTTGGTTACTTAGGTCAATCCCGAGGCTCGGGGTGCCAGAAACGTCCCCGAGGCAAAACGGTAAAATTCCCCAATATTCCCGCCTAGACTTCCTAACCTCAAATATATCTCCATATATTTATTTCCATAACCCGAAAGTCTAAATAACTACCCGATACCTAAAATACCCCTGACTTATCCAAAGTCAAATATTAAGCCCCGTTGTGACCCTTTCCCGCTATCTAGCTCCCTAGGATCGCCTCAGTCGTACTCTGCAAACCTGCCCACATGATAATGTGGTTCTCACAAATACTATATATATCACATTTACATTCATATAATCTTACAAGCATCTTTTTATCATATAATTATGCATTTCAATCAATAAGCTCATTCAAATCACTTGTAGCTCAATTATGCCCTCCCGGCACACTAATCAAGGCCCTTAAGCCTTAATAGAAAATTTGGGGTCGTTACAAAATGAATAAAGTTGTTATTTTTAATGGCATGTATGAGTTTTTTTTATTTTTTTTTACAATCATAATAAATTTAGAATAAATTCAATAAATAATGACTGAGTTCAGTGAGGGTGGATACAAATCAATGGATCGGGTTCTATATTGAGAGTTTAGGGGGCCATAGTACTGGGAATGATTTTACTGATCCCAACCCTCCCTCAATATTGTAACGACCCAAAACCACTAATATGGCTTAAGGGCCTTGATTAGTGTGTCGGAAGGGCATAATTGGTTATGTGTGAATTTATTGAGTTAACGTGTGATTATATGATAAACATGCTTGTATGGTTATGTGAATGTAAATGTGATTATATGTTATATTTGTGAGAACCACATTATTATGTTGGTAAATCTGCAGCATGCGACTTGAGGCGATCCTAGGGAGCTAGTTAGCGGGAAAGTCACAACGGGGCTTAAAACTTGACTTGGGCAAGTCAAGGGATATTTCAGGTATTAGATGATTATTTGGGTTATCGGGTTATGGAAATAAATAATTGGAGATATATTTAAGGTTAGGAAGCTTAGGCGGGAATATTGGGGAATTTTACCATTTTTCCCTCGGGGACGTTTTCGATACCCCGAGCCTCGGGATTGACTTAATTAACCAAGGTTAGACTAAGTAAAATAGAAACCAGTAGAACAAAAACCCAAATTGACCCTTTAATGTTCCTTTCTTCCTTCTCTTCTCTCTCTCAAGAAAACTAATGAAACCTAAGGAGAATTCAGCTGTAACTCTATGTTTTGAGCTGAAGTTTTGAAAGATTAGCTCAACCTTAACTAAGAAGTTCAACCAGGATTAAGGTAAGAACTGAATCACACTCTTGATCATTATAATTTTGTGTTTTGGTTGGGTTTTAAAGTGTTTATGCTTTTGAAGTTTAAGGACTGAATTGAAGCTAGAAAGCTTGGGTTTTAGCTCAGAAATTGTTAAGGAAATGGTTCATCAAAGAAGGTAAGCTTCAATTCATAGTTTAGAGTTTAAATTCTGAGTTTGCATGACTGGTTTTAGAGTTCTTGAGCTACTGGGTTTCAGAAATCAAAATGGGATTTTAGTGAGATTTTAAGCTAGGTTTTTGTTGGATTATGTTGCTAGAATCATGTTAAAAGTTTTGTGATCAATGGGTTTTGGAATTAGGGTGCTTTGGGGTGGTTTTGAGCAAGGTTAGGATGTTAGGCTTGGTGGATTTTCTGGGCACGAAGGGCTGGGCTGCGGCTCTGTTCTAGAGTGTCACGGCCTTGTGAAGTGAAGAAGAGCCAAGGAGGCTCTACAGTGGGGAAGCGCTGTGGCGCCACAGGGCAGGGTCTGTTTTAGGGGGCGGGCCATGGCGTAGGTTTTAGGGGTCGCAGCCCTTAAGGGCATTTTTGCTTGTTTGGAGGTTTTAAGCGTGGGAACCTAGCTTAGAATACTCAGGATCGATTCCACCACCGTGCTTGGTGGAATTCGACGTCCCGGAAGCTAGAACTTCACCCAGAAACCTTTATTCGAATATTAATGGAATCCCTTATCTTGGTTGTGACTAGGTAAAAGCTAGGGTTCGGGAGACAGATCGTGCTCAAGGGGCATTTCACTTAATCGAAGTGGTTGAAAATTAAAGGTAAGAAAACTGCACCCGGTTGTGGATTCATGTTGGGACTAAGGGTTCCTTGCTTTGTATGCTTTATAGAGGATGGTATTATGCCATATAAATAGTAGACAAACGGCCTAAGAGTGCTGGAGTTTACATTAGCGCATAGGGCGCGGCTCGGCCACTGGTAGTTGAGGACAGCTTATTATGCACTGAGCTCGGTTTAAGCGGGCCGGAGTCAGTGGGATAAATAGAGGGTGCGACCTAAGGGTGTCGACCCTAGTTATCGTATAATCTGATTGTTGTGGTTGACTGTTGAATATGATATGTTGATTAGCTAATTGTTAGCTTATGAATTCATGCTTATCTCTGTAAGTAGATGTTTAATTAGGGATTGCTAAATGTTTAAACATGCTTAAAGGAGTTTATGATTATTATCAGTACTTGTGTTGTGATATTACATTTTCTTGCTTGGCCTTGGCTCATGGGTGCTTCGTGGTGCAGGTAAAGGCAAGGGCAAGCTTGATCAGCCCTGATTTAGAGAGCTCTGGGAGCATAATGTACATGAACAGCTGCTCAGCTGCCACGGTTGAGGGGAGACAGGGACAGGAGAACCATAAGCACCTGTTTTGCCTTTAGAATGACTGGTGGTTATCTGTACACTTGAAATTTTGTAAACAGACTTTTTAATCGCTATTTCTTTTGGGATCCCATGTGTAAAATGTTTAATTGTATGGAAAATATCTTTTGAGACAAAAACCTTTTAACCCTAGCACGTTAGTGATGTTAGTAAACACGTTTTTTTAACTGGTTGACTTGATTAGCAAGTCTTGCACCTTTATAAATACACAGTGTAGCGGTCTTGGCTATCCAGGGCGTTACAAATATGGTTAAATTTTGAATAGCAACGAGTTTAGAGCCTAAGAATTAAGTCATATAGGGTGCTTAGAAACAAACTTAGAAAATAATGAAGGTGGCTTAATAGTCTAAGTATAGAAACACACCCTAATTTATAAAATGGCTTACATAATTTTTATCATAACTGATAGGTCCGAGTTATGTTTGCCTAGACTAAGTTTTTGCCTTAGAAACTATTAGGGTAAGTTCTAACATGTTTTCTCAACTGTTAGAACTTTACTGAAGTTGTTGCTCTGAAGGTCTACACGCATGAACGACAATGCCCCCAGCATCGCCAACGAGACTCACGAAGCCCCTCTAGTCCGAATAAGGGGAACGTATGCTACCACTGCTACTACTAATAGGAATGCACCACCACCAGTTGACAACATTGCTGAGATTATCCGGTTACGGCAACAAGTAGAAGAACCATTGCAACAACAATGACAACAACCTCAGCCGCAGCCTCAACCCCAGCCTCAGCCTCAGCCCCAGCCTCAGCCCCAGCCTCAGCCCCAGCCTCAGCCTCAGCTGCAACCTCAGCCACAGCCTCGGCCAATGGCTAAAGCACCCCTAGCAAGGGCAGAATGTAGGATATCCATATGGGGGATGGCCGATGGAAAACTACGCGCCTTATCCAGCTCAGTACATAGAGCCAGTCTACGAGCGTTTCCGTAAGCAACACGCTCCAAACTTTGAAGGGACAACCGACCCCTTTGAGGCTGAAGAGTGGCTTAGAAATGTAGAGCCTATTCTAGCACACATGAACCTTGGCAACGCGGATCACATATCCTGAGTTTCCTCTCTACTGAAAAAGGATGCAAGAATCTAGTGGGATTTGGTACAACAGACTCATGATATCACCACCATGACTTGGGCCAGATTTGTGGAGCTGTTTCAGATTAAGTACTACAACTCGACAGTCATCGCTATGAGGGTGGAAGAGTTTTCCAGTTTGAAGCAAGGCAATTTGACGGTCGTCAAGTACGCTTAACCATTTGATCGTCTAGCCAAGTTTGCACCAGAGTTAGTCCCAACCGATTACTTAAGGGTTACCAAGTTCACCAGGTGACTCAGACCCAAGACTGAGTTAGGAGTCAAGCTTGCAAAATCAGACGCAAAATGGTCAAAACCACAACAACAACTAGCATAACAATAATGGGCAGAAAAGAAAGCATCCTGGTAATAAGCAAGCCGACGTTGACAAAAGAGCACGGACCAATAACGGTAATAATAGGTCGGGTTATGTGGAATACCCTCAGTGCTCCAAGTGCCAGAAAAGACATCCTGGGGATTGTCATGCAAGCACCAAGGGTTGTTATAATTGTGGCCAAGAAGGTCATCAGAAAAAGGATTGTCCGCTGCTCAAACAAGAAGAAAACAAGGACAACAAGATGGTTCCAGCCAGAGTCTTTGCCTTGACAACAAGGTGGTCACAGGTCAGCTTCCTATCCTCGATAATATATGTTCATTATTGTTTGATTCGGGAGCATCACGCTCGTATATCTCATTAGAAATGATAGAAAAATTAGACAAGCCTTGTGAAATATTTAGAACTGGGTTTATTAAGGAACTACCTTCAGGCGAAGTAGTTCTATCATCACGAATAGTACAAGGAGTACCAATCAAATTTGATGGCACGAAGCTAGAAGGAGACCTGATAGAGCTAGAGATCAAGGACTTCGACATAATACTGGGCATGGACTGGCTAGCAAAACATGGCACAACCATCGAGTGTAGTCGCAAGAAAGTGACGTTTGAAACTCCTGAAGGTCAGAAACTATGTTTTATGGGAAAGGTTTCAGAACTACGGACATTGCTTATCTCATCTCTCAAAGCTCAGAGGATGATAGAGAAAGAATGTAATGCATTCTTAGCAAGTGCCACGCATGCGACACAGGAAACACCATTAAAGGTTGGAAACGTCCGCATTATAAAGGAATTTCCTAAGATATTTCCTGACAACTTACCAAGGTTACCCCCTACTCGGGAAATTGACTTCATAATCGAACTAGTACCAGGAACCGAGCCTATCTCAGAGGCACCATACAAGATGGCACCTACCGAACTCAAGGAGTTGAAAACGCAGTTACAATAGCCCTTAGACTTGGGATTCATCAGACCGAGTCATTCGCCATGGGGAGCACTGGTTCTATTTGTGAAGAAGAAGGATGGAAGAATGCAGATGTGTATCGATTACCGCGATCTGAACAATGTGACAATTAAGAACAAGTAACCGCTACCCCGGATCAACTACTTATTTGATCAACTCCTAGGAGCGACTGTATTTTCAAAGATTGATCTACGGTCCGATTATCACCAGCTCAAGGTAAGGGAAGAGGATATACCAAAGACATCTTTTAGGACTTGATACAGACATTACGATTTCCTAGTCATTTCTTTTGGTCTTACCAATGTTCCAGCCGCATTTATGGACTTAATGAATTGGGTCTTCAAGGATTACTTGGATAAATTCATCGTGGTGTTCATTGATGATATTTTAGTGTACTCCAAGGACGAAGTCGAGCACGATGAACATTTAAGACTGACCATGCTGCGACTAAAGGAGCATCAACTTTATGCTATGCTCAAGAAATGCGAATTTTGGCTATCACAAGTAGCGTTCCTCAGCCACATAGTATCCAAGGATGGAGTCGCAGTAGACCCAGCTAAGGTAGAGGATGTGAAGGATTGGCTAAGACCTAAGAATGTGTCAGAAGTTAGAAGTTTTTTCGGGCTAGCATGCTATTATCGGAGAATTGTAGAAGGCTTTTCTAAGATAGCCACTCTGCTTACCAACCTGACCCGGAAAAAGCAAAAGTTCAATTGGACGGATAAATGTTAATAAAGTTTCCAGTTGCTCAAAGATAAATTGTGCTCAGCACCAGTACTTTGCGTACCAACACCCAACGACAAGTTTGTTGTATACTGTGATGTGTCTAAGCAAGGTTTAGGTTGTGTGCTGATGCAAAATGATAAAGTGATAGCCTACGCCTCAAGGCAACTGATGGAATACGAGCAACGATATCCAACACACAATATGGAGTTGGCAGCGGTGGGCTTTGCATTGAAAATCTAGCGCCACTATCTTTATGGAGAACAGTGTGAGATTTATACGGACCACATGAGCTTAAATTATTTATTCACGCAAAAGGAGCTCAACATGAGGTAGCGCAGGTGGTTGGAACTAGTAAAGGACTATGACTGTGAAAGCCTATACCACCCAGGAAAGGAAAATGTAGTTGCAGATGCGTTAAGCCGGAAGAGTTACGGAAATCTGGTAGCATTATCCGAAATTGAAAAGTCACTTCAGCAAGAGTTGATTAACGCCGAGATAGAACTAGTCATGGGTAAACTAGCTAACTTGTCCATCCAGTCAAGTTTACTAAATGATATACGGATCGGGCAAGGGCATGATGACACGTTAGTATCGCATATGGTTGCAGTCAAAGAAGACAAGACTACTGATTTCTCTATATCAAGACAGGGGTTCTTGAGATACAAAGGTTGGGTGTGCATGCCAAATGACCATGAGATTAAGATGAAGATATTAGAAGAGGCACACACTACCCCATACTCAGTTCACCCGGGGTCTACCAAGATGAATCCCGACCTTAAGGCACTATATTGGTGGTTGGGAATGAAGAAAGACATAATAGAGTATGTGTCTAAATGCCTAATATGCCAGCAAGTAAAGGCAAAACATCAGCGACCCGCAGGCTTATTACAACTGCTTAGTATTTTGGGATAGAAGTGGGAAGACATAGCAATGGACTTCGTGATAGGATTACCACGAACAAATAAGCAACATGACTCGGCTTGGGTTGAGTTGTGGTAGATAGACTCATAAAGTCAGCTCACTTTCTACCTGTCAAGATTACATACACTGCTGACCAGTACGCAGACATTTATGTTTGAGAAATTGTACAACTGCATGGAATCCCTAAGACCATAGTATCTGATAGAGGATCGATGTTTACATCGAGATTTTGGGGAAGCTTACAGCAAGCCATGGGTACCAAGCTAAGTCTCAGTACGGAATTTCATCCTCAAATCGATGGACAGTCCGAGCGTACCATACAAATTTTAGAAGATATGTTGCGTGCTTGTGGACTAGACTTTGGAGGATCGTGGAGTAAGTATTTGCCACTTATAGAGTTCTCCTACAATAATAGCTACCAGGAAACTATCGGTATGGCACCCTATGAGCTGCTTTATGCAAGGAAATTTCGGTCACCGTTACATTGGGATAACGTAGGAGAAAGACAACTTCTTGGACCCGAAGCTGTTAGAGAGGCTCAAGATGCAATGGAGCTGATTAGAAAGCATATGCTCATTGCTCAGAGTTGGCAAAAGAGTTAAGCGGATGCCAAGCGATGAGATGTGGAATTCAAATTCGGATATCATGTCTTCTTAAGAATATCTCCTATGAAAGGATTGAAGCAATTGTGGAAGAAAGATAAACTTAGTCCCCGGTTTATAGGTCTTTTTGAGATTTTGGACAAGGTGGGACCAGTAGCATATAGATTAGCCCTACCGCTAGCCCTAGTAGATAACCACAATGTGTTTCACATCTCGATGTTGCGTAGATATGTGTCAGACTCATCCCACGTTCTCAAGTACGATACGTTAGCACTTCAGAAAGACATGAGTTATGAGGAACGACTAGTTAGCATCCTATAGAAGGGGGTGAAGGAATTACGATCTAAGAGTATTCCAATAATCAAGGTCTTATGGAGTAATAGTACAGAACGGGAGGCAACATGGGAGTTGGAGGGAGAAATCCGAGCACGGTATCCGAAATTGTTTGGTAAGTCAATTTTGGGGACAAAATTATTTTAAGTAGGGGAGAATCGTAGCGTCTCAGAATTTTACTTAGCTAGATTGTAGTAGCTTGTACTGTTGTATTTTAGTTTTCGTGGTTGTTGGTTCAAGCTGGAATTTAGTTGGAAACTCATATGGATAGTTATGGATTTTATAAGTTTAGCCTATATTTTAGAAATATTAATTATAACATAAGGTTTGATTAATATAGCTGGTCCTAGAAATTATATTTATTATAACCTAAGGTTTATATAGAATAATTAAGAACGTGACACTTGTCACATGTATGTTTATTAATGATTTAAGGATTTTAGATGAATAAATTAATCAAGGATAAACTTATCTTCCTTCAGCTATTAGGATCACGTTTTACTCAGTCAAAGTGGTTTAAACAAATTCAAGTGTGCTAAAAGTGTGCAAAAACATGTTTGATATATCAGCATATGTCGATATATCGCAGCTATAGGGGTCGATATATTTCCTATGATTGATACAGAAAACACGTCGACTTCGCACGAATGAAACCACAGAGGCTCGGGATTATGGAGCAGGCGATATATCGGCTCCCTTTGGCATTTTTTTTTAAATCTGTGGAGTCCGAGCTAGAAACAGCCCTCAACAACTTGGACTTGCTCTTGAACATTTTTGACCGAGTTCTGGGAATCTGTGGAGTAGAAAAATCAATTTTATTCAATTATTTATTAATTTCAAAAGGAGTTAGTTTTACTCCTTGAACTCTTTAAATAGGACCCTTCACTCAGCCATTCGCTTCATCATTCAAGCACTTATCAGAGCTCTAATCTATCTAAGGTACTCTCAATCCTCAGGTTTAGTTCATTATAGTTCCTCTTATTCTTTTCATTTCTTCCAAATCCTAACTTTTTATAATGGCTTTTGGTTAGGTGTTTGATTTCCTTTGAGACTTAAGGTTTTCGGTAAGTTCTTATCTTGATTGTTTAGATCTTCTCTTCATCTTATTTTCTTTAGAAAACTTATGGATCTTAATTTTTGGTTTTAGGAGTTTCCAAACTCATTCTTGTCTCCAATATCCTGGTTTTTCGTAAGGAAAATATGTTAGATTTTATGTGTTATGATTATGTATGTATGTATGTATGTATGTATGTATTATGTTGTAGTCACTTGGGAAATATGGTTGCTTATATAGCAAATAAGTAAATCCCAAGATTATCATTATCGTAGACTATACTTATGTTTAAACCTACCTCTAAATAGTAGCAAGAGGACTTAGATGGTTTATAATATGCTATATTTGTGTTTAAACCTACCTCTAAATAGTAGCAAGAGGACTAAGATGGTTTCTATCACATACCGTGGTAATGAGTTAATGGCCATTAATTTGTAGTCTTATGTTTTATGATTTACGTTTTTACGTCATACGTTTTATGATTTATGTTTTTACGTTTTATGATTTATGATATGTTTTAGTAGTTTTTCCTTACTGGGCATTAGGTTCATTCCTTTTTATTTTAGATGGTCCAGGAAAATGAGCTTGGAAGGCGGGACGGATTCATGGCAGCTGAGGCTTATCCCTTAGTAGTCATAGGTCAGCTTTTTAGTGTTGGAACCCCTTATACTGTTTTGATTGATTCTAGTTCTACACATTCTTTTGTTGCTAGTAGAATTATTGATAGAATGTGTAGACCATGTGATTATTATGCTGTGGGGTTCAGGACCTTATTACCTACTGATAGACCCAAAACGGGTATGTTTTAAATATTTACACTCGCAAGCGCACGAATCGTATTTATAGAATAGTGTTCGTGTAAGCACGAGATCGAACCCAAAGGAGTTGTCTAAAATCGAAAAGAGAAACTATTTTAAACCAAAATTAATAAATTCTAACCTAGTTCCAAAGATTGATGAGAATTTGTAACAATAAAAATAAAATAAAATATAATAATAAAGAAATTAAAGACAATATAAATAACATAAATTAATAATAGAAATGAAGATGGTAAAATAAGATTATTAAGGATTAGAATCCACAAAATATAAGTTCAATAATATTTATAAGTACATTGATTCCCAAGTTTTAGTGATAGTTAAAATAAATCAAGCTATCATTTTCCAAATATATTTATAATTTTAAGCACAAATTACTTCTAAAAAGATATGATTTTTCTTCACTTTTCAAAGTTATAATTTCAAAGCATTTAGTGTAAATCAATCTAATGAGATAACAAATAAATCAATGAACATTATTTATAAGGCAAAACATAATATTTTTGTTCTAAGCATGGATGTGTACAATTTAATGACACATCTTACACAAAGAATATTATGTATTTGCACTAATGAAGAACAAAGTTTAAATATGTGCTAACAATCCAAAATACATGATATTTAAGATGAAAGAAGATATTTGAAGAAGAAAATTCCATAAACTTTGTTGCACAAAATGGGAAATCAACATACAAAATAAATACTATCTAGTTACATATTGTTTCATCATCACCTTAATAATCTTAAAAAGATTAGAAACACATAACTAGAATAGCAAATACAAACTAAAAATTACAAACATAAATAGGAAAATTTGGAGGATGAACCCCCAAATATTTCCTCTAAAAATACATAGAAAATAACCAAAAAGAAGATGAAGATGAAGAGAATTTAGAGGTTTTGAATGTGTAGAAATTATGGTATAGTAACCCCTCTTCTCCAAAATGGACACCCTAAATCCCTTATTTATAGCCAAAAATGAGGTATTAAAATAATCAATTTAAAATAATTAAATTGATTAAATTAATTTAATTAATAATAATATGGAAAATAGGGATAAATTATAGGGTGTAATAATTATGTTTTAGGGTAAAAAGTGTAGAAAGTGGGGTAAAAAGTGGTATTTTTGTCATAGGGGACAAATGGTACAAAAGCATTTTTGTGGGCTCAAAAAGTGGCATGCATGGGTGAGAGGCTTTGGGGCTGCAGGAGGTGTGTTGGTGCTTCATGTGATAGCCGAATGTTGGTGATTGAAGCAGCTGGAAGAGAGCTGGCAGGAGGCGTGGGTTGCAGCTGAAGGATGGCATGGACTGCTGAAATGGTTGATTGCATGGGAGGAGTGATGAAGGCTGGTTTACGTGGGAAGCTGATGGATGAATTGGGCTGGAAGATGCTTGGAGAAGCTTGGCATTGGGCCTTGTGCTGATGGGCCCAAATTGCTTGGGAAAATGCCAATTTCCTTTGCTATTCTTCACAAAAATGCCATCTTTTTTCATCATTTTCATTGCTTTTCAAGAGCATAAATTCCCTACAAAATAAATATAAAATAAATCATAATACAATATTTTCAATTATAAAATAAATTAATTTAATTCTTTGAAAATATTAATTATAACTTAATTATATTTTACATTTAAGTTCAATAATACAACATTTTTTTACCACTAATAAAACAATAATAATTCAAATAATTAACTACAATATTTTACAACAAAATAACTATAAAAACACACAAAAATATATAAAATCAAAATAAGACTAATAAATTCAAAATTACTTAAAAAGTTAATAAATCAATTAAAAACTCAAGAATTAAGCAACAATTAGCACATAAAAAGTGGTAAAATAACTCTATTTTGTAGAGTTATCACCTACTGAGGAGTTAGTAGTATCTAGAAGATGGGTTAGATCACTACCAGTGACAGTGGAGGGCAGAGAGTTATTAGTTGATTTGATAGATTTGGTTATGATCGACTTTGACATGATTCTGGGTATGGACTGGTTAGTGAAGTATGGGGAAACCATACATTGCAGAAGGAAAATGGTAACCTTTGAGCTTGAAGGTGAGGATCCTTTTGTATTTGTTTACACTGTGCATGGACCCCTGTTACCCATGATATCTGTTTTGAGGGCTAAAGATCTATTGCAAGGTGGTTGCATAAGATTCTTAGCCAGTGTGGTAGACACCACTCGGGTCGTGCCAGTGGGACCAGAGGAGACCAGGTTGGTCTGTGAGTTTCTGGATGTGTTTCCAGAAGATTTACCAGGGTTGCCGCCACACAGGGAGATTAAATTTGTGATTAAACTGACACCAGAGACAGAGCCAGTGTTTAGGGCACCTTACAGAATGGCCCCAGTAGAATTAAAAGAACTAAAGGTATAGCTGTAGGAGCTGTTAGATTTGGGTTTTATTAGACCTAATTTCTCACCATGGGGTGCACCAGTCACGTTTGTAAAGAAGAATGATGGTTCTCTGAGGATGTGTATTGATTACAGAGAACTGAACAAGTTAACAATTAGGAACAAGTATCCTCTGCCAAGGATAGATGATTTGTTTGATTAGTTGCAGAGTAAAATGGTATTCTCAAAGATAGACCTTCGATCTGGTTATCATCAGCTGAGGGTCAAGAAGGGAGATATACTGAAGACTAATTTTCGTACCAGATATGGGCATTATGAGTTCTTAGTCATGTCCTTTGGGTTGACTAATGCCCCAGCTGCTTTTATGGATCTGATGAACAGGATGTTCAAGGATTACTTGGATCGGTGTGTGATCATCTTCATTGACGATATTTTGGTTTATTCTCAGTCAAGGTCAGAACATGAGTAGCATCCGAGGTTGGTTCTACAGAGACTGAGGGAGCATAGGTTGTTTGCAAAGTTCAAGAAATGTGAGTTCTGGTTACCTCGGGTAACTTTCCTTGGTCATATCATCAGTAAGGAAGGGATCAAGGTGCACCCAGCCAAGATCAAGGCAGTCAGAGATTGGCCAAGGCCAAGGAATGCCTCAGAATTAGGAGCTTCCTTGGGTTTGCAGGGTATTACATGCGTTTCATGGAAGGGTTCTCAAAGATTGCTACTTCATTGACTAAACTGACACGCAAGAATCAAAAGTTTGTCTGGTCAGACAAGTGTGAGAACAACTTCCAGGAATAGAAGTAAAGGTTGATTACAGCTCCAGTTCTGAGTCTCCCGACAGATCAGGTGAAGTTTGTGCTTTACTGTGATTCCTCACATCAGGGTTTGGGTTGTGTTCTTATGCATTCAAGAAAGGTGATTGATTATGCCTTACACCAGTTGAAAGAGTTTGAACGGAGATACCCCACTCGTAATTTAGAGTTGGCAGCAGTGGTCTTTGCATTAAAGGTATGGAGGCAATACCTTTATGGAGAGAAGTGTGAGATTTATACTGACCACAAGAGCCTGAAGTGATTTTTCACACAGAAAGACCTGAACATAAGACAGAGGCGTTGGCTGGAGTTGGTGAAGGATTATGATTGTGAAATCCTATATCACCCAGGGAAGGCCAATGTGGTGGTAGATGACTTAAGCCGGAATGGTCCGGGATAGATTTACTGTAACGCCCTACTTCCTTAGAGCCGTTACTAAGTGAGTTTTTAAGACAAAACAGTGTGCAATGAACTCGCTAACCGAGGTTTTGAAACAAAAGTGTGACTAATTAAAAGTTAAGGCTGTAATCTTTGAAAATGCGTCGTTTCATTAGAACTTCTATTATTAAACATTTGGGATCCCAAAATAAGGTTTGAAAGCTAATTACATTTTTGAATAAGGTTACAGTTAAGAAATCATAAAATCATAGATTATTACAGCCATTTTCGAATAAACCCCCAATCAAAGCAGTCGGGCAGGCCGAACATGTACACGTCGCTTCACGCTCTCCGTACTCATGGTTGGTTGACTCAGTCATTGCCCTTACCTGCAACACAGAGCACCCGTGAGCCGAAGCCCAGCAAGAAAACTCATGCAGAACATAACATATGCAAATATATATGGTTAATCATATCAGATAATCCACAAATAAACAAGTCATCCATTAGACTAAGCAAACACAGCCATGCCGCCCCAGAGTCTTACCGAAGCCTGGGGTATCGGTTCTCACCGCGAGGATAACTCATGTATCCCTTGGGTCCCACCCTGAATATAGCATCCCATGTGCTAGGTGTTACTTTCGTCCCACGGCCGCCCCGGCCTACGCCGTACTCGGCCCTTGCCGTTCATTTCATCATAATCACACATATAGTACATTCAAAATAATCATTCACACACATCATGATTCATTTAAGGTTAAACATTTGCACACAACACAATCTGGGGCCATGCCCTGCAATCATCTCATCATGCAACATGCAATATAGGGCCATGCCCGGCAATCACACTATGGGCCCACGCCCTATCCTACGGGTGTTATAGTTTTCTTACCTTTCCAATCAATAGCTTAGATCACCTGACTCCTTGAGCACGATCCCACCCGAGCCTTAGCGCACACCTAGGCACAAACATAGGTCAAAGTCAACACCGAATCCCAAGTCCGAATACCTAGCCTCGGGACCAATCCCGAGCCCCCGGGAAGTCCCAAATCCCCAAAACAAAGTGGCGGAAACAAGCCCCGAACCCTAGGTCAAAATCCATCATCAAAAACCCAAAAATTCACCTCTGTGAACAGTGCAGCGCTACAGCGCTCTAAAGAGGGCGCTGTAGCGCTACAAGCAGAACGCCCCTCCAGAAACAGGGACTAGCGCTACAGCGCCCACTGACTAGCGCTGTAGCGCTAGTTGCAGCCCAGTAGAACCCGAAAATCGCATCTTGCGATTTCCTTCAACCAATTCAACCCCAAACTTGCCCAAACCTTTTCCAAGCCCAAAAACAAACTTATACACACCTCACACTCATCCCAAGCATCCCAAGAACTCAATCCCAAGCTCAAGCAACCCAACAACTCAAAATCTACCATGAACAACCCTAAACCAGAAATTCAAGTAAACCACAAAGATAGAGTCTTAGAAATCGTACCATTAATGCAATTTCGACCTTGATTCAACCCTAAGCCTCCTTAGCTTGATCATCATCAAAGCTTGACCTGCTTTTCCCCAAAAGTCCCATCCATTTAGCTCAAAAACACAGCTCAAAACCAGTAAAGCCCTAAAACTAAAATCCTCAAGAACTTACCTCAAGAGTTGATGTGTTCTTGCCAAATCTTCAAGTCTAACCCAAGATCCTTGATGCTCAGCCTATCCTTGCTCTCCACTAAGCTTTGCCCCAAGAAATTTGAAGAGAAGAGGTGCTAGAACCCCAAACCGATCCCTTCAAAACCCATCTGTTTTTCTCTCTTTTCTTTCTTTCCTTTTTCCTTTCTTTTTCAGCCCCTTAACTCTATTCTACAAAATCCACTAAGTGTATAAAGCCTTATTTATTCTATCTTCAAAAGCCAATTGACCAAAATGCCCTCCCTATTAATTCTAAACCCTTTTACCCAAGTAGGGCCATTTTAGTCATTTGCCCAATTCCCGCTAATCCTCAAGTGTCTCTAATATTTTCCCGTTGCTTCCCAATGCCTGATAAATCACCAAATAATTATCCCCCATCATCAAAATAAATCTCAATCTATTTCTCTGAATTCCTGTTCATACCTCCAGGCTCGCCCCGAGCCGGGTATAAATTCCTGACAACACTTTCCGCTAGCCTACTCACTGGGATCGCCTCGAGTCACAAAGCACAGATACATCCACATACCACTGTGGCCTCAACAATCAACACATATCAATACAGTTACGCCCAAACATGGCCAAAATTACAATTATGCCCTTCTAACACGATCCGGGCCTACATGCACACTAACTTACATAGTCATGCATCTCAGATAAACAAATAGTCATATAACATGCTTAAAATCATAACCATGCATTTAAATCATTAAAATCACACATAAATCCCATCATGCCCTCCTGGCACGCTAATCAAGGCCCTTAAGCCTTATTAGCGAATTTGGGTCGTTACATTTACAGTGCAAGATAGATGTCTAGAGAGTTGGCAAAGGATATGACCAGAGCTGGTATAGAGTTGTTGGTGGGCTAGTTGACCAACATTACGTTGCAGTCTACAATGTTGGAAAGAATAAAGGAATGTAACACCCTGGATAACCAAGACCGCTACATTGTGTGTTTACAAAGGTGCAAGACTTGCTAATCAAGTCATTTAATTTTAATAGGTGACATTAAACCCTAATCAGACTAGGGTTAAAATATTTTGGTCATAAAAGATAAATTTTATTTAAATAAATGTTTGATATACGGGATTCCGAAAACAAGGTTTAAAGGACAGTTTACAAAATTTCAAAGGTTATATACAACCACCAGTCATTCTAATGGCAAAATAGGCATTATTTCTCCTGTCCCTATCCATCCCTCAGCTGTGGCGGCCGAGCAGCTGACTATGTACATTCTGCCCCTAGATCTCTCCAATTCAAGGTTGTTCCAGCTTACCCTTGCCTTTACCTGCACCATGTAGCACCCGTGAGCCAAGGCCCAACAAGAAAACCATAATACAGAGCATAACCAATAACATTAATCAAATAATTCACAAAACATTAACTAGATATTCGACAAATCATAGCGTTCACATAATCGATGATATCAATCAGTAAATTAATAATCTATCATAGGAGGTAATCAACATGCCATAATCATCAGATTAATAACAGTAAACACATCATACAATACCCAGGGTCGGCGCCCTTCGGTCGCACCCTCTGTTTATCCCACTAACTCCGGCTCACTTAGGCCGAGCTCAATGATTATATAGTTAACCTCAGCTGCCAGTGGCTAAGCTGCATCCTATGCGCACATATCAATTCCGGCACTCTTAGGCTGTTTATTTCATGCTCACATGGCATAACACAATCATACAGCATTGTAAACAAGTATAGGGAACCCTTAGTCCCAACATAGCCCCACAAACGGGTGCAGTTTTCATACCTTTAATTCCGAGCAGAGAAAGTTAATTGGTTCCGAGCACGGTCCTTAGCCTCTAGCCTAGCAATAAACCTAGTCACAAGGGTCATTGATATCCTATCAACTTTCAATCAGAAATAAAATACCTAGGGAACAAAACTAACCTCCGGAACCTCAATTTATACTAAACTGGGTAGTAGAAATTGTCCCGAGCACCTAGATCGAACCCCCGAGCCCTAACAATTCTTAAAACACTTCCAAGGCCAAAATTCCCAGGCGGGTCGCGACTTGCCCCAAGTCAAAGAGCAAGCTCCCAAGCCAAAGGGGAGGCGGGTCGCGACTTGGCCAAGCAAGTCGCGGCACGCCCCCAAGTCAGAGAGCTCCCTAGGCTAGAAAGGCCACACGCGCCACAGTGCACCTAGGTTAGGTCACGGCACGCCCTGCGAACCTAGAGAAAACCTGGGTTTTCTCCTCCTTCTCCCAGCAAAGAACACCCAAACACATCCCATAATTCTTCTCAAATTTTCCCCAATTCCACCCCAAATTTCCAACTACGAATCCAGACTAAATTACACATTTTAATCACCCAAAAACTTAGCAATTATACATCAATCATCAATTCATATCATTAGCCATAATCACCTAAGTTAGAATCAATCAATCCGCCATCATTCTACCTATATCTAACTAGAAACTCAAGGATAACAAATTCAGAACCTTACCTTAATTGTGCTTGAATCTCCCACCAGCTTCCAACCTAATATTCTTGAGCTTAAATCCTCTAACTCTTCCTCTGAATTCCAGCTCTAGTTTCAGCTTGAATCTCCTTCAATTCCCTTTGAAAATTCCCCAGCCCAAGCCTAGCTTCAACTTTAGTGAGGGAGAGTGAGAGTGAGAGAGAAAACGTGAAGGCATGGGAGAGAGAGAGCTAGGACCTTTTTTTTTTCCTTCTTTCCTTCCTTAATTCGTCTATACCCTTATGCCTTATTCTAACAAAAAGGCTAAACATATCCTTAAACATAGGAAAGACCATTTTTCCCTCCCAAACAAAATAACCCTTTAACTTATCTAGGGGTAGAATAGTCATTTGTTTCCAATTCCCACTAATTCCTCAAGTGTCTCTAATATTTACCACTTAAATTTCATCATCCAATTAATCACCAATTATTTACCCAATGTCTAATAATTTCCAATATATTTCCTAAATTCCCAAAAATAACCCCAGGCTCCCCCGAGCTGGGTATAAATCCCTTCCATGACTATTTCGCCAAACCACTCACTAGGATCGTCTCGAGCCATATGCTGCAAATATATCCACATAATACTATGGTCTCAACAATTTACCACAAATAATCATGTATATGCCCTCAACAAGACAAAATTATAAATATGTCCCTATAAGCTAAATAGGGCCCACATGCATATTAATACTCATAACGTGCATTTCACATATCCATATAATCATATAAGCATGCTTATCACATAATCATGCATTTAATCTTTTAAATCACACATAAACCAACTATGCCCTCTCGACACGCTAATCAAGGCCCTTAAGCCTTAATAGTGATTTTGGGTCGTTACAAGGAAGTTCAGTTGGGTGATTCACAACTGTCCAAGATCAGAGAGGACTTCCTAACCGGAGTGTCTAGGGACTATACAGTGTCATATATGGGCTTGTTGAGATACAAAGGTCAGATCTGTGTTCCGATGGACATTGTTATCAGACGGGAGATTCTGGATGAATCTCATACTACTCCTTACTCTTTGCATCCAGGCATCACGAAGATGTATCAAGATGTGAGATCGCTATATTGGTGGCCTGGGATGAAGAGGGATGTGACAGAATATGTGGCTAAGTGCTTGACATGTCAACAGGTCAAGGTTGTGCATCATAGACCAGCATGGCTATTACAGCCTCTGGACATCCCATAGTGGAAATGGGAGGACATCATGATGGATTTTGTGGTGGGGTTACCCAGGACTATGGGTCAATATGATTCGATGTGGGTTATTTTTTATCGATACACCAAATCAGATCAATTCTTACCAGTGAGGACAACTTATACAGTTGATCAATACGCAGATCTCTATGTTAGAGAGATTGTGCGCCTTCATCGGACACCGAAGTCGATCGTGTCAGATCTGGACCCCACATTTACTTCCAAGTTTTGGGGAAGTTTGCAGAGGGCCATAGGTACACAGTTGAAGTTCAGTACTACTTATCATCCTCAGACAGATGGACAATCTAAGAGGACCATTCAGATATTAGAGGACATGCTGCGAGCATGTGTGCTGGACTTTGGTGGGTCCTGGAGTAAAGTATTTGCCTTTGATAGAGTTTTCCTATAATAACAGGTATCAGTCAACAATTGGGGTGGCTCCTTTTGAGATGTTGTATGGTAGGAAATGCAGGTCTTCCATTCATTGGGATGAGACAAGAGAAAGGAGATAGTTGGATCCTGAGGAAGTTCAAAGAACCAACGAGGCCATTGAGAATATCAGAGCTCGGATGCTCGTTTCTCAAAGCAAATAGAAAATTTATGTTGATCCCAAACGTAGGAGCATGGAGTTCCAAGTGGGAGACTATGTCTTCCTTAGAGTCTCACCATGGAAAGGGGTGAGGAGATTTGGGAAGAAGGGAAAGTTGAGCATTAGATTTGTAGGACCATTTGAGATCTTGGAGAGGAATGGTCAGGTGGCCTATAGGTTGGCCTTACCACCGGCACTGTTGGTCGTACACAATTTATTTCATATTTTGGCCCTTCAGAAATATGTGTCAGACGTGACTCATGTGTTGAGTTACGAGAATTTGGAGCTTGAGGTAGATCTCTCCTTTGAGCAACAGCCAATCTAGATACTAGACAGAAAGGACAAGGACCTGAGAAATAAAACTATACCTTTGGTTAAGGTATTATGGAGGAACAGCAAGGTCGAGGAAGCGACCTGGGAGCTGGAGTCAGATATGCAGAGTCAGTATCCCGATTTGTTCAGGTAAAATTTCGAGGATGAAATTCCTGTAAGGAGAGGATAGTTCTAACGTCCCAAATTCCCTAATATGGGTTAGTGCCTAGATTACGAGGGCAGGAGGGCAATAATTGGTTTAATGTGTTATTATGTGATTATATGCATGATTATGTTCGTTGTATTATTATATGGATGTATTTGCATGCATGTGGGGTCGTTTCTTATAAGAAGGGCATTTTTGTAATTTTGGCTCGTTGAGGGTATATTTGTATATTTATGTGCATGTATGTGATATATGGGTGAGACCATATTATTATGTGGATATATTTGAGTTACTCGGCATGAGGCGATCCTAGGAAGCAAGTTAGCAGTTTAGTCATAACGGGGTCAAATACCAAGCTCGACGTGAGCCTATGGGTAGTTTGGTACTTAGTACATTACCGAGATTGAGAGGGTAATGGGAAATTATTTGGTAATTATTTGAGGATATTGGGAGTTATGGGAATTGTGAGATGATAATTATGATTAACGGGGTAGGCGGCAAATGACGAAACTCCCCTTGAGGGGCTTTGAGAGAGAAGGTTGGCCCTAGGGGCATTTTAGTCATTTAAGGCAAAATCTGGCGACTTAGTTACCTTTTTCTTTTGGCTGAAGAAGCAAAAACAGAACAGGGCTCTCTCTTCTCTCCTTCGATCATTCTCTCTCTCTATCTCTCTCTCTCTCTCTCTCGGTTTGGTTTTGAGGCTAAGGTTAAGGATTCAAGCTTGAGGATTTAAGGCTTAGGCTTTAAGATTGAATTGTTGCAGGTAGGAGGCGTTGATCCATAACTAAGGTGAGGTTTACAAATTCTGTTTTTGGTTGGTTTTCTTTATAGTTTTGGTTGTTCTTAAGCTTGAAAGCTTGGTTATGGACTTGGGTTTTTGGTAGTGTTTTGAGTGTGTTAAAGCTTGGGTTTTATTGTTGGTTTGGTGATAATGTTGTACTGGGTTTTAGTTATGATTTTGGGATTGTTTGGAAGTGTTTTTGGTTGAATCTGGGCTGAAGCCTTAAATTGCTCATTATTAATAGGATTTAATATATGGTTATGACTAGGTTACCGCTAAGGGCTCAAGGTCAGGATCGTGCTCAAGGGTCGTTCTTAAGTTATTTTACGCTCGGACTTGAGGTAAGAAATCTGCACCCATTATGTGACATACATGATTATTGATGAAGCATGTTGAGTGCTCTATATATGGATATTTTTTGTATAATGAATGCATGTTTGCATTACTTTCTTGAGAAAGGCATTGACTTATCAGTCAAGGACGACAATAGCGTTGAGCGTCGGTTGTAAAGCATTGACTTATCAGTGAAGGAGGCAATAGTGTTGAGCGCTGGTCGTAAAGTATTGACTTATGAATCAAGAGCGTCAATAGTGCATCGAGCACTGGTCAATATGATTAGATCTAATCTTCAGAGCGTTACACGCTCATCCGACCCCATGGTCGTAGAAAACTAAAGAGCTTGACTAACTCTATGGCTAGTTACTTAGAGCTAGGGCAAAAGGCCCAGGGTGACTTTATGGTCACACGGCTAGGGCAAAGGACCCCATATTGACTCTATGGTCATCTATTAAGGGCAAAGGACCCCAGATTGACTCCATGGTAATCTATTCAGGGAAAATGACCCCAGGTTGACTCCATGGTCATCTGATTAGGGCTACATGCCCCAATTTGATTCTATGATCATTTATTGGTACTTGTATGAATGCAGTATTAAGTTTTCTTGCTGGGCCTTGGCTCACGGGTGCTATGTGGTGCAAGTAAAGGAAAAGAAAAGCTTACCCAACCATGAGTTGGAGAGCTTTGGTGGCGACGTGTACATATGCAGCTGCTTGACCACCAAGGCCAAGGTTTCTCAGAGGAACTAGGGTTAAACCCTACTTTTTCCGCTTAGGTCGGCGGATTGTAACTTTTGAGTTGTAATTACCATTTTGGAATGTAAACAACTTTGTAAACATTATTATGGGATCCCATGTACAGTTTAAATTTTTTATTTAAATATCCATTCTTTTTTACCAAGATTTTAACCATGTCCCATTAATCACATTTAGATGAACGTTTATGGCCTAAAGACCCGTTTAGCAGATTAAGCACTATTTTAAATACACAGTGTGATGGTCATGGCTAACTAGGGCACTGCATTAAGTTAAGCCATGAATTCCAAAATAATGGGTTATGTTGACCCACGATTTAGCCAACTGACACGGAGTCAAAATATGAATGATATAGACGAAATATGTATAGATAATAACGTAATGACAAAAGTAAAGAAAACACAGTAATTTATAGTGGTTCGGCCCCAGGATCTGGTAATGACCTACGTCCACTTAGAATGATATTGATATGGGACCAAAAGTGTGATCAAAGAACTTGGGTTCAATGAGTTTCAACACTCCTCATAAACAATACAAGTTTTCACAGATAATTTCTATAATCTCTATGATTTCCGGGCTCCAAAATGTCCCTTCCCATGAGCCATCTCTTGCTTTTTATAGGCTCATGGAGGGTTGCCCAATACTGTTACAGATATTATCCCCTGAATCATGGGATATTCAGAAGATTGCATGAAATAAATTCGGGATACATAAGATCTTTCCATAAATGTTGATTGCCAGCGGAACCACCGACCAGTCTGGTCGTGGTAAAAACAGGTCTGTCCTGCTTCTGGTGTGTCTCCTGGTCGATACTCTAGCAGACGCTCCAGGTGTCAGCCACGTGTCAAGAGATTATTTGCCACGTCACAAATGTTAATTCATTGGATAACATTTGCCCCCCAAAGTTTATTTACCACGAACAGTAAATAAACTTTGAAAGAACGACCCTTCGGTAACCCCTCCTGACGTGTCAGAGCCCTTCGTGCGTTCTTGAAAAAAGCAAACCACTCCTGTTTAATCAAGGCTTTTCAGTTTCCCAGAAACAATTATGACGGCCATTACACTTCCCCATACTTCGAAAATGGAAAACTAATGATCACGCCTTTTGAACACCCAAGAGAAACTTATATAAGGTTACTTGAGGCACTTCTTTCCTTTTTACGCACGTCATCTCTTTGTCGAAAAACCCTAAAAACCAGAGCTTTACTCTCTCCGACGAACCTTCCTTTGCGCTGTAGGATCAGACGGTGGGCTCATTGACTCCCGAAACTCTCACTTCCATCTTCACGACCACTTTCCTTGGTAAGTTACTCTGAAACTCCATGCTTCTAACCTTTCGTGGTGCATGCTTTTAAACGGTGTACTGTTTGAATCTCTTGGTTTCTGATTTTTTTGAACGCTTGTATATAAGATGTTTTTTGTAGGCAAAGTAGGCTTTTGAGTAGGTTTAAAACCCAGGATTAGTGCCTTTTAGGACGTAGGATCGAAGTAGCATTTCGATTTTTTAAACCAGTTGGAAATAATTTCTTCCCGTTGTGAGGGGAGTCGAAAAAGCTTTTCAGAAAAACTTTTCACTTTCACCCTTTTGGTCCATTTTTTAAACTGTTTGCGCAGAGAGACTTAGTTAGAATGCTGTTATATAAAGGCTTAGCTTTTATACTCGACCAGCGTTACTTTAAGAATCTCCTAGATTCCTCTGACCTCGCCTCCCCATTCTTCTGTTTGCAGATTTTGATGCCAGATTTGTGGGGAGGTGAGAGACCCATTGACGACGATCTCCTCGCCCAACTGCTCGAAGGAGAAGAACAACCAGCCGATTGCATCGATCAGATACCTTTCTCACGAGCCTCTTCTAGACCGCACCCTTCTCCTTCAATGGCCCGTTCAAAATCCTCTGGCAAGAAAAGGCCCGAATCTGAAAGTAACCCTTCTTCTGCCCAGCCTGATTCGCAGGCGGGGGCTCCCTCGACCAGTGGTCGAGAGAATCTTGTACCTGACCCCAATATCCAAACTAGGGCTCGTCCTCGTCATCGCAATACGCCTGATGTCGAGTGGTACACTCCTCCAGCCAGTTCGATGACCCTTCGGATGGTCGCGAACTGCTTCAGAAAATACCCCCTAATGGGGGTAACCATTACACGTCCTACTGCGGAGCAGAGGGCTAACCGTCCAGGAGGAGCAAACAGCGCCTGGTCTCGGTATCACATTGAAGCGGGGGCTTATCTCCCTCTTCATCCTTTCTTTGTGGGGGTGGCCAATTATTTCGGCGTCGCTCCCTTTCAAATAACCCCTAACGGATATAGGATGTTGGCTGCACTCTACGTCCTGTACAAACTTAACAAATGGCAAGAACCTTCACCTCATGAGGTTAACTACCTTTTTGACCTCAAGTCCAATCCCCAACACAACGGGACGGGCTTTTTTCACTTCTGCCATCAGGAAACTGGCCGGACGTTTTTGAGTGGCACCACCCACATATCAAACGTGGGACATTACAACAAGGAGTACTTCTTTACTCCGGATATATCCAGTGACAACTTGGCTTTCGCGAGAGGAGGTACAAATTTGTCTTTGCCCTGGTCGATACTTTATCATATAGTATTTCCTATCGTCATTTCTCAAACTCGATCTGCTTTTCAGGCCCCTGGTTGCGCCCGACCCCAACACCAGACATGGTGTCGAGGTCTGATACTCTGGCCAAGATGTCCGCCGCAACCAAATGTGTCAAGACCTTGACACTAGAAAAGAATTTGAGGTCATCTGGCCTTCTGGCTCCTCGCCATGACAATAGAGGGTCCGAAACGGACGAATCCAGTGCCGGGGGGGTTCCCGAGCAGCAACTTCCTGTGCCCTCTCCAAGGAGGAGGCCAACAGGAGTTACGATCAGGGAACCCACGGGCAGCCCTTCTGCAGAAAGGCCTTCTGCTCCCCAAGGCAAGGGGAAAGAAAAGGCCAAAGAACCAGTTGTTGACTTGGGAGAGTCTTCTGATGACAATGGTAACGTTATTTCGCTTTTAAATGGTCTGCCAATCCCCTGTCACATGTTTGACGGGGATGGAAACTTTACATATGCTCCAAATCTAGGGCCAAACTTCTTCATGCCAGAAAATGAGTATATGATTAATAGAGTCAATAGTATAGCGACCAGTAGTTGTAGCTCGGGTATTCACTTTATTATCTTCTTTCTGTTGTATTACTTACTTTCACCTTTTTCTTCCCTTACTAACCTCTTATGTTTATTTTCATGCAGATATGTCGACTCCCAACATCTTTGACATGTACCAGGCCGAAGAGGAAGAGGAATTCCCTCAACTTCAGCGGAGGTCAAAGAAAGGAACTGGTGAAACCAGTCGAGGCCCTTCAGCCAAGAAGAGTCGACCAGAAGACCTTCCTCAGGGCTCACCAACCGTGCAAAGTCCTGTGCCAACTGGGCGAACTCCTACCCCTCCTCCAGCTCCTTCTGAACAGCAAAACACCCCTGCTCGGTCCAAGCCTCCACCTGTGCCTGCTAGGGAGCATCTTTCTCGCGAAGAGGCTCATGAGGCCAGGCTCGTGAGCCATACCATTCGATCCGCTAAGGATCGAATTGAACGTATTGGCAGAGGTGAGCGTGTTGGGGCCGCCATGATCCAAGCTGTAGAGCTACCAGTCGACCAGATCCTGAACAGGACTCTGAACGAGATCTCCAGCGTAAGTATTTCTTTGCTCCTCGAGTCTTTGTTTTTTCAATTCTCGTGATAAGTCTTGACTTCTTTTTCTTTCGTTTACAGGCCTTACTTTCTGCCATCACTGCTCGTACCCGAGCCCAGGCCTACTTTGAGCAGATTGAGGCTAAAGTTCTCGAGAAACATCAGGTGAAGGCGGCTGAGGAGCTTTCGGCTGCTGAGGCTAAACATGCTAAGGAGTTGGAGACGGTGGCCCGAGAGAGGGATGCAGCGGTGACCAAACTGTCCGCGGCTGAAGCTGCAAAAGATGCAGCGGTTAAGCTGAGGGAAGAGTACCGGTCGTACAACAAAACTCATCTCCGCGAGATCAAGCATCTGGAGGGGGTAGTCAAGTCTAAAGACGAGACTATTGCCACTCTCGAGGGCAAGGTGCAGCAGTCGGAGCTTGACAACTCCAAGAATCTGGAAAAGTACAAGAGGACGACACTCCGATGTTTCTATAACTTCTGGAAACACAATCAGGGTGCTGACTTTAGCTACCTTTCAGAGGAAGTCAGAGTTGCGGAGTTGGCTCGGTGCGCTGCTCAACTGGCTGAAGAGGAGGCAAGAGCCGCGATTCCAGCAACCCCAAGCGTCGTTGGTTTGGACGAAGAAACCATCGAGGAAGAGACTGACCAGGTTGTTGCCCAGGATCCTCCTACCCCCCATGCCTCTTAATTTATTTAACTGTCTTTCTTTCTTTTGGAACATGCGACCCACGGGTCGCAATGTAAAGACAATAATTTCTTTTTAAACTTTGCTGCACGGGCAGTAAATCTTTTTGTTTGAACAATTACTTACATCCAAGCAGCAATGCTTGCGGTGTAAAAGCTTAACTCTTGGTGTTATAATATTTTTACTTATTATAACGTTTGTCCGTATGACCGAACTTAGCATAGTACTTTGTCATGATTTATCAAAACATATATTTTGAAAAAATACTCTAAGTACTTGAAGCATGCTTTCACTCATTTTGTTCATGTGTTTACATACCTTGAGAGTATGCTTTGCTATCGATGTGCCTTATATGCCCCCCAAGTGATCGAGGAGCTTTAGGTCCTTGGTCACTTGCCTTGACCATGGCCTGTTCGAACATTCCTGTTCGTGCGAAAAAATGATACTTGTAATACAGCAAAACAACACACGTAGTGAACAAATATTTGTAAATGTAAATTCACAAAGGTTGGCAAGAACGACTGGCTGAGCACAGTCCCTTATAATTTCGTATTAAAAATGGACTAATCATGTCTTTACGAATGATTCTGAAACAGAATCTTACATATACGAGCAGTTAGCCATACACCGTGGCTAACCCTCTTTACAAAACTTGTAAAAATTAATAGAAGAATTTGAACAAGCCAGTCCTTTAAGAAGGGCTGTTTATTGGTAATATTTGCGCAGGTGTTCTCCATTCCAGTAACGTGGAACGAGATCTCCGTTTAAGCGTGCAAGTTTGTAGGTGCCTGGGTGAAGGACTTCTTCAATCTGGTAAGGTCCTTCCCAGTTAGGTCCGAGCACGCCAGCAGTGGGGTCGCGGGTATTCAAGAAAACTCGTCGTAACACCAAGTCTCCGACGTTGAATCTTCTTTCTTTAACTTTGGAGTTAAAGTACCGGGCGACTTTTTGCTGATAAGCAGCCACTCGGAGTTGAGATTTTTCTCGTATCTCATCAATTGAGTCTAAGGACTCCAGCATTAGCTGGCTGTTTTGCTCTTGATCGTACGTTAAACGCCGATGTGAGGGGGGATTTATCTCGACGGGTAACATGGCCTCATACCCATAAGCTAAGGAAAATGGGGTACGTCCTGTGGCTGTTCGATGAGATGTTCTATACGACCAGAGGACTTCAGGTAGTTGTTCTGGCCATGCTCCTTTTGCTTCTTCAAGTCTTTTCTTCAGGGTGTCCTTGAGGGTTTTGTTTACAGCTTCGACTTGCCCATTCGCTTGGGGGTGTGCGACTGAAGAAAAGCTCTTAATTACCCCATGCCTTTCGCAGAAATCGGTGAACAGGTCGCTGTCAAATTGGGTTCCGTTGTCTGATACTATTTTTCTGGGCAAACCATACCGGCACACAATGTTCTTGATGACAAAGTCAAGAACTTTCTTGGTTGTGATGGTTGCGAGTGGTTCAGCTTCGACCCATTTTGTGAAGTAATCAACTGCCACAACTACGTACTTTACTCCTCCTTTTCCTGTTGGTAGGGATCCAATTAAGTCTATTCCCCATATTGCGAAAGGCCACGGGCTCTGCATCTGCTTTAGCTCGTTTGGAGCTGCTCGCGGGATTTTGGAGAACCTCTGACATTTGTCACACCTTCGTACGTACTCCATTGAATCCTCGTTCATCGTTGGCCAAAAATAGCCCTGTCGGAGAATCTTTTTCGCCAAACTCTGCCCCCCAGCGTGATCTCCGCAGAAGCCTTCATGTACTTCTTTCATGAGTTCCTTAGCTTTTTCTGATGTGATACACCTGAGCAGTGGCATTGAGTATCCTCTTCGGTACATAACACCGTCGAGCAGTATGTACCTAGCAGCTTGTCTTTGCAGAGTTCTGGCCTTGTTTCTATCTGCTGGCAATGTCCCATTTGTCAGATACTCCAGGTAAGGCGCCATCCATGTATCTTCTACCCGAATTTCCATGCTGGCTTCGGCCGCCTCAATGCTTGGTTCACTTAATCTCTCTACTGGGACTATGTTCAGGGTGTCAGCATCTTTAACACTTGCAAGTTTGGCCAAGGCGTCTGCATTCGAATTTTGGTCTTGCGGAATTTGCTGGAGGGTGTATTTTGTAAATTGTGCTAGCAAATCTTTTGTTTTGTTAAGGTAGGCCATCATTTTTAACCCTCGCGCTTGATATTCTCCCAGGACCTGATTTATGACCAGCTGAGAGTCGCTGAAAATATCGAGCGCTTTTATGTTCATATCCCTGGCCATTCTCAGTCCAGCGAGGAGTGCTTCGTATTCCGCTTCATTGTTTGATGCTGCGAAGTCAAACCTGATTGCGCAGTGAAATCGATGCCCATCGGGCGTTATCAATATCACTCCCGCTCCAGCGTGAGATTCATTAGATGATCCATCTGTGAATAGTTTCCACGAAGGAGTCTTGTCATGAAGCATGGGCGCTTCAGGCTGTTTGCACAGCTCGTTACTGGGGAGTTCGGTGAACTCCGCAATGAAATCGGCTAAGGCTTGCCCTTTTATTGCTGCTCGCGGTGAATAAGTTACGTCGAACTGTCCCAATTCGACCGCCCATTTTAACAGTCGTCCAGCCGCCTCGGGTTTTTGGAGGACTTGCCGAAGGGGCTGGTCGGTCAGAACCGTGATAGGATGGGCTTGGAAGTACGGTCGCAACTTTCGGGAGGCTAGAATTAGGCAATATGCTAATCTTTCGATTGGTGGATATTTTAATTCTGCACTGATAAGCCTTTTGCTGACGTAGTAAACAGCTTTCTGCACGCCTTCTTCCTCCCGTATCAATACTGCACTAGCAGCAACTTCGGTAATCGCCAGATAAATATACAAAGTCTCTCCTTCGATTGGTTTTGATAGGATGGGAGGTTGTGACATATGAGCCTTTATTGTCTGGAATGCTTGCTCGCAGTCTTCTGTCCATTCAAACTTCTTATTTCCCCTAAGTAGATTGAAGAATGGAACGCACTTGTCAGTTGATTTTGAGATGAACCTACTAAGGGCAGCTATCCTTCCGGTCAGGCTTTGGACATCCTTGATCTTTTCTGGCGACTTCATATCGATCAGGGCTTTTATCTTGTCAGGGTTGGCCTCGATTCCCCTTGAATTCACTATAAACCCTAAAAACTTTCCTGACCCGACTCCAAAGGAACATTTGAGGGGATTCAACTTCATATGGTACTTGTTTAACACGTCAAAGCACCTTCGCAAATCCCTCACATGTCCTTCAGCCTTCTTGGACTTTACTAGCATGTCATCCACGTATACCTCCATGCTTACTCCGATCAGTTCCTTGAACATGTGGTTGACTAGTCGTTGGTAAGTTGCACCTGCGTTTTTTAGTCCAAAAGGCATCACCTTGTAATAATATAAGCCCGTATCGGTCCAAAAGCTTGTATGATCCTCATCAGGGGGGTGCATGCTGATCTGATTGTAGCCTGAATATGCATCCATGAACGAAAGGATCTCATGCCCAGCAGTTGCATCGACTAGCTGGTCGATCCTCGGGAGTGGGAAGCAGTCTTTTGGGCAGGCTTTATTGAGGTCTGTAAAATCCACACAGGTCCGCCATTTGCCGTTAGGCTTGGGGACCAGCACCGGATTGGAGACCCATGATGGATAAAACGCCACCCTGATGAACCCATTCTCTTTAAGTCTTTCGACTTCTTCTTTCAAGGCTCTTGATCTGTCTTTATCGAGCAGCCTTCTTTTCTGTTGCACCGGTGGAAAGACTTTGTTTATGTTCAGGACATGGCTGATCACTGTAGGATCTATTCCGACCATGTCTTTATGTGACCAGGCGAAAACTCCCTGGTTCTCTTGCAAGAATTCCACCAGCGCCTGCTTTGCGGTAGGTTCTAAATTCTTCCCAACCCTTACGATTCGGGTCGGGTCTTTTTTATCGAGCTGGACCTCCTCCAGGTCCTCGACGGGTCCAACATTTTCTTCAAAATCCCCAAAGCGAGGATCCAAATCTGTATCCTCACTTTGGGCAACACCCTATTTGGTGACTTTTCCACCTGATTGGGTTTGTCTGTTTTCCGTCATCTGCAATCGTTCTGGGGTAGCGCTCCTCGATGCTCCACTTTTTGCCTTTGTGATTGAGGCGTTATAGCACTCCCTGGCTTCCCTTTGGTTTCCCAAAACGCATCCTACCCCTGCGTCTGTTGGGAATTTCATGGCTAGATGCCACATGGAGATAATGGCCCTCAGTTCAACCAGTATGGGTCTTCCAATAACGGCGTTATACGCTGAAGGACAATCGACCACTACAAAAGTGGCGAGTAATGTCCTTGAGGCAGGCGCTGTACCCGTTGTCACTGGGAGTTTGATCATTCCGGCTGGTGCGAGTCCTTCTCCAGAGAAGCCGTATATGGTTTGATTGCAGGGCTCCAAGTCCTTCACGGACAGCTTCATGCGTTCCAGCGTTGATTTATACAGGATGTTCACTGAACTTCCTGTATCGACCAGTACTCTTTTTACCATCATATTGGCCATTTGGATGTCCACGACCAGCGGATCGGAATGTGGGAACCGGACGTGTTGGGCATCGCCCTCAGAGAAGGTTATCCCGCACTCCTCTGAGCGGGCCTTTTTCGGCGCTCGGTCCTCCACAGTCATCATCTCGATGTCTTGGTCGTGGTGTAGAGTTCGAGCATATCGTTCTCTAGCCTTTCCGTTATTCCCTGCAAGGTGCGAGCCTCCACAGATGGTTAAAAGTGTTCCGGCTACGGGGGCAGGCTGTAACGGTGGCGAGCGTTGGCGTGTGGACGTCTGCTCGTTGCCACCTGGAGCTTCTCGTTGGGAAGTTCCCGAGGCCCGTACGTACCTTCTCAAGTGTCCTTGTCTAATGAGGAACTCGATTTCATCTTTTAGCTGGTTGCATTCATTGGTGTCATGTCCGTAGTCGTTATGGTAACGACAGAATTTGGTATTGTCTCTTTTTGAAATGTCTTTTCGAATGGGCCCAGGTTTCTTGTAGGGCACACTAGAGCTTGTAGCCTGGTAAACCTCTCCTCGAGACTCAACGAGGGCAGTGTAGTTAGTGAATCTAGGTTCATAACGATTACCCTTGGCTCGTTTATTGTCGGAGGTGGAAGGCTCATTGTGTGGCCGTTTCCCACCATTCTTGCCATTACCATTGCCGTTTCCGTTGCCCTTGCCGTTGCCATTTGGTTTGGTGCCATTGGCGGCTTTGGCGGGTTCGGCAGCCTTCTTACCCTTGTTCGAGGGTTTTCCATCATCGGCAATGGCTTCTTCGAGCTTGATATACCGATCAGCTCGATCTAAGAACTCCTGGGTGGTTTTAACCCCATCCTTACGAAGACTTTTCCATAGGGGCGAACGGCGCCTTACTCCCACGGTTATAGCCATCATTTTTCCTTCGTCCCCGACTGTCTTTGCTCCGGCTGCCGCTCGCATAAAGCGCTGGATGTAATCCTTCAGTGATTCTCCATCCTGCTGGCGGATCTCGACCAGTTGGTTTGCTTCGGTCGGGTGGACATGGCTTGCGTAGAACTGTCCGTAGAACTCCCTTACGAACATTTCCCAGGAAACTATGCTGGCAGGTGGGAACTTAAAGAACCATTCCTGCGCGGCTTCAGAAAGTGTTGCAGGAAAGATCCTGCACCGAGCGTCTTCGGACACCTTCTGAATGTCCATCTGGATTTCAAACTTATTCACATGCGAGACGGGATCCCCGTATCCATCAAAGTTTGGGAGCGTAGGCATCTTGAACTTGCCGGGAGTTTCTGCGTTGGCTATTCTTTGGATAAATGGAGTGCCTTTTCTTCTATCGTGATTGATGTAAGAGGTCCTTCCTCCGACCAGCTGTTGCACAGCCTGATTTAGCGCGTCTATCTGGGCTTGCAACGTAGTAGGAATAGCTATGGTCTCTGCTGCTGGGGGGATGTTCTCACCATGCTTCTCTCGACGATCATTGAGTATGTCTCTTAGATCTTCCTCTCTTCTCCGTTGCTCGCTACCTCCGAGCCGGTTGAAGACATTATTTTGCCTGGGTTGCCCCCCAGCATCGTGTCTATTTGGTTGATCATCTTGAGGTATTTGGCTCCTGCTCTTGCCTCTATTTCCGTTCCTCCCATCAGCATTGTCCTTGCCTGAGTCAGCCTCGTTGTAGCCGTGGCCATCTTTGAACTTTGACTGGCTGTGGTAAGACTGGTTGTTCCCTCTATTCCCGTTTCTGGCAGAAACACCCCGAGCGTTAGAGGGTGGCCTGCGCTGGTCGCGATGTCCCCGCGCATTATCATGCCGTTGGGATCCACGAACCGCAGAGCCTAACTCCGAGTCTCTCCTGTTACCAGGAGGGTGGTGACCCCTGTTCGCTTGGTGTGGCCCATCATTCTCGCGGCGTCTAGGACTACGAGGTTGTCGCTCGGCTCTATTCTGCCTTTGCTGCGGGGGATTACCTCGAGCAGCGTGGGATGGTGGATCTGCCTCGGGGTCCAGTGGGACGTCGTCATGGGGCATCTGGGGCTGTTCAGGCCTTTGCGGACTTGAAGGATGGACTGGTGGGCTAGGATTGGGACCTCCTTGGGGTGGCCCAGTTTCCGGTTGATTAGGCTGCGAGGCAGGCGCGGCCTGATTTCTGGCCAACAGCAAGGCCGCTTCAAGGGCTGCCATGGCCTCAGTCTGGCGGCGATCCACCTCTGCTTGTCTCTCGCTTAACTCCGCCCGCTGACGATCAAGTTCCTGCTGCTGCCTCGCCATAGCTTCTGCCGCAGTCTCTTGATTGGCTCTCAGACTAGCCAACTCTTCCTGCAACGTGCCCAAGGTGCTCCTCAGAGTCGCATCGTCCATTTCCTCCTCTTCAAAATCTAGCTGTGGCTCATCTTTCGCCATGCTTGCAGGGGGAGGAGGAGGTGGCAGATTCGACAGTGCAGCGGTAGCGGTCTGAGCAGCTTTCTTCCCTGCTTTCGCCATTAGTTTTATCAACAACGATGAGTCGTCCTCTCAATGAAAGCACCAGAATGTTGACCCACGATTTAGCCAACTGACACAGAGTCAAAATATGAATGATATAGACGAAATATGTATAGATAATAACGTAATGACAAAAGTAAAGAAAACACAGTAATTTATAGTGGTTCGGCCCCAGGATCTGGTAATGACCTACGTCCACTTAGAATGATATTGATATGGGACCAAAAGTGTGATCAAAGAACTTGGGTTCAATGAGTTTCAACACTCCTCATAAACAATACAAGTTTTCACAGATAATTTCTGTAATCTCTATGATTTCCGGGCTCCAAAATGTCCCTTCCCATGAGCCATCTCTTGCTTTTTATAGGCTCATGGAGGGTTGCCCAATACTGTTACAGATATTATCCCCTGAATCATGGGATATTCAGAAGATTGCATGAAATAAATTCGGGATACATAAGATCTTTCCATAAATGTTGATTGCCAGCGGAACCACCGACCAGTCTGGTCGTGGTAAAAACAGGTCTGTCCTGCTTCTGGTGTGTCTCCTGGTCGATACTCTAGCAGACGCTCCAGGTGTCAGCCACGTGTCAAGAGATTATTTGCCACGTCACAAATGCTAATTCATTGGATAACAGGTTACACTTACAAAGATGTAATTAAGCTTTTGCAGTGGATAATTACACCTTGACCAAACAAGCGGAACTTTATATTTAAAAGAGAAAATAAAAAGTTATTTTAAGTTTTAAATTAGAAAGATAAGATTGTCTTATAAGCTATCTGAATTTAACTTGACCGACCGTAAGGCGACACTTTATTTGTTGGGTAGTTTTATCATGGATAGGTAAGTGTTCATTTATGTGTTTTAATTGTTGCATTCATGCACCATGTTTACTTTCCAAAACATTGATATTTTTTTTAAATGATAATATTATTGTATTTTATTTATTTCAGTAATGTCGAATGGTGGCAATCCAATTACCACTTTACTATCACTTGAAAAACTTAATGGTGATAATTTTATAAGAAGGAATTCAAATTTAAATCTTATGTTAATCTGTGAGAACCACAATTTTGTCCTGACTAAGGAATGTCCTGAAGAGCCAGCTGCCACTGCCCCGAAGAATGTTCGGGACAAGTATGATGCCTAGATTCAATCCAATAATAAGGCAAAGTGTTACATGCTTGTGAGCATGAATGATGTTTTTAGAACAAAGCATGAACCCATGGAAACTGCGTTTGAGATAATGGATTCTCTGCAGGCCATATTTGGGCAGCAATTTGATCAAAGTAGACATGAGGCTACAAGAACCTACATGACTACTAAGAAGAAGAAAGGTGTTTATGTACGTAAACATGTTTTACACATGATTAACGTGATGCATGAAGTAGAAATACATGGGGTTGTCATTGATGAGCGTACACAAGTAAGCATTATGATGGAATCGCTCACTCCTGCCTTTTCTGTGTTCACCGCCAACTATATTATGAATAAGTTGGAATTCAACATGACCCAGCTTGTAGCGTCTCGGAATTTTGTTTAGTTAGATAGTAGTAGCTTGTGCTATAGTATTTTAGTATTCGTGGTTATTGGTTCAAGTCGGGATTTATTTGAAAACTCGTAGAGATAGTTATGGATTTTGTAAGTTTAACCTATAGTTTAGAAATATTAATTTTATCATAAGGTTTGATTATTGAAGTTGGTCCTAGAAGTATTATTTATTATAACCTAAGGTTTAGATAGAATAATTAAGAATGTGACATTTGTCACATGTATGTTTATTAAGGATATAAGGGTTTTAGATGAATAAATTAATCAAGGATAAACCTAGGAAGTCTAGAACCTTCCCTCAAATGTTAGGATCTTGTATTACTCAATCAACAGCTTCAAGTGTGATGAAAGTGTGCAAAAACGTGTTTAATATATCAGCGTAAGTCAATATATCACAGCTATAGGGGTCAATATATCGCCTATGTTGATACGGAAAACACGTCGACTTCGCACGAACGAAACCACGGAGTCTCGTGAATATGGGGCAGGCGATATATCTGCTCCCTCAGCTATTTTTGAAACTTCGTGGAATCCGAGCTAGCAACAGCCCTCAACATCTTGGACTTGCTCTTGAATAATTTTGACCGAGGTATGGGCATCTGTTTAGCATAAAACTCCATTTTTATTTATTTATTTATTCATTTTAAAGGGAGTTAGTTTCACTCATTGAACTCTATAAATAGGACCCTTCACTCAGCCATTTGCATAATCTTTCAAACACTTCTCAGAGCCTCCAAGCTACTATTTTCGTTCTAGAGAGAAACACTAGGGTTTTGGGGTTGAAAGCTATCAAATCTAAGCTTTTCTAAACACTTGGGAAGTAAGCTAGAGTGTTATTTTGGTATTGAGGTGTAGATCGAAGTTCTAAGCTATCTAAGGTACTCTTAATCCTCAAGTTTAGTTCATTACAGTTCCTCTTATTCTTTTCCTTTACCTTAAATCCTAAATTGTTATAATGGCTTTTGGTTAGATATTTAATTTCTTTGAAACTTAAGGTTTTCGGTAAGTTCCTATCTTGATGGTTTAGATCTTCTTTTCTTTAGGAAACTTATGGTTTTACTGTTTGGTTTTAGGAGTTTCCAATCCTGCACTTGTCTCCAATACCCTGGATTTTGGTAAGGAAAATAAGTTATATTTTATGTACTATGATTATGTGCTATGTGCTTTGTGTAAGTATGTATGTTGTTTTTATGTTTGTAGTCACTTGGGAAATATGGTTGCTTAGATAGAAAATAAGCAAATCCTGAGATTTTTATCATTATCGTAGACTATAGTTGTGTTTAAACCTACCTCTAAATAGTAGCAAGAGGACTGTAGATGGTTTTTATCACATACTATGGTAATGAGTTAATGGCCATTAATATTGTAGTCCATTTTTATGTTTTATGTTTTATTTTTTTTGTTTTTACGTCTTATTTTTTATGTTATCCTTTAGTAGTTTTTCCTTACTAGGCATTAGGCTCATTCCTTTTTATTTAGATGGTGCAGGTAAATGAACATGGAAGACGGGATGGATCTTAGGTGGCTTTGGTATGTGTATTGGGAGAGGACTAAAGGAATGGACTGATTGAATCGAACGAGGATGACGTTGATATTTGAGTCTTATATTTATGTATTTATGATTTTCGCATTTAGTATTTGAACATTTAAAATAAAGGTTTCGTTTTATTTATGATTTTATGTATAAACAATGGGATCCCGTATTTTGGATTTTCTATAATAAAGTCTATTATTTTATGTATATATCCAAAAGATAGTAGTATGTCTTAGTAGTTTTTTTTAAAGGTCCGAGGTCTTTAAGTTAGTCGGGTCCTTACATAGCTGTTGAATGAACTGCAGAAATTTGAGTCTCTTAACAAATCCATTACAAAAGAGACTGAAGCAAATGTGGTAGAGGAGAAACCTTCAAACTCTTAGGAGAAATCCAAGAAGAGAAAGAAGAACAATGATAAGGATAAAGGAAAGGGCAAGAAATCTAAGAAAGGCAAGAAGGCACCAAAAGCCAAGGAAAACAAGAATGACAACAACTCCAAGAAGAAAGAACCAAAAGGAAAATGTTTCCACTGTGGAGTTGAAGGTCACTGGAAGAGAAACTGCAAGAAGTATCTCACTGAACTGAAAAAGAAAGGTAAATATGATTTGCTTGTACTTGAAGCTTGTGTAGTGGAAGACGATATGTCATCTTGGGTATTAGATTAAGGAGCCATTAACCATGTTTGTTTTTCCATGCAGATACTTGAGTCATCAAGGGAGCTGGCAGATGGCGAGTTGACCATGTGAGTTGGAAGTGGAGCGCTCGTCTCAGTAAAAGCAAAGGGAACAGTCTATTTAATTTTTGGGAACAATTATTTAGTTTTGAAAAATGTTTATTTTATTCCTGGATTTTCTAGAAACTTAGTTTCTTTATCTTTGTTGCATGAACAATTTTTTTATATTTCTTTTAGTAATAATGCGATTGTTATTTCAATGAATGGTTTCAAAATATGTCAAGCAGAACATAATAACGGACTGTATATTCTCAAACCAAATGAACGAACACTCAATAATTCAAAATTATTTAAAGTGGCAAAACCGCAAGGTAACAAAAGACAAAAAGTTTCAAACGAGGATGACACATAACTTTGGCATCTTAGACTTGGTCATATAGGTCTAGATAGGATAAAACGGTTAACAAAAGATGGACCTTTGAGAGAACTAAGAGTTGGAACTCTTTCAGTTTGTGAATCTTGTCTAGAAGGAAAAATGACCAAACGTCATTGCTTAGCGAAAGGCAATAGAGTCAAAGAACCTTTGGAGCTTGTACACAGTGATGCCTGTGGTCCAATCAATGTACAAGCAAGATGTGGGTATGAGTATTTCGCCACTTTTATTGACGATTACTCAAGATATGGTCATACTTACCTAATGCTTAGAAAATCTGAAACCTTTGGTAAGTTTCAAGAATTCAAAGCTCAGGCTGAGAAGAAGTTAGGTAAGACTCTAAAGACACTTCCATCTGATCAAGGTGAAGAATATTTGGATTTATAATTCAATGATTTCTTGCTGGAGCATGGTATTCTATGCCAACTCACAACACCAAGAACACCACAACAAAATGGTGTTTCTGAAAGAAGAAACAAGATCTTGTTGGACATGGTCAGGTCTATGTTAAGCTACTCTTCACTTCCTCTCTCATTCTGGGGATATGCACTTCAAACAGCGACGTACATTTTGAATCTAGTCCCATCTAAGATCATTAGCAAAACGCCATTGGAACTGTGGAATGGAAACTAACCTAGTTTGCACCATTTCCTCATTTGGGGATGTCTTGCTCATGTTCTTAGACCTAAATCAGGGAAACTTGAATTAAGGTTGGAAGTGTGCAGTTTTGTTGGCTATGCTCCAAAAACAAGAGGTCATTATTTCTATAGTCCCAAGGATCAAAAGGTACAAATGCGACCTTCCTTGAACATGACTATATGAATAATTATAAACCTCGGAGCAAGGTAGTATTGGAGAAACTCACAGCTGATAAAATTCCTTCACAATCATCTTCATCATTAAACTATAAATGACAAACTGAGGAAATCATGATTCCTGGATAAGAAACCCTGGTGCAACGTCGTAGTGGGAGGATTGTGAGACAACCTATTCGCTACGAACATGAGGCATATGTCCTTGTTTCTGATACAAACAAGGATGATCCATTAACCTTTTAAGAGGCAATGGATGATCCTGAAAAGGAGAAATGACAAGAAGCCATGAACCAAGAAATGGAATCGATGTATTCCAATTCTGTCTGGAACATGTGGATCCACCTGAAGATGTCAAACCCATAGGGTGTTAGTGGATATACAAGAAAATAAGTGTAGATGAGAAAGTAGAGACTTTCAAGGCGAGGCTTGTAGCCAAAGGTTACACTTAGAGAGAAGGTGTTGATTATGAAGAAACATTTTCTCCTGTGGCCATGCTCAAATCCATTCGTATCCTCTTCTCCATAGCAGCTACCAATGATTATGAGATATGGCAAATGGACATCAAGACAGCATTTCTGAATGACTATCTTGATGAAATTATCTATATGGTACAACCAGAAGGGCTCATAAAGAAAGGGGAAGATAAAAAGGTATGCAAGTTGCTGAAATTCATTTATGGATTAAAGCAAGCATCTAGATCTTGGAATATTACTTTTGATGAAATAATTAAAACATATGGCTTCGAACAAAATATTGACGAAGCATGTGTGTATAAATACATCAAAGGAAAAGTGGTGGTTTTCTTAGTTCTTTACGTTGATGAGATTTTTCTCATTGGGAACAATGTAGAGACATTGTCAAATGTGAAGAAGTGGTTAGCCGAAAAGTTCCAAATGAAAGATTTGGGCAAGGCGAGTTATGTTCTAGGAATCCAAATCCTAAGGGACAGGAAGAACAAGTTCTTGTCACTTTCTCAGGCTAATTATATAGATAAGGTGCTTGAAAGATTCTCGATGGAGAATTCCAAGAGAGGTCAGTTATCGACCAAACATGGAATTGCTTTCTCCAAGGAACAATGTCCTAAGACACCTCAGATTGAAGAGGATATGAGAAAGTATCCCTACGCTTCAGCAGTTGGGAGTCTAATGTATGTTATATTGTGTACTAGGCCTGACATATGTTATGCAATTGGGATTGTAAGTCGTTATCAATCAAATTCTGGTTTGGAACACTGGATTGCAGTAAAGCACGTCATCAAGTATCTTAGGAGAACAAGAGAATATATGCTGGTATATTCAGGGGGTGAGCTAAACCCTACTGGATACACTGATTCTAATTTCCAATCAGACAAAGACAGTCGAAAATCGACATTTGGGTCGATGTCACTCTTGGTGGAGGATTTGTTGTCTGGAGAAGCATAAAACAATCCAAAATCGCTGATTCAACCTAGAAGTAGAATACATAGCGGCTTGTGAAGCAGCTAAGGAGGCGGTTTGGTTGAGGAAGTTCTACATTGATCTGGAAGTTGTTCCAAATATGGATATGCCACTAATCATGTACTGTGACAACAGTGGAGCAGTAGCTAATTCCAAGGAACCGAGAAGCCACAAGAGAGGGAAGCATGTAGAAAGGAAATACCATCTAGTAAGAGAGATTGTACACCGAGGTGATATGACTGTTATGAAGATAGCGTCGGAACAGAACCTAGCTAACCCATTTACCAAGACACTTCCTGGAAATTCGTTCATGGGTCATGTGTGCAATATGGGATTAAGGGAGATGTCTCACTTGCTTTAAGGGCAAGTGGGAGATTGTTAGGATTAATGCCCTAAAAACATGTAAATATATTTTAATGGTTTTAAAAAATATATATAATTTTATTATATTTGAATGTTATAATTATTCTTTGAATTAATTATATATTAATATCAAGAAAATTTCATATTCATTCATGCGAATATGATATTGTATTAGTATGAGAGAATTAAGATCATATATAATGAATAAAATAGTCAGTAACATATTAAAGTAAGGAATCTTCAATGAATGGTTACTAGTATGGTTTGCTAAGCATACAAAAGGCTAGTCTAGATTCAGATTATTGATGTGGATAGACATCTTAGTAAAGGTGTTTTATATAATAGAGATTATATATGACAGGACGGATGAGAATTAATTATCTTTATAAACTTGTCATTTGACGTAAAGATTTAATTCTTATCATAAAAGATAATCATTTGTAGATCAGTCTAAATCCTGAGTATTCATGAACTACTGTTTATGTTTATTGGATATTTTGCTTCACTCGTTAATGTATCTTAGAATAATGAGGCTAATCACTTTTGTTTTTGAGATTCAATATCATGGATGACTAGGAACATGAATTACAATAATGGAATCCATGCTTTCCTAACAGGTCGAATATTGGTTCCCTTAAGAGTTGATTCTGGAACTTAATAGTTATTGAGCTCAAATCTATAATTAGATTATAGATTAATTATTCGCTAGTGAAATAATGGTACTTAAGGATCAAGAGATAATTATAATGGTAAAATGGTAATTTTGACCAACTATAGTTAACGAACCAATAATGGAGGACAGAACTACATATATTGATTATATCAATGGACTACTAGAGAAAAATTTGTAAATATAATTCTATAAATACTTAGAGTGCAATTCCATATTTATAGTGGAGTAATCATGGAATTAATAAATAAGATTATTAAATTAAATATTTTAATTAATAATCTAGTTTATTGTAGCCTCGTATTATAGGTCCATGGTCCTCAGATCACCTCTGTCCTACACTGTCAAGGGTAAGGATGTCAAAAGAAAGATTTGTAAAGAGAAATGACTAAATTGCAAAGGAATTAATTTTTCGAGGTAAGGAAATAATTATGTGATAATTATGGGTAATTGATTATTTAACTATATAGTTTTTATTTTGAAAAACTATAGGTTAAAATTAATATTAATCTTGTTTTGATTAATATAAAGAGAGAGAATAATAAATACTTATTTATAATATGATATTTATTTATTTAATTTAAAATTGATATTTTAAGATAAGTTAATTTTGAATTAACTGATATATATTGTCTTAAAGATTGATTAAATAAACAAATGAGAAAATTAGGGATACCTGATACAAGCTTAGGCATTGTATTGTACAATGTGTGGCTCTTATATCAGGGATTTAATCCCTGTGATTTGAATTTTGAAATTTAAATAATTTTATTTAATCAGTTATTCAATTATTCTTTTTTTAAATATGATTTAAATAAATAATTAAATGTAATATCTAATTAGTTTTAATTTTAATTATATTTTAATTAAATAAATATTATTTAATTAGATTAAATATCTTTATAAGTCTGATAGTACGTGACTTTCAGAATAAGACTTTGTTATTATTTTTGAGAAATAAAAATATATACTCTCTCTCAAAAAGCAATAGTTTTCTCTAATCCTTAAAACTACTGTAAACATTTTCTCTGTTAAAACTCTATAGATCTCATGTATTGAGTACATCTAGAGAGTCACATAAATCAACCTTTTGAATCCTACGTGCACACACACGTCTTTTGTGTTTGAGGATTGGTCTGGAAGATCAGGGTGTGAGATCTCAAAACACTGGATAGGAAGATCGTTGATATATACAAAAAGACTAAATGACACTTGATAGGCTACAAGAGGTAATCCTTGATCTGCTAGTATATGATTTAATATTTCATATGTGTATGATCCTGGCTAGTATTAATATTTATTAAAATGGGTCCATATATTTCGTTGCATACCTTTGATTTGACCATTTAATACCAGCAGTTATATGATGTTGCTCGAAGATAGACCTGCTCGATTTACGACACATTTTTCACCCGAAGATCCGAATTTCACGAGATACTGCAACATATCCCAAGATATTTATGTAATTGATATTTGAATTGTATTATTTCTGAATCATTTGAATTTGTAGTCAGTTATAACAATCCCACAGTACACGTGTAAGGCCTAGGTTAATTTGTAAGGGCCCATAACTCATTAAGAGACTCTATAAATAGAGATCTCTCTCAGTCATTATCTCTAAACTGAATTTGTGCGCAATACAAAACCCTACTGAATTGTATTCTCTTTCTCTCAAGCTTGAGAAACTCATTTGAACCCTGTTTCTTCTTGATCTTGAGTCTGAGACTTCTTTTATTAATAAAAGTGGAAGGGGACGTAGGTCATTACCAACTCTTGGGGTCGTACCACTATAAAATTATGTGTGTCGTTTACTTGATTTCAGTTCATTTTATTAATCATGTTATATAAAATGACTCAGTGTCGTTGACCAAAACACCGGTCAACACCATCGAACCCCAACAATTTGCATTAAAGTCTACCGAAACACTGTCTTTTCAAAATTTATCCCTATCATTAAGTGTAAATTGAATCCTATCAATTTTCATCAAACCATTGTTTCTTCCATTTCTATACTTATTGAAAACCTAACTCATATGTCATCGAGTCCTAGTGAAAACCATATAAATGTTATCCAGTCTCAATCGAAATCCTATTGAATATTAAATAAAATCAATCTAAACAACCCATAATTTTAAGCCTGGATTGATATAAACTCACTCCAGTTTTATATTTAATATATATATGAATCAAAATCAATGGCAACTCACCTTCACCAACGACACGAGAGGAGAGAAGTGAGTGATGAATGCATTATGCACTCATTTACAATTTTTTACTCTTTGTTTTGACTTGTTTTCCTTAAGTTTTTCGTTGGATTTCATGTGTTGCCTTTGAGTGTGTAGGAATAGATTAATTGGATGATTTTTGGGTAATTTTGGATGACTAAGACAGTGAATATTGTGTTATGTCGCTTTCGTGAAGCAACGTGTTCCCGAAAAGTAAAAAAAGTAACAAGAACATATAACAAATGATGTATCACCTAATAGGAGGCAATGTGTCACATGTCAGGTAGCGATGTATCGCCTAGCGCCACAAAATTTGGGAGTTTTGGAATTTTCACAAGTTTTTTTTTTAATTGAAATTTGAATTAGAGTTGGACAAGAACGTGCAAGGAGCTAGGGCACGACTAAAATACCTATATTAGGGAAGAGAAATACAATTGGAAGAGAGGTGAAACATATTGGGAGATTAAGGAAGCAAATGAAGCACTTTGACGAGTTTTCAACATTTTTTCATGTTCTTCTTTACTTTTCTTTTATTTTCCAGGTTATTGACACTATATTAAGACTGTGAACTACATTATGAGTGACTAATTTTCTTATTTTTTTAGGTGTATATGGATCTCTTGTTACGATTTTTTATTTTAATGAGTTAATGAAATTGATTTTTGTTTTTTACATCTCTTGTGTTCTACCTTGAATAATTTATGTTTCTATCATATTCCATGTGAGTTATCTTATATGTTTATGATTTTAGTTATATTTAGATTATGAGAATTATTATTCGAGAAGAGAACTTTTAAATAATTTGGAAGTGGGTGAAACAATTTAGGTAGTGTGAGATTGAGAAATAAGCACTCATCTAGGTAGCCGAATTAATTTTAGGTTGTGAAATCGAGAGATAGAATATTTAGAAGTGTTTCTAGAGTTAAACTTAATGAAAGTCGGGATAGATTGTCATATAGAAATATATGCTAGATGGCACTTACACATTCTTTACGTGACACTCGAGAAAAGGTATAGAGATAAAAGAATGTTCTAGATTCAGGAGAATATTGAACTAAGTTTGAGACATCAATTAATAGGATTTGAATAGTTTAAGAGTGAAATCAGACATTAACGATTGTGAATATCTTGCGTTTTCCAAATTAATTTACATTTTCTTTTGCAATTAATATATTCTTTGTATTTTTGTTTAATAATTCAAAATTGGTTGTTTCGAAAAAAAAATTATGATTGAATATTAGCTATACTTATATTTTAAAATTACTTTTAATCTCTGAGGGACAATGTCGATCTCTTAACCATTTTACTATTTGTTAAACTTGTGTACTTACAAGTATATTGTTTTATTTTTTGAAATATTGAGATGACAGAGAGAGAGAGAGAGAGGAGAGAGACGATACGACAGCAAAGAGAAAGACAACATGAATAGCAGGGAGAGACATGTGACCGGCAAGGAACTTCGAGAATGAGAGTGAGGAGAGAGTGCTTGAGAAGGTGATAGGAGAGAGAATGAGTGTGGCAAATTTTAATTCAAGGACATTTCGTTCCAAAAAGAGATTTGAGGCAAATTTTTGGAGGTTATCAAAATGGAAGCATAAATTTTACAATTAATTCCCTTATTAAGGATAAAAACTCAAATAAGTTATGGATAGTTTATTTTAAGAGATTTTACACAAAGTACTCAAATTATCCCTATTTTTACATTTTTACTATGGGGCGGTATTTCTTTCTTTTATATTGTTTCAATTTTTTTCTTATACAATTTTATTAGACCTTTATTTTCAATTATACGGTTTCTATATAGCACATTATACTAACTCATCTTATTTTACATTATTCTCTTTTTTTTTTTTAATAATTTCACTTTCTCACTCCACTCATTCCCACATACACAGTACACTCTATTGTAACTATTCTTCTTATCCATCATTTTCCTTTTTTTTTCCTATTCTTTATTTTTTTTTCCTTTCATTATTAGACCACTCATTCCCCTATATATTCTCTCTCACAAGATCACTCACACTTTCCTGCTTCTTCATCATTTTTTTTTCTTTTCAAAAGCTAGAGAGAGAATATTATTTTATTCTTCCAAAATGTTTTGCTTTGACTTTTCAAAAGTTTTGTCACCTTCTTCACGAGTAAAATTTTTCTTTCTTTCATATATGTCACACTAAAGACAAAATACAAATAGCTTAAATATGTAAATATCATTTAATCAACATCTTAATATCCATAAAAATAATAATAAAATATTTATGTGCAATAAATATTTGTTCTCACACTAAAGACAAAATAAAAATAGCTTAAATATGTAAATATCATTTAATCAGCATCTTAATATCCAAAAAATAATAATAAAATATTTATGTGCAAAAAATATTTGTTCTCACACTAAAGACAAAATAAAGATAACTTAAATATGTAAATATCATTTAATCAACATCTTAATATCCAAATAATAATAATAATAAAATATTTATGTGCAATAAATATGTGTTCTCACAAAAGTTTGTGAAAGAAATAAGAGCCAAACAACTCCAACTTAATACAAATAAAAGAAAGACAACTATTTATTACCTAGCTAGAGAAGATGAGTCATCATTATGAGTTACATATGACATACGATCATGATGAATCACATCATATCTATTTTCAAGATTTTGAAAAGGGAGTCATATAGCTAGTTTTTTATATTTATAATAAGTGTGTAATTAAATGGTAAAATAGCTTCTTATTTTTATATTCATAACCCATTCACTTTCATTTTCTCTGTATTGTGCCCAACACCTCCCTCTCCCTCTCCCTCTCCATCTATTTCTTTCATTCTTTCTTCTTCATCATCATCACTTTTTCACAGCAACCACCATTAGAGATTGATGTATATTGATTTTGCGGTGATTTTGTGTTGACTGCACATCTTTTTTATTTGGCTATCATACTTGCAATCATTTGTTATCAATATGACATTTGAAAAAAATTTCAACATCGTGATTTTTTTAATCTTAATTTTATGGGAAACAATTTCAAAACATTTTATTAGGAATATCTTGTGAAATATGTTTATTTGATTTTCAGCTGCATGGAAGAAAGGAGGTTGCCATCATCTACTATATTTTAGGGGTGGCTAGCCTTCTTTCACTTGATATTGTAATTGAATGTTCGATGTTTTTAGGTTGCGATGCAATTGCTGATATAATTTTTGAGCTCGGTCTTCATATATGCAATCTTTTGGCATCAATTCTCCACTTGCTTTGAAATCAACATGATTCATTTTGTCATCCCAATGTACATTGTTTTGTATCAGAATTGATATTGATTTCATTTCCTAAAAAGTAAATAATACAAGATTTTTTTTAGAACGTTAAAAGTGGGAATTATACAATTTTTTTTCCCAGGTTCAGTGACATCAATGCGAATGCAACGCAACATCAGAGATCACTATTGATTTGTTGTTGCTTTTTGGTGAGCTTGTGTTAATTGCACATCAACAAACAAATATAAGTGTGATCAAGTGTTATTCATAAATACATACCTAAGATTTTATGCTATATGTATTTTTGGTCAAAATGTGTAAATTTACCTAACATCTATAATAATCTGGATTTGAATTATAAGAAAAGAAAGTTAAAAGCAATCTATTATTCATTTTAATGAATTACGAATGATCAATTTTGTTAAAAATAAAACTAAATTAAAAAGAGTTGAATCTTCAGTTTTGAGTTTAGATAATATATTCTAACTTGTTTGTTTATTGATTTTTTTGTTTATTTTCCCTTCATTCTTCAATACCTTGACACAACGTTATTTTGATGATTATAGATTGAACTTTTGTTGATCTTGTGGAGCTTGATGACCACCGGTGATGAAGTTTTTCCGTTAATTGTCGTGGCTGATGGCTGATGCAGTATTTTGTAGAAGCATGGGTCTCAAAGAAGAGATCGTATAAAAGGAAAAATTCTTGTGTAACCATAAAATTGAAAAAAAAAATTTGACCCACCATATAAATTAAATTTTTTCTCTTTATTTGTTTATTTCTGAAAAAGGCCCTTATTTTAATTAGGTTAAATAGTGGGATGTCTAACTTAGGATATCATTTGAAAATTACATGATTTTGTATACTGTCTTACATATACTTTTTTTTAAAAATAAAATACAACAACCAACAAACAAACAACAAAAAAAATTCATTAACTTTCCGACATACAAGCATTGAAAAATCTAAAATTTGATTTATGCACTATATTATATTTCTTAAGAAAGAAAATAGATCTAACGTGTTTATCATATCATAAGTAATCGATAATAGTTATTCATATAGAAGTGTAAACATAATTACTTGGATGTTTGTTTGGAACATTAAGAATTTTTTTATATCTGAGTTTGATAAACATTAACAATGGAAAATTTTAATTTATATACTTGGGACACCTATTATAATAGTATCCCGTGTAATGCCAAAGTTGGATTTTAATATGCCATTTTTTTAAAATTTCCATAAAAACCCCTCTTATTCTGTCTTACTCTCTCTCACCAAAACCCAAACGAAAGTCGTGCCCCACAGCCTCGATGAAACCCACGACCCCATCTCGACATCGAAGCACGCACCAATCCCTACGGTATACCCCCGCCATTAAGACCACCACTGGATTTCTGCATCGAACACAATAAAAAAATGAGCTAATTAAGCATGTCATAGAACCCCTATCAAGCCCTTATCGAGCTAAATCGAACACAATAGAAAAATGAGCTAACAAAGCATGCCATTGAACCCCTGTCGAGCCACTATTGAGTGGTATCAAACCCCAATTCAAGACTATTGAATGACATCAAGTTATATCGAACAAAATAAAATAAAAATGAACTAACAGAGCATGCCATCGAACCCCCAACGAGCCACTATCAAACGACATTGAGCTATATCGAACAAAATAATAATAAAAAAAAGAACTAACTATGAATAGCATCGGATACCATCGAGCCCTTATCTAGCTATACATCGAACTTAATAAAAAATATGAACTTACTAAGCATGGCATCAAACCCCATCAAGCCCCATATTGAGCTTTATCGAACTAATTCATATATACCTATTGAATTGCATCCATAAGTATCGAGCCTAACCTATTGAGCATCATTGAGCTGAATAAAAAAAATTATAGATTTACAGATGAAGCAACCTATACCAAAAAAATCCAATCAAACACATTTAAATGCAACAACAAAAAATCTTTAGATTTAGCTGTAAAATGCTTTTAATGCGGAGATCGGGGGTTGGCATCAATGGTGTGGAGGCAGTGCTTCGGGGTTTTGGGTCCCCAACGTAGTGCTTTGGGGTCTGGGTGCATTGCCAGTCTGGGTACTTTAGGGTCTATGTAACACCCCGATTTGCTAATAAGGTTTAGGACCTTGATTAGCGTGCCTGGAGGGCAATAAGTGAATTAATATGATAATATGTGAGTTTAAATGAATATGTGATTAGAATGCATGTTTAGGTGATATAAATGTGCATGTGAGCCACGTTTGCATGATAGGGATAAATTGGTAATTTTAGTCCGTTGAGGGCATAAATGTGATAATTGTACTATGTGGTTTGTACCACGTGAGTGTGGTGATATTAATGTGATGCACGTGCAGAGACGGTCCTAGAGAGCTAGTTAATTTAAAGGTCACAACGGGGTTAACTACCCGGCTCGGGAGGAGCCTAGGGGTACTTTGGGGATTTTGTAAATTGAGTTCTTGTGAGTTAATGGTAACTGGTAATTTGGTAACTTGTGTAACTGCTAGTAACCACTGAGAGTAACAAGTTTGGTTGAAAGGAATGTTAGAATTGTAATAGATAAGAAATGACAAAAGAGCCCTTGAAGTTTAGTTAGGAAGGGATAATTAAGGAAGGGTAAAATGGTCCATTGGCTAAGAAGAGATAAGCTTGAGCTGAAGGGAAGAAGTGATTCACGTTATTCTCATTTGGGCAATTGGGTTTATGCTGAAATTTGGGGAGAAAGCTAGAAGAAAAGGGAAGAAGAGGAAGATTGAGGTTGGGAGACCTAGGAAGAGAATTGAGGGAATCAAACTCGAATTTGAGCAAGGAATTATCAAAGGTAAGAGTTTGAACTCTGTTTTTGTTGAAATTAAGCTTGAATTTACAGAGAATAAGTGTGGGAACCTAAAGGAAATATGGCTGGTTTTACTTGGAAAATTCAGTTAGGATAATCAAAAGGAAAGGGGCTTGGAGCTGGAATTGGGAGGAGTTCAAGCTAAGTTTGATTGAGGTAAGAATCCTTAGCATGTTTAATTTTCGTATCTGGTGTGGTTTAAGATTTTAGAGGCATGATTTATAGTTTTCAAGCTCTGGTTTAAGTCTTGGAAGCCATAGTTTAAGTTTTAGGAATTTGAAACTCAAGATGGGATTTTGGGTGTGATTGTGTGATTGGGGTTGTTTATGATGTTTATAGGTTGTTAAAGGGTTTATTTGGGGTTTTGAAATGATTTTGGGACTTAGGTACTTGCTTGGAATGATTTGGAATGGTTTTAGCTCGGGGAAAACGCAGGGAAAAACCCAGAAATCTGGGTTTCGCGAAGGAGCGCCGCGGCCCTGTTCTTGGGTGCCACGGCGCGAGGCTGTTTCTAGGAAGGGGAAATGCTCTCTGACTTGCTGGGCACCGCGGCCCTCTAGGGCAGCGCCGCGACGCTAGGCTATTTTCAGGACATGGAATTTTGCAATTTTGAGCTTTTGCTCCGGGGGTTCGGGGGATGTTTCCGATGTATTGCTTTAGGTATTTGGGGATTCCGAGAGTGTGGGATTGGTCCCGGGAAGTGGTTTTGGATTGGTTAGCATTAAAGGGTGTTTATATGTGTTGTGACTAGGTCCTTGGAGAGGCTCGAGTTAGAGGATCGTGCTCGCGACCTTGGTGCATCGGGAAGCTCGGGATACAGGTAAGAAAACCACTGTTCCCACAGAGCTTGTATGCAGGGCTGATCCCAATATGTTTGAATTGTAGGGCGTAGCCCTTTGATTGAATTTGTACATCATTATATGTTTGTTATGCTGTGAATACGATTACATAAACGTTCGGCGAGAGCCGGGAACGGCGCAGGTCGAGGTCGGCAGGGGACCGGGAACGGCATTTAGCACGTTGAGAGCAAGGCCGAGTACGGCATGGGGCTGGAAGCAGCGTTGAGCACGTGGAGTGCGAGCTGCCAGGGTGAGACCCTAAAGGATACCTGGGATATCCTCACGGTGTGGACCGCGAACCCAGGGCCTGGTAGAGCGCCTGGGACGGCATGACCGTATGTGTTTAGCCCGTTGGTGGCCTGATTATATGCTAAGTGTTTGTTGTGCATGTGTTATCTTCTTGTGAGGGTTTTCTTGCTGGGCTTCGGCTCACGGGTGCTCTGTGGTGCAGGTAAGGGCAAGAGGAAAGTCAGCCAACCATGAGTATGGAGAGCATGAAGCGGCGTGTACATGTTTGGTCTGCCTGGCTGCCACGGCCAGTGATTTTGGGAGACGGTTGTATTAAAACTTAGATTTTGTCGTCTAGTCGACTCAAACTTGTAAATTTTATGTTGTAAATATTTCTAAACAGTATCTTGGGATCCCAAGTGTCAAACACTCAACGATTTGTAGTAAATGGAATTATTTTCAAAGTTTATTTCACTGTTCATGATTTAATTACACTTTTGACCTAAAAATCTCGATTAGCGAGTTAAACGCACGTTTAAAACTCACTTAGTAACGACTCTAAGGAGGTAGGGCGTTACAGTCTAGGTGTAGTGCTTCGAGGTCAGACTGAGTACAGAAATCAATAGAGAAAGAAGAGAGAGAATCGAGAAAATGTGAGAAATTATGATAAGAGTTATTTTAGGAAATGTGTCAAAATCAGCATATTTTTTTTATGTGCAAGCTGAAGGGGATATATTTGAATTAGGGAGCCACTTTATGCATATAAACTCATTTTTTCCTTAATTAAGTCATTTATTTTTCACAAAATTCTTTGTTTCCAATAATTTTTTTTTTAAAATTCCATGCATAAGATGCTTAAAAAAATTGATATATAATTTTTTTTAAATAAAAAAATTGTTAGAAAAATTAATTAGAAAGACTTAATTGCTATTATTTTTAAATAATTAAAAAGAATCTTATGGACTAAATTGACAATAGTGAATAATCTCAAAATTTAGAGAACGTTTAAGCTAAAACCCCGTTAATGTAATATAGCATAAATTATTATGATGCGCCAATTGAAGATACAAAATGTTGAAAAATCCCTTGCTCTCCAGATAATAGTGAATACCCGTTACTTAGCTGAACTACCCGCACTTTCCTGACCTATATTTTACGTTTAGGTAAGGAAGGTGAGGACTTTACATCCCAGAAACAACCTTATACACAGGACAACTCAGCATATCCCACTAAACCCATTTTAAGAGAAACTTGGCAAGAAAATCCACCTATGTCAGATTATACATAGGCTCCCAAACACAAACATTGGCATTTGAAATGTAAATTTGAACAAAGACAAACCATCTTTAGAACGTAGTGATGACGGAAAATCAGAGAGTTCATCCAGCAGCAGATATTGAAGCACCTCCAACAGCACCTTTGGTCCCCCATGATACACCATCAGAAAAAGGGAGTCCAGTTCAGCACCACCCTCCATTACAGCGCCTCATTCTTGCCATCCAACCAACACCTGCCAAAAAGAGAAACTGTTGTTGCAAGTGTGTATGCTGGACAATAAGCCTTCTAGTCCTCTTGCTGATAATCATTGCAGCCACTGCAGGCATTCTTTACCTGGTCTTCCAGCCAAAACTCCCCAACTATTCAATCAACAGCTTACAGATAAGTGACCTAAGACTCAATTTCGACATGACACTCTACGCCAAATTTTATGTGAAGATTACAGCCAACAATCCAAACAAGAAAATTGGGATTTACTACCAGAAAGGAGGTAAGCTGAGTGTATGGTACACAAAAACTAAGCTCTGTGAAGGGTCACTGCCAAATTTCTACCAAGGTCATCAGAACAAAACAGTGCTCAATATGGCCTTGACAGGCCAAACCCAGTATGGGAATACTTTAATGACCGCATTGCAAGAACAACAGCAAACTGGACGAATTCCATTGGATCTTAAGGTTCATGCACCTGTAGCAGTTAAACTTGGGAAGCTGAAGTTGAGGAAGGTGCAAGTCACTGGGGGGTGCCTATTGGTGGTGGACAGTTTAGCCACAAACAATTTAATTAGCATTAAAGCTAGTAATTGCAAGTTTAGATTAAGGCTTTGAGTTCTTACCAGTTTTTCATTCTGTCCAAGCAAGATAAAACTTGCTATACTTTTGTCATCACTCCAGGGCTTCATATTTATATTCCCACTAGTTTTCTCACTTCCACACACTCGGTGGAAAAGTAGGATTGTTCTTTAATGTGAGATGCAATAAGTTGCAGAAATGGTCCATTTCTCCACTCTCTGTTAGTGTGTCTGTATACATATGTCTTGCTGGTATCTTCGTGTTTTGTTTGCATACATTAATCTTTTAAGAGAGTAGCCAACACCAAGGAACATGTTACACTTAACTGAGCACTTAAAGAATTGCTTCCTTGCTCGCATTACAATTGTAAAATGATTGGTGGGAAACTATTACAGACGACCTGGTACCTGTATTATTAATGTATTTTAAGAGTAGAAGGATCAAACTTGAGAACAAACAATACTCACAAAAATAATGATTTCAGATTGTTTTCTAAACTCTGGTTTGCATAATTCAATAGTCAAAATTTAAAACAAGTTAAAAAATCTACCGTTACCCCAGTTTTGTAAATAAGTTGCGCTCTACTCTGTAAGGAAGGTTTTAGGACAAACAAGATTGACAATAAGAACCAAAGCGTAGTCTGCTGAGATTTCCATTTGTCTGTTTTCACAATGCCAACTCGTGAACGAAGAAAGCAATTAAAAAGAATTCTCTAAATAGTCTGCCAGAATTTGAGTAAAGTTCTTTATTTTTGGCTTTGCGAGTCATTCTACCTTTCTAAGAAATGTATACCTACGTCTCGAGAGAGTACAAACAGAGAAAATTATCAAACTTTATGTGATAAGGTTTTATGATTTTAAGGAACTTCCAAGAATCTCCAGTAGATAAATACGGTTAAAGAGAGATCCAGTAAAAATAGACTTCATTGAAAAATTTGGGCAGCCAGAGATCAAACCTTAAAGCCTCCGTCTCCCTCAGTCAAGAATAACAAAATTCAACTGCTTAATCCCTAATCCTCTACTCTTTCTTGTTTATATACATTCACATAGAAACTAACAGTTCCAACAAGGCCCCTTAGCCGCAACAGAATACACATTCAATGCCATATCAGCACAAAACCATATATAGAAAGTAGTACACAAGACACTAACAAAAAAACCTGGCTCAACTAAAAAGTAAGCACTTCTTACGTACATAGTAAATTGGACAGTAGGTCTATCATTGTGTCAGCATCGTAGTTTTGAATTAGATAGAAATGTTAAACCTTCATGACGTGGTATAGTATAAGTGAGTATTAACAGAAGTATCAACAAATCCACCCAAATAATTGAAGGAACATCCCTCTACCTATATTGTATTAGGCATCAAAGCATCAGGACACTATTAAAAACACGTGACTAATCACCAGTTAGAGCTCGTGGTCTGTGCCCAATGGTGAACAGAGACATCCCAGTCTGTGAAATTGCTCTCACAAATGCCATATTTGCAGTTAAAGTAGGGGCGTGCCAGTAATCACCAGTACCAAAAACAATCTTATTCTTCATTGCAAGCTTTCTAGTGGTTGGGAGGCTCATCATACGCTCTGAGGGACAATCAGCTACAACCCTGCACCAGTTCTAAAAGTTATTGATACGGAATAGCAAAATTAATTAATTGATATAGCTCTATGCCAATATAATGGATGTGTTACTATGAGAATTAATCATAAAAACAAAATAATTAAAGATATAAACAAGGCAAATCATTTATGTTCTTTTTCTATTTTACATAACAAGATGGGGTACATCATATAACCTGATCAGGTTAACATTGGATGGAAAAATCATTTAGAGGTGGGGAAAGACATTACAAAATAAAACTAAAACATTCAATTATAACATCTTGTCTAGATTTCAGCAAATATCAATACGAGCCAAGAAATTTTTCTGTACATCTTAAGAATACTATTTCCCTTTTCCTTCTTTATTTATTTATTTACTTTTTAATACAAGAAACACCGGTTGTTATCAATAAAAGAAAAGAATCATCCATATAATTTCACGAATTCATCCATGCCAAAAGCATCTACATATTTTTCTTTTTGATAAGAAACAAGACTTGTATTAGAAAGAAATAAAAAAGAAATAATAAATTATCCAAGTGGAAGAGTGTCAAAATTAGCAACATTAGTTTATTTAAGCATCCTAATATTGACCAAAAATTGGTTAAGTACCTAAAAACTAATAGCAAATAGGAGCCTAACAGATCTTCAAAATGATTTTTATTAGGATTAATTTATAATTTCCCCAAATTATGATGAATGTTTTTTTTAATAGGAAAGAAAAGATATTTTGATAAAGATGATGGGGTATCATCTAAATTTACATCCTAGAATGCCACTGCGATGCTTAGCATACTTTTTTTAAAAGAAACAGAACAAAACATCAACACTTGTATTAATAATATAGAATATAAAAAAGGAATGCAAGGGAGTACATAAACCGTACCACCCCAAAGTACAACCTGAAAGGCGGAAAATAAAATAAAAGTTCCTAGTAAAAGACAGAACTAAGAACTAAGCTTTTCAACAAAAAAAATGAGAATGCCAGTCTCTCTCTACATAAATAACAGATAGACACAATTTTAAACTCTATCACATTGAAAAGACTAATGTTTCACTCTATTCCAAGTAGCTTCTGCAGTATCGTCAACACCTTCAAATAGTCTTTCGTTGTTTTCCAACCAAATTTGCCCACCAAACAGCCACTGCCCCAGTCCTCCATAACACTTTTTTAGCTTCCTTTCCTGACACACTGAATGACAAACTCAGCACAACTTTTTGGCATGCACCACTAATTTCTGAATTCCTTCAAAAATCTAGACCAAATATTCCTGGTGAAAGAGCAATGCAAGAAGAGATGGGAAGAGTCTTCCCCACTGTTTTTGCATAATACACATTATCCAAGGGAGAGCGTAACATAAGGCTTCCTTCGTTGAAGAGCATCATGGACACTTATACATTCTAAGCACAACAAGCAAAGAAAGACTCGGACCTTTGAGGGCATAGGGCATTTCCAAATCACTCTTGCTCATGAAAACTGTTAATTAGGAACATCTCCAACCACATTTTAAAGACTGACTTGTAGGAAAACATCTCATTGAATCACCCAACCAGATTCCTCTACCTTTCAAATCTGGACAAAATTTATGGCTCCTCGGGCAATAAATTAATTCAATAAGATTAGGGACCAGGGCTTACATTCTTTGTTGGCATTAAGACACGTGATTCTTCCGAATGGTATTATTCTTGAGCCAAGGCTCTACAAAATACCTCAAAACAAATTTCTATAGACACCTTACTCCCTCTCAATCGTGGTCTTTCATTTATTCACACCAGTCCTTTGTTAACCCACACCGATCACAGGCTACCACAATCTGCATAAATCCCTAAAATTTAACTTTAAACTATTCCACCAGTCCATCCCTAACATGTCATCTGAAATAACAACTTACCGCCACCTAACTTCCTTAATCCAGCATGGCCGACTGCCCTGCTACTGCTTGTCCTTGTCCTAACTTAGGAACAAATACATAAATAAAACAAGAGTTTTGGGTGGTCACTATTCCCAATTCCCATGAAACAAAAAGCTACGACCCACCTATCATTGTTGAGACTTCACCAGAAAAAACATATAAACCAACTGCATGGTAGAGTAATACAGGGAATAAGAGGTAAATTATGGAAACTCACTTGAGGCATCTAAGTAAGAGATCAGCTCTGAATTTCTCATTCGGCCCTCCACACATTGATACTAATTCCTTGAACTCTGAACAAACACTTTGACATATCATACCTCTCTTTCCAGATATTACACTGCCTAGATCCACATGAATTGGATTCTGAATTTCAGACATTACCTAGCAAACAATAAAAATATGTAACATGGCATTTGATGCTAGTGTAGGAGAAAAAACGAAGTGAAAATAAGTAGAAATAAAATTCAAGAAATAACAACATAATTTGTAAGAATCCTTGGGTTCACCAAAACCATTACTGATGTCTCCGTCAATGTAATGAGCTAAAGGGGATGCATATATAAAATGAAAATGAAAGCTTATATAAAAAGCTACCTCCGAATTAAGCATTTTCATATTGTACCATTCCACTACTTCAAAATCATCACAAAACAAAAAGATCAAAACCTTACCTGTCCAATCACAAACTCATAATTACCCTTATATTTTTCTCTCAACTCAGCTTCTGGGGTAACCAACAGTTTCTCACAACCACCATTACTGATTTCCGAGACAACAGCAATCAAAGGTGTTGTGTCAAAATTTATATATTCACATTCTTGCAACAGGATTCGTGGAGTATTGCTATCTGCATTCTTCGCTTCCGACGAGAGGAACGTCATTCTGGAAATAAGATTCAAGAAGGAATCATCCCTTTCGCGTACCATTTGATCCTTTGTAAACCCTTGCTGCTGCTCAGCAGCTTCCAATAGTAATGTGTCTTCAGCACAATCCAAATTCGAAACACCATCATCCTTTGTCGGATTAACCCTAATTTCAAGTACGGATGCCTCTCTATAAGTTCTTGCTAATACATTAACCCAGTCTTGTTCCAAATCCTCAGAGAAATCGCAATCAAAGACAGTAAACTCCAATCCAAACTCAGCAGCCCCAAATTCTTCTCTGAGTTTTTCATATATCACGCCGCTGAGACCATTTGAGAAGAAGAGAATAACTGAAGAAGGTTTAAGTGCAACAGAAGACCTTGCAACCGCCAGGAGTTTCTCGATTCGGAATTTTAAGCCCTTACTTGAGTGGGATTCATTCCAGGAGATGTACTTGGGGTTCCTGTCAGAAACAATAATCCAAACTGGGTTCCTATTGAGAGTACACACTATATCAACATATACAACATCAGCAGTTTTTTGACCACTTATGGATGAAACAGAAATTGACTTGCATACACGTGAAACTCCAGTAACGAAAGGCTGTTGGAGAATGTGGACAACTGCTTCAATGTGCCCAATGTTTACACTGTTTGTCAGATTGAAACAATGCCTAAATAAATAAAATTATGATGATGGTAATGATGATGATGATAATAAAAGACAGACCTACGGAGTGTGTGAAGAGAGAAAGAGGAACGGGATAAAAAGGCAAGCTCAGAGCGGGCCAATTTGAGGAGAGTGCGTTGAGAAGAAGGGGTGATTTTGTTGGTGGAAATCGAACTTACACTCTCTATCACATTTCTGCATCGCTTCTTTGCTAATTCCAATTGCTCGCCATTCACCCTTTCCTCTTTCATTCTCTATCATTCGTTTACTCGCCAAACCCTAAAACACACAGCAATTTTAGACGGTTCAACAGTTGGATTGCGTTAATTGAAGACTAAGAGCACTCCCAATCGATTATGAATCAAGATCTACTTTTGAAAATTAGTGTCTACTACGTTAAACATCTAATTTTAACAACTCATAAATGCAATTTACTATCAGTTTCGTTTCTTTAGTACAACCAAATACTATTAAAAAAATAACAAATTTACTATCATACGGAATAATTAACTTTTATACGGTAAAGAAGTTTTAATAGCAAAAATACAATTTGCTTTTTGCAGCTCCTCACCATCCTCTCACGTGCGGAATGCTCTCCTCTTTCTCCTACAACCCACGGTGCCAATCACAAGCAACAGAAAAACAAAAAAATTATCGGCGATTTCAATCTGATGGCAACAACACCAAAGATCTGCATACAAAACTGAAAAACAACATTCAATCTCCAAAAATTTGATCGTACAGAAATAGGTAAGCAACTGAAACCCAAAAATAAAGCTTCACAAAATGGAATCAACAAACCTTCTATACAGATTATAATGGATGTTTTCATCTTGTAGAACAACTTGAAATAAGCAAGAATGTTGTTGATCAGGAATTGCTTCACTATTTTTAATCCAAATCAAACAAAATTATCAAGTATGTGATTTTTGATATATATATCTATAATTTATTCATCAAATTGATAGTGTTGTGGTGTGTTTTTAAAATTTCAATGATATTTGCATATAAAATAAGTTAAAAGTATGGCAAAGTTTGAAATTGATAAATGTTGAGAAGGAATTGAATAAAGTTGTATATTCCTTGAAAAAGAAAAGAAGAGTACAATAGCATATATATAGAGAGATTGTGAGGGACCACACACCACGTGTCCTCTGCACACAATACAACTGAAGAGTAATCTCATATTACAGAAAATAAACACTAATTAGCATGCTCTTAAGTAGTCTCTTTAACATCCCCCCGCAAACTCAGTGGGCGAGGCAAGACAGTGAGTTTGGTACGTAACTCCTGAAACCGCAAGGTAACGAGTGGTTTTGTTAAGCAGTCAGCCAGCTGGTCAGCAGAGGAAGCAAAACGGAGAAGCAAATGCTTGTGAAGAACACGTTCGCGTACAAAATGATAGTCCAACTCGACATGTTTAGTGCGAGCGTGAAGAACTGGGTTCGAGGCAAGATGAAGCATGCTCAAGTTGTCACAATACAAGACTGGTGGATGATGCAGAGGTAGACCCAGTTCGGCGAGAAGGGATTGAATCCAGGATGCTTCAGCAGCTCCGTTGGCCAATGCACGATATTCAGATTCGGTGCTGGAGCGAGAGACGACTTTTTGCTTGGAAGATGACCAAGAAATGAGGTTGGAGCCAAGGAACAAGCAATAGGCACTAGTGCTACGTCTATCGTCCGGGCAGGAGGCCCAATCGGCATCAGTATAAACATGTAAAAGATGAGAAGAATCAGGTTGCAAGAGTAAACCGAGATGACCTGTGCCCTTAATGTATCGCAGGACCCGTTTGGCAGCTTGCATATGGACGTCCGTGGGAGAGTGCATAAATTGGCATAACTTGTTGACAGCAAAGGCAAGATCGGGCCGCGTGAGTGTGCCATACTGGAGAGCACCCACAATGCTGCGGTATTCAGTAGCAGAGGACAAAGGAGTGCCATCATACAGTGATAGAGAGCCCAAAGCAATAGGAGTGGATAACGGTTTGGAATCCAACATACCAGTCTTGGAAAGAATGTCCCAAAATATTTTGTCTGACTCAAATGAAATCCAGCAGAGGAACGATGTACCTCCAAGCCAAGAAAAAAATGAAGCGGGCCGAGGTCCTTAATGGCAAAGTGAGACTGTAAGTAATCCAACAAATCAGTAATGGTAGAGGAGCATGAACCTGTCAAGATAATATCGTCCACATATACAAGAATGATAAGCATAATGGAACCCGAGGCATAAAAGAACATGGAGGAGTCGGCCTTAGATGCTTGAAAGCCCCAATTGCAGAGAGTCGTACTAAGCTTGGTGAACCAAGCCCGTGGAGACTGGCGTAGACCATAGAGGGACTTCTGTAAAAGGCAGAGGTGATGAGGGCGAGTCTTGTCGATGAAACCAGGAGGTTGAGTCATATAGATAGTTTCTGTGAGATCACCATGAAGAAAAGCGTTCTGGACATCCAATTGTTTAATCTCCCAATGACGAGAGACAGCAAGACTGAGAATGAGTCGAATCGTTGTGGGTTTAATCACCGGGCTGAATGTATCATGAAAGTCAATGCCGTGGGTCTGATGATACCCTTTGGCCACTAAACGGGCCTTATGCCGAGAGACAGTGCCATCGGGATGGAGCTTGACCCGGTACACCCACTTACATCCGATCGGTTTGACATGTAAAGGAGGAGGAACAAGCTGCCAAGTACCCTGTGAATGAAGAGCTGACATCTCGGTATCCATGGCTTGACGCCATTCAATATGTTTAACAGCCTCGGAAAAGGTAGAAGGTTCAACCGGAACACTGGCAAGAGTGCTATGAAATGCCTTAGGTTTGAAAATACCATGCTTTGCACGGGTGAGCATGGGATGAACATTTTGTGGTATAAGAGGGGCAATAGGAGAGGACTGTATAGGGGTGGATGGAATAGGAGATGGAAAAGGAGAGGGAGAGGAAGGAGAAGAAGTACTCGGGGAGGAAGCACTGACCGAGAGGGGAGGAGTAGGAGATGAGACAGGAATTGGCGACATGGTGGAAGTGGGAGGAGGAGAAGGTACAAAAGGAAGAGAGTGAATAATAGGGTAGACTCGAGAAGGCGAGAGAGGAACTGAAGCCTGCTGGAAAGGGAAGTTGTGTTCATTGAAAACGACATGGCGTGTAACATATAACCGGCCTGTGAGGTGATGTAAACAGAGATAACCCTTGTGATGGCTACTGTAGCCAAGAAAAACACAAGATTGAGAACGAAGCTCAAGCTTGTGGGTGTTGTATGGCCGAAGTAAAGGATAACACTCACAGCCAAATACACGTAAGTGAGTGTAAGAAGGGAGCTTGTTATACAAGACCATATAAGGACAACGCATTTGGAGAACCCGAGTGGGGAGGCGGTTAATGAGGTAAGAAGCAACGGTAAAGGCATACGGCCAATACTCAAGAGGAATTGAGGCATGATTCATTAAGGCAAGCCCCATATCGACAAGATGACGGTTTTTGCGCTCAACGCGCCCATTTTGCTGAGGCGTATAAGGACAAGATAACTCATGAATAATGCCATGCCGAGCAAAAAAGGAGTGAAGTGAGCGAAACTCACCACCCCAATCGGTACGTACACGCTGGATAGTAGTATTGAATTGGGTGGAAACCATTTTTTGAAAGGTGAGAAAAGCAGAAAACGCTTCGTCCTTAGTTTTAAGAAGATATAACCAAGTAAAGCGTGAGAAGTCATCAATAAACAAAATGAAATAACGAACACCAGAAATGGAACACACAGGGGAAGGACCCCATAAGTCACTATGTATTAATTCAAAGGGTTTTGAGGCCCTGGATACAGATACAGAAAAAGGCAAACGATGAGCCTTAGCTTGATGACAAGCTTTACAGAAATGAAATGCAGACTTCCTAGGAATCGAAATATTACAAGAAGAAATAACATGACAGGTAACATCTGAAGCAGGATGACCCAACCGAGAGTGCCACAGATTAGGATCCGAAGTGGAGGCGGAAAACAGAGGAAACAAGCCAGACGAAGGAGACGAAGCTGGAGGGGAGACTCTATAGATTCCATTTTCAAGATGACCCGTGAGAAGTGTTTGTTTGGTGACCTGATTTTTGACAAAAAAACAATGTGGGTGAAACTCAACAAACGCATGGTTATCAGCACAAAGTTGTGAGACACTGAGAAGGCTATTTGAGAGAGCAGGAGAATGATAGACACGAGATAATTTTAAGGCAGAATGATAGGCAGGAAGAGTAGCAGAACCAACATGAGCAATACAAGCACCCTTACCAGTACCCACGGTCACCTGTTCAGATCCAGTATAAGGTTGAGCTCCTTCAAGGACATTCAAATCAGGTGTAAAATGATGAGAGGCACCGGAATCCAAGAACCAAGCCGGATCAGAGTAAGCAGAGGCAGTAGCGGTGGTGAGTGAATGGGTATTGTGGGAAGGAGGATTTGGGTTGTGTTGAGAGATGAGGGCATTGAAAGGGCGCATAGGTGAAGAAGGTGGCTGATAAGAAAGGTTCTGTCTATGGTAGCAAACCGTGGCGGTATGACCAACTTTGAAACAAATCTGGCAGCGAGGACGAGGTGGGGGTACAGTAGAGTTGGGGCGACGGGATGAGGGTGAGGGAGACCAGCTATGGGGCGGTCGAGGGGTACCAGCCGGGGAAGGGGTATACGGGCGAGAGGAAGGGGAATATTGAGGGGGAGGGCGATGTTGTAACGACCCAAATTCAGTGTTTAGGCTTAAGGGCCTGGGGAAGTGTGCCTGGAGGGCATGATGGGATTTTGTGTGTGACTTTAATGAGCTTAATGCATGATTACGATTTATTGCACGTTATGTGATTAGTTGATTAATTGAGATGCACGACTATGTGAATTAGTATGCATGTAGACCTGATTGTCTTAGAATGAGCATGATTGTAATCTGGCCATGTTTGGGCATATCTGTGATAATTGTACTATGTGAATTGTGCCATGTGAGTGTGATGTTTTATCAGGATGCACGCATCGAGACGGTCCTAGTGAGCCAGTTAGTCTAAAAGTCACAACGGGATGTTGTACCCGGCTCGGGAGGAGCCTAGGGGTACTTCGGGAATCTTATAAGTTGAGTTGAGAACGAGTGATTAGTTATTGGGTAACTTGGGTAACCATTTGTAACTGTGGTGGGTAACAAGTTTTAAGATAGAAAGTGATAGAATTGAAATAGAAGTGTAAAGACTTAAGTGCCCTTGAAGGTTTAGTTAGGAAGGATTATTAAGAAGGGGTAAAATGGTCTTTTGGCAAGGGTAATAGACAAAAGGCAGCTGGGATATAGGGGGGCACGGTTTGGGGTATTGGGCATTTGAGTGTCTTGATAAAATTAGAAGAGAAGGAAAAGAAGAGGAGAGAAAGGCTAGGGCAAGCAAGAAGAAGAAGAAGAAGAGAAGGAGAAGTGGGAGTCTAGGAGGGGATCAAGGACTTGTGTGGATTCTTCATTTGAGGTAAAGGTTTTATACATATCTAAGTATGGATTTTGTTTTGATTTAAGGAATTTAAATGCCTAAACTAAACATTGTTGGGTTTTGGGGTTAGTTGATGAAATTTGAAATCATAGGAGTGGATCTTGGGTGTGTTGATGTTTTGAATTGATTCTAGTGTTTATAGGGTGTTAGATTGTTCATATAAAGTTTGGAATTGAGTTTTGTGGTTGAGATAGGTGTTTGGAATGGTTTAAGGTGAGGATTAGAGAGTAAAATGGTGGGTTTTTCTGGGTTCGAAGGGTCGAGCCGCGGCATGGTTCTTGGTGAGCCGCGGCCCTTCGAAGAAGTTGTATGCTGATGGAGAAGGGCGGGCCGCGGCATGGCCCAAGCAATGCCGCGGCCCTTACCTGTTTTTGGGCCTTTGAGGGTTCTGTTTGGGGGCCATGCCGCGGCATGAGTGGCCTATGCCGCGGCGCTTAAGGGATTTTGGGATTTTAGGATTTTAGGCTTGGGAATTTAACCTAGGGTGCTCGGGGTTGAGTCTTTTACCATGTTTGGTGAATTTCAACGTTTCGAGTACTAGAACTTGGCCTGGAAGTTCATTTAAGGTTGTTAAAAGTGTCTTTTGTGTTTTGTGACTAGGATTTTGGGAGAGGCTCGTGCTTGTGGACCGTGCTCGTGATCGTGGTACTTTGGAAAGCACGGGATACAGGTAAGAAAACCGTAACACCCGAGTTTAGGGCATGGCCCCACTGTGTGATTGTAGGGCATGGCCCCGGATTGTATTACGCGCAAATGCTTAACCTTAAATGAACCGTGATGTGTGTGAATGTTTATTTTGGATGTACTATATGTGTGATTATGATGAAACGAACGGCAAAGGCCGGGTACGGCGTAAGCCGGGGCGGCCGTGGGGCCGAAAGTAACACACAGCACATGGGATGCTTATATTCAGGGTGGGACCCAAGGGATACATGAGTTATCCTCGCGGTGAGAACCGAAACTCCAGGCTTTGGTAAGGTCTTGGGAGCGGCATGGCCGTACTTGTTTATTATGATGGTTTTCCTTTGTGTCAGTGAATTATTGCCAGCTATTTGTTTTGCATATGTTATGTGTTATTTGGGTTTTCTTGCTGGGCTTCGGCTCACGGGTGCTCCGTGTGGCAGGTAAAAGCAAGGAGTCAGTCAACCGGCCATGAGTATGGAGAGCGTAGGGGCGGCGCGTACATGTTCGGCCTGCCCGACTGCTTTGGTTGGGGGCATTTTGTATATGGCTGTATTTAACCATTCTTTTGATAGCTGATCAAGTGTAAATCTATTTTTGTGTTGTAAACATTTTGTAAACCTTATTTTGGGATCCCAGATGTTTTATATTTAACGTTTTCAATGAAGTTGACCATTTTAAAAGAACACAGCCTTAAACTCTGGTTTAATCACACTTTTGGTTTTAGAAACCACTTTGAGTCAATTAAATGCACAATTTCTATTTTAAACTCACTTAGTAATGGCTCTAAGGTAGTAGGGCGTTACAGATGTTGTGTGGGAGATCTGGGTTTGTGTTTATCAAAGGCTAAATTGGTAAAGTTGGCTTGAAGGGAGCTGAGGGTATCCACCGCATTTTGCCGATTCAGACGAGCCTCAAAGTTTAGCAAGAAGCTAAAGACCTCCTCCATGGTAGGCTTATCAGACCGAGCTTGAATCGGAGAGACATACGCATTATATTCACGACCCAGACCGTTGAGAAAATAAATCAGTTGATCCGTGTAAGAGACAGGTTCACCCGTCGAAGCTAAGATGTTGCAGAGACCGCAGAACTTCTGAATGTAGGCGAAGGCAGTAAGTCCATCCTTCTTGAGATTCTGAAGCTGGGTACGTATCTCAGATATCCTGGAAATGGAAGCAGCAGCATAGATATGTTCAAGGGCAAGCCAAATCTCAGCTGCCGTATGATAGCCAACGATTTGGCCAAGCATGGATTCATTGATGGAGGCATAGATCCAGCTCATCACTAGCCGATTATACCTGTGCCAAGTTTGAACCTCCAGATTTACTGGGTCAGCTGGGTTGTTTGGGTTAGAGACGGGGCAGGGACGATTGCCATTGACAAAGTCCTCGAGGCCATTAGCAATGATAATATTGAGCATTTGGGTTTGCCAAACAACAAAGTTGTGCTCATCTAGTTTGACAGCAATGGGTTGATTGACAGAAGGAAGAGAGGGTAAGGGTTGTGGGGAAAGGGCAGAAACCGTGGCCATGGTCGTTTGTGGGGAAACATCTGAAACAGGTGGGGTAGGGGTGGTCTCTCCATGGGAGGCAGAAGAGGAATCGGGAGGGCTATTTGCAGAGGCCATTTAGAGCTGTTAAAGGCCTGATACCATGATAAATGTTGAGAAGGAATTGAATAAAGTTGTATATTCCTTGAAAAAGAAAAGAAGAGTACAATAGCATATATATAGAGAGATTGTGAGGGACCACACACAGCACGTGTCCTCTGCACACAATACAACTGAAGAGTAATCTCATATTACAGAAAATAAACACTAATTAGCATGCTCTTAAGTAGTCTCTTTAACAGAAATCTTATAAAATAAGTTGGCATTCTGGGTAGTATTCCCTTATATCAACAATAATGGTGTTAAAAATATGTAATATATTCACTATTGCTCTAGGGTTGCGATGATATTGTTGTTGCATTGTTGTGACGTTTTGAGAAACTGAGATATAACCATTACAAATAATTATTTTGTTTACTTTCATTAAATGGAGTCAATCTCCATCATGATAAAGAGCAACGGTCATTGGAATGAAAATAAAAATTATATTGATCTTGAAGTCAATGGAGAATTGATACTCATAGATTGCAAGTACGAAGACATGGTAAAAACACTGTTGCATAATCTGAAAGTATTGCTTATTCCAGGATTATAAAGATAATTATCTATAGAAATTTCTAGGACTTCATGCGAAGGAAATTCTATCATTTATGTATTGGGAGATTGTATTCTATCATTTATATATTGAGAGAGTGTACGATAATCAAAACTTTTTTTTTTAACTTAATTGAAAGTACTTTTTTAAAATAAAATATCCATGGGTGCTAACTCACTCATTGTACGCTGTGGCGTGAGCCACTACGGTTATACTGATTTTTTCCTTAATTGATATAGATAATATATTTATCCCAAAATAAATATATTTAAGATAATATTTATCCCAAAATAAATATCACTCATTCAAAATTAATTTTATCATAAAATATTAATTTTAAATAAATGTTTTATTATAAATAAGATAATTATTAATCTCTCTATATTAATCCAAACATGATTAATATAAAAATTTTCAAAATAAAAATTATATAGTTAAATAATTAATTAATCAATTGCCTATTACATAATTATTTACATGCCCAGAAAAATTAATTCATTTGCAAATAAGTTTTTCTCTCTAAAAATCTTCCTTTAGGCATTCTTACCCTAACAGTATAGGACAGTGGTGACTTAGGGACTATGAACCTATAATACGAAGCTCTAATAGGCCAAATTATTAATTAAAATTTTTAATCTAATAATCTTATTTATTAATTCCATTATTACTCCACTATAAATATGGAATTGCACTATAAGTATTTATAGAATTATATTTACAGAGTTTTCTCTTGTAGTTCATTGATGTAATAAATAAATGTAGCTTTATCCTCCATATATTGGTTAGTTAATTAGAGCTGGTCAAAATTATCGTTTTACCCTTCTAATTACCTCTTGATCCTTAAGTATCATTAATTCACTAGCGAATAATTTATTTGTAACATCCTAAAATTTGCTGATAAGGCTTCGTGCCTTGATTAGTATGTCGAGATGGCATAATTGGATTTATATGCGAATTATGTGAAATTAAATTAATATATGTGTGATTATGTGGCATATATGAATTATATTGTGATATGAATACTTATGCATGTTTATGTGTATTAAATATGCATGTGTGCTCGTTTTCGTTAAAAATGGCATTTTTGTAATTTTGACCCATTGATGGTATAATTGTAATTATGTGTGTTATGTGATTGAGACCACTTTATTATGTGGATAAATTTGTGATATTTGGCTCGAGGCGATCCTAGTGAGCAAATTAATGGTAAAGTCATAACGGGGTCAAATACCCAGCTCGGGGTGAGCTTAGAGGTATTGTAACGTCCCAAATTTCCTAATAAAGCTTATGGCCTTGATTAGGGGGTCATGATGGCAATTTATGAAAATTATATGTTTATGTGATATATATATATATATGCATGTAATTATGTGATTATGTGAGTTATATGATAATATGACTAGATATGCATGTGGGCATGTTTCTTATTAGAAGAGTAATTTTTGTAATTTAACCTATTATGAGTATATTTGGAATATATGTGTGATACCACATTATTATGTGGATATATTTGGATTACTCGGCATGAGACGATCCTAGGGAGCAAGTTAGCTGGAAAGTCACATCGGGTTTGTAACGACCCAAATTCGCTAATAAGGCTTAAGGGCCTTGATTAGTGTGCCAGGAGGGCATAAATGAGATTTGAGTGAATAGTATTTATTTGAATGTGTAGTTATATGATTAATAATGTGCTTATGATAATTGATGATATTATATGATGATGTGATATATATGTATGAGATATATGCGAGAACCACATTATTATGTGGATAATTCTGCAGCCGGCGACTCGAGGCGATCTTAGGGCTAGATAGCGGGAAAAGTCACAACGAGACATTATAATTGACTTTGGACAAGTCAAGGAGTATTTTAGGTATTGGGTAGTGATTTAGACTATCGGGTGATGAAACTAAATAATTTGAGATATATTTGAGGTTAGGATGTCTAGGCGGGGTTATTGGGGGATTTTACCGTTTTGCCCTCGGGGATGTTTTCGGTAACTCGAGCCTTGGGATTAGTTTGATAACTTAAGGATAGACTTAAGGAATATGTTAGAAAACAGTAGAAACAAGTTTAAACCGACCTTTCTCTCCTTCTTTCTGTTCTCTCTCTTAGCAAAGGCAAAACCTTGATTTTCAAGAGGGAAATTGACTGAAACTTGGGGGAATTGAAGGGCTGAACCAGAGGATTAGCTCAAGGAACTAATCAAGGGTTGAATTAGAGCCAAGGTAAGCATTCATTTTCGTTTCTGAGGTTAGAAATTTAAGGAAAAATGGCTGAGTTTTTAATAGTTGTGGTTTGGACATTCAAGGTGGAGTTGAGGCTTAAAACTCTGAAGATAGGCCAGGGGATCCTTGGAGAAACGATTCTACAACTGAGGTAAGGTTTAATTTAAAGTTTGATGGGTGAATTTGAGAGTTTTCATGGCTGGTTGGATTGTGTTGTTTAAATCATTCTAATGATGTTGTTATTAATTGGTTTTGAGTTGGGGGCTATGGGATGGCTTAAGGTGAGGTTTAGAGATTGAAAATGGTGGATTTTTCTGGGTTCGAAGGGTCGGGCCGCGGCATGGTTCTTGGTAAGCCGCGACCCTTCGAGGCTGTTGCATGCTGAGGAAGGAGGGCGGGCCACGGCATGGCCCAAGCAATGCCGCGACCCTTACCTGTTTTTGTGCCTTAGATGGTTCTGTTTGGGGGCCATGCCGCGGCATGGGTGGCCTATGCCGGGGCACTTAAGGGATTTTGGGATTTTGAGATTTTAGGCTTGGGAATTTAACCTAGGGTGCTCGGGATTGAATCTTTTACCATATTTGGTGAAATTCAATGATCCGGTGACTAGAACTTGGTTTGGAAACTCATTTAAGATTGTTAGTGGTATCTTTCATCATGGTTGTGACTAGGTGTTAAGCTAGGGCTCGGGGATCGGATCGCGCTCAAGGAGTATCGCCAGTAGCTAATTCATCTAGAAGCTAAAGGTAAGAAAACTACATCCGGTTGAATATTTGAACGGGACTAAGGGCTCCCTGATATTCATGATTGAAAGAATGGTATTAAGCCATGTAAATTGTAAACCAACAGCCTAAGCGTGCCACGGTTAACTTGTGCATTTGGCATGGCTCAGACACTGGTGTCCGAGGACAGCTTATTATGCATTGAGCTCGGTTTAAGCGGGCCGGAGTCAGTGGGTTAAACAGAGGGTGCGACCTAAGGTGCCGACCCTAGTATTTGTGTTAATTGACTATTATATTTGGCTATGAATGTGATTAATGAGATTGTTGAATAATCTGAGTATAGACGAGGTTATTTGTACCTTGAAGTGTGCTTATATGTTGTGGATTGAATATCTGAACATGCTTATTGGAATGTCTGTTTTATAATATTGTTTATGCTGTGTATGTTGTTTTCTTGCTGGGCCTTGGCTCACGGGTGCTGCGTGGTGCAGGTAAAGGCAAGGGAAAGATCGATCAACCTTGATTGGAGAGCTCTGCAGGGTGAATGGACATGTCAGGCCGCTTAACCGCCACGGTTGAGGAGATTACAGGGACAAGAGGACCAGAACCTTGTATTTTGCCTTAGTATGGCGTTTACTCTTAACTGTTGAATTTTGTAAACCAACTTTTAAACATTGCAAATTTTGGGGATCCCTTCTGTAAACTGTTTATAACTTATAAAATGTATCTTTTGAGGCCAAAATGTCTTTTAGCCCTAGAACACTTTAGCTAATGACATGTTTTGATTAAACGACTTGATTAGCAAGTCTCACACCTTTATAAATACACAGTGTAGCGGTCTTGGCTATCCAGGGCGTTACAGGGACCTAATACCCGACTCGGGGCGAGTCAATGGGTATTTGGGTATCTAGTACATTACCAGGTTATCAAGTAATGGGGATGAATATTTGAGGATATATTTGGTATTAGTGAGATTAGGAGGGAATTCCGAGAGTTTTGACTATTTTTCCCTCGGGGACGTTTTTGGTACCCTGAGCATCGGGATTCGCTTAAGGTTACTTAGAATCTAAGTAAACCTCACAAACACTCAAACAGAAGAAAAAACATGTTCCCCTTCTCTCTCTCTCTTTCTCTCGGCTACACACTCTCTCCCTCAAATTCCTTGGGAATTCTCACGGTTTAAAGTGAATCGAGATTAGCTTAGGCTCTGGATAGCTTGGGGAAAGACTTACCATCGATTGGGGCAACATAGGTAATGATTTCTAGCCCTTTTTATGTTTATGGTTTTACTTAAGTTTTTGGAGTTTTAGAAACTCAGTTATGAGTTGGGAATATGATGGGGTTTTGGCCAAGCTTTAGCTTGGGTTTTGATGGTTTTGAGCTACTAAATTGATTTGGGATTTTAGTTTTAGCTATGTTGGGATAGATTTTTGGTGGGTTTTTGCTTGAAGAAAACGAGGAAATTTTGAGTTTTCATGGCGAGCTGCGGCCCTGTTCTTGGGGCGCCGCGACTCTCATGAACAGGAAGCAGAAGGAGGTGTCGAACCTCCATTTGAGCCGCGGCGCCAGTAGGGGCGCGCTGCGGCACGTGTCGGAATAGAGGAGAGCCTTGGGCTCTCTGAATTGGGCGGGTCATGACTCCTATGTTTTGAGTCGCGGTGCTTGAAGGGTTTTGAGCCCCGGGAGGGTTTTTGAGTGCGGAAACTCAAACCTAAGGGCTCGAGGTCGATCCTACTACCTGGTTTAGTAGAATTCGACGTCCCGGAGGCTAGGACTCGGTCCAAAAGCCTTTATTCGCTCGTTTTGATGAGATTCTCTATTGGTTGTGACTAGGTTACCGCTAGGGGCTTTGAACTAGGATTGTGCTCGAGGGTCGTTCTTAATACACGTTGCACTCAGACCTAAGGTAAGAAAACTGCACCCAATACGTGATATATGTGATTAGGGCTTGGCCCAATTGTTGATTATAACTATGAATAGGGCTCGGCCCCTGAGAATGAATGTGAATTATGTTATGCTTGAATGCTCTATATCTGGATAATTGTTTAATGAATGCTTGCATAGGTAGGGCTCAGCCCCGTTAAGGAACATGGTTATTACTATGTTTGAGCTTGATTGGTTAAGATACCATGATTTATATGTATGCATACTTGTATTGTTTGAAGTATGCTTATCTGTATCTGTATCTGATTATTAGTCAAGGGCAGCAATAGCTCGTTGGTCGAGAGGCTTAGGCCCAATCAGGGACGTACTATTACGTTGGCCGACCCTATGGTCGTTGAAAAAAAAAAGCACTTGGCTAGCTTTATGGCTAGCTACTCAGAGCTAAGGGCAAGAGCCCCAGGTGACTCTATGGTCACATAGCTAGGGCATAAGGCCCTGGGTGGACTCTATGGTCATCTATTCTTGGTAGCGAGCCCCAAAAGGATCCAATGATCATTTATTTGTAATTGTATGCATGCATGACTAGATTATTACTGTTGGGCATGCTAGATATGTATTTACTGTTCATGCACATGTTTAGGTTTTCTTGCTGAGCCTTGGCTCATGGGTGTTATGTGGTGCAGTTAAGGGAAAAGGAAAGCTAGACCAGCTATGAGTTGAAGAGCTTCGGTGGCGTCATGTACATATGCGACTGCTCGTCCACCACGGCCGAGGATATCTCAAAGGAACTAGGGTTGTATCCCTTATTTTCCCACTTAGGCCGGCTGGTTGTAACTTTTGATTTGTATATACCTTTTTAAACATCTGTTTGTAACATTTTGGGATCCCATGTATGTTTTAAATTTTTAAATGAAATGTCAACGGTTCCTTTGACCAAAATTTTCAACCCTAACCCTTGACATTAACCATAGTTACAGGTTTATAACCAAATGACTTGATTAGCAAGTCTAACACTATTTAAAGTACACAGTGTAACAGTTCTGGATTAGGAGGTCGTTACAACTTGGTATCAGAGCTGCCAAGGTTTAAGGGTTCCTAAAGACTGGTCGGGTATGTACACTCACCACCAAAGACAAGCTCGACTCAGGGTTTGGTAACTACTTATGTGATTAAGTGTTTAAATGTTTAAATAAATGTATATGCCTTATCTGCATGCCTGATTAGGGAGCATGAGATATTCTGATAGGGTCTGGCCCTTGATTGTTGCATGAATGATAAAGAACATGCTTATTAGCATCGTTATTGCCTGTGAATGCAAAGGAACCGCTTATTAGCGTTGTTATATGGACATGTAGGTTAAGACACGCTCATTAGCATTGTTATTACATATAGGCAAATTCTTATTAGCATTGTTAATACTGGAAGAGATTAAAGAACATGCTTATTAGCATTGCTATACATGTATAAATGCTTGAACATGTTTGTTTGCATCGTTAATTTCTTATGAATGCCAGAAATGCTTATAAGCATTGTTATTTGTTGATGAATATCAGGAAGTGCTTATTATCACCATGATTGAATGTATTACGTGTTGGCATGCTTATTAGCATTGCATATGTTTGTTTGTTTGGTCTTGGACCGTCAGGCGACAAGAGGTATAGTTATTACTTACCTAACGACCGATTTGATCACTGCAGAGTGGAATAGTTATCAGTTAGCTTCCTTGAAGGTTAGAAGCAGGTGCCAGGGAAGAGAATGACCAGGGCCAAGCCCTGCCGCCACCTCCAAAGAACTAGAAACAGGTGCTTGCTGATATGCAAGTCAGGTTGCAGAGGTTGGAAGATGAGATTCGCCTCTTGAGATAGCAACATGTTCCAGGAGGGAACCTACAGTCCACGGTACCAGCAGTGTTACAGCCAGAGGTACCAGTGGTAGTACAGCCCCAGGCAGGGGGAGATAGATGGGAACCCCTATATGAGAGGTTTAGAAAACAACACCCTCCAGTTTTTTAGGGCAGCTCAGACCCACTGAAGGCTGAACAGTGGATGACTATGATAACCACCATCCTGGATTTCATGAGGGTAGGTAGTAATGCGAGAGTGGCATGCTCCACTTACATGTTTTGGGAGGATGCCCGAATATAGTGGGAGGTGGTATCCCAGACCAGGGCAGTAAATATTATGGAATGGGAGGAATTCAGAACTTTGTTCAATGAGAAATACTACAATGACGCAGTTAAAGCTGCAAAGCCTAAAGAGTTCAGTAAGTTACTTAAGGGCAACATGACAGTGATTGATTATGCTCTGAAGTTTTAAAAATTGGCAAAGTTTTCCGGGGATCTGGTGCCCAGTGATGGGACCAAAAGAGAGAGGTTTCTTCAGGGGCTACAACCTATGATAGCCCGGGATGTTCGTATTACTACTGTGCCGGGAGTGACTACCTATGCACAGGTTGTGGAGAAGACGCTTACAACTGAGAGCATAGAGAACAAGATCTAGCGTGAGAATGCGGTCAGAAGGGATTCTAGGAGGTCGAGACCTTCATTTGTAGGCTTTGATATTGGCGGAGGCCCTAGTGACCAAAAGAGAAAGACTCTAGATATACTTTCAGCTCCAGGGACAGATAGAAGGCCACGGGGCATACAAATAGGCCGCCAGGGTGGTGGTGAAACCTGGAAAGCATTCCCAGAATGTACTCAGTGCAGAAGGCGCCATATTGGGGAATGTCGGGGGAAGGCCTGCTTCATCTACGGGAGTGTGGGACACTTGAAGAAGGACTGCCCGAAAGTCAGAAAGGAAGAGCCCAAGAAGGTGGACAACTTGACGCCAGCTCGGGTGTTCACCTTGACCCAGGTAGAGGCCAAGGTTAGTCTCTCAGTGGTTATAGGTCAGCTTTATAGTGCAAATAAAGAAGTTACATAACATATATATCTAGATATAGGGAACCTTAGTCCCAAACACAACCACATGGGTGCAGTTTTCTTTCCTCGAATCCCGAGCAAAGAATACAGAACGGTCCCGAGCACGATCCTCAGTCTTGAGCCTTGGCGATAATCCTAGTCACAGTGTCAATGGGTAACCATCAATTTCTAATCCAAATAAATACTTAGAAAACAATAGCTAGCCTTCGTGACCTCGATTTTTACCAAACCGGGTGGTAAAAATCATCTTGAGGGCCTAGGTTTGAATTCTCGAGCCTTAAACCTCTTTTCCCCTTAATTCTCTAATTAGGGTTGCGACTTGCCCTTGAGGGCCGCGGTCCGCCCCTTGGACAGAGGCTTATTTCCCCCCTGATGGGGGACATGGGTCATGACTTGCCCTCATCGAGTTGCGACGAGCCTAGCGAACAGAGGCTCCTAGCATCCAAATACTCATGCGGGTCGCGATGCCTAAAGAACAGGGCTACGACCCGAGCCTCTATACCCAGAAAACCACCTTTTTCTCAACGTTTTCCATGAACCTAATCTCAAATTCACACCCTAAATCCTCAGCGAATTTCAAAACTGAGCTCAGAAAATCTATCCTTTTGTCCCAACCATCACAACTAACCAATAACAATTTTCTTACACTATCAAACACCTAAAATCAGCTAGCAAACCAAAACTCATGCAAACTCTAACTTTTAACATAGTATCAACATAATTTAGAGATTCTATCCTGAATTCTTACCTCAAGTGGCAGCCTAATTCCTCAGCAATTTCTCTGATTATTCCCAGCTTGAATTCCCTCTGATTTCCAGCTTAATTCTTAGCTTGATCACCTTAAACTTTCCTTTAGTTTTTCCTTCAACTTCAAGATACAAGGAGAGGAAGAGAGAGAGAGAGAGAGAGTACGTGAGTGTAAGGGAAAAGGAGGGTTTGAGAGCATTCCTAATAATGTTTCTCATCATTTCCTAAGACTTTTTATGTGTATATCCTTAATCCAAAAAGACCAAACTACCCTCAAGCTTTCCCAGCCTCTAATTGCTTCTAGAGGTAAAATAGTCATTTTCCGATTCCTGATAATTCCTCAAGTGTTCCTACCATTTACCAATTAATTATGTCGTGTCCAATTCATTACCAATTATTTATTCATTACCCAATTAATCCCAAAATATTCTCTAAATTCCCAAAATACCCCTAGGCTCCCCCCGAGCCGGGTATTAAACCCCGCTGTGACTATTTCACTAATCCGCTCACTAGGACCGTCTCGAGCCATGTGGTGCAAATATATCCACATAATAATGTGGTCTCAACCATATATCACGTAAAATCACATTTATGCCCTCAACGGGTCAAAATTATAAATATGCTCTTATAGGTTATAAAGGGCTCACATGCCTATCTATTACTCATAACACATGCATATAATACATTTATATAATTATATTAATCATGCATGCCACATAATCACACATTTAACCAATTAAACATACATATATTCAATATGCCCTCCTGGCACGCCAACCAAGGCACTAAGCCCTATTAGCAATTTTGGGTCATTACACATCCAATTATGCCCTATTAGCGTTTTTGGGTCGTTACATAAATTGTGATCTATTTGTGTTTCCCTTAGTATATTATTTTTTCATGTTTATGAATCCTTAGATTCTTGTACATTCAAAATCTTAGGGGTTGACTTTTAGATCGAGATAGATTTTATCGATATCTTAGTTGTATCTAATATTTTGCTTGCTTATTTGCGTCATACCTGTTAAGAATCAGGCCTCGAACCTGGTTATGTCCAAGGTTTTTAATAGGCTTAATAGCTTTATACCTGTTAGGAATCAGACCTCGGACTTGGTTATATCCAGGGTTTTTAATAGGCTTAATAGCTTTAAACCTGTTAGGAATCAAGCCTCGAACCTGGTTATATCCAAGGGTTTTAGAGATTTCTCAAGCTTAGTTTGCGTTAGGTTTATTGAAAATTCGAGCTTTTTTTTAAAGCCATTGAATAATCAATTTCTCCAAATTCTAAGTTTTTAAGCCTTATCCGAGTAAGCCGAACTTTCTCAAAAACTCTCATCGGTTATGTGCCCCCTAAGGAACCATAACGTATAAACGTTCTTGGTTACTTTTAAAAAAGAAGTGGTTATTTAATAATCCAAGTTATTGAATGAAAATGGCTTTTATAAATAAGCCTTACATAAATGGTAATACTATTGCTAATACCTTTTTTAAATGTAGGGCATTCCAGGTCCGTGGCACTATTTCCCCACTTAGTAGGGCTAGCTTAAAAGTTCCTTCGCACAGGACCTCTATGATCTGATACGGTCCTTCCCAGTTCAAGCCTAACACACCATCCTTGGGATCTTTATTTAACAAAAAGACCCTTCAGAGAACCAGATCGCCTAATCCGAGTCTGCATCCCTTGACCTTTGAATTGAAATAACAAGTGATCTTTTGTTGATAATGGGCGAGTTCTAATTGCGATGCCTCTCGTTTTTCTTCAATCAGATCGAGGGATGCACTAAGTAGCTTGCTGTTATGATCTTGATCAAATGTCCTTTTTCTATGAGTCGTTACCATTGCCTCAATTGGAAGCATAACCTCGCTTCCAAAGGTTAAGGAAAATGGGGTATGTCCCATGGAGGTTCTATGCGAGGTCCGGTAGGCCAAGAGTACTTGTAGGAGCTGCTCAGGCCATAATCCCTTGGCTTCATCTAATTTTTTCCTCAGGCTTGCCTTTAGGGTCTTATTTACAGCCTCGAAGTGCCCATTGGCTTGTGGGTATGCTACCAATGAGAAACTCTTGGTTATGCCATATTTTTCACAAAAGTCTGTGAAGAGATCACTATCGAACTGCGTTCCGTTGTCTGACACGATCTTTTTACGGAGTCCAAATCGACATATGATATTCTTTACAACAAAATCCAGGACTCTCTTCGAGGTGATGGTTGCCAAAGGTTCAGCCTCTACCCACTTCGTGAAATAATCGATCGCCACTACTACATAACGAACCCCTCCTTTTCCCATTGGTAGGGAGCCTATCAAGTCAATTCCTCATGCTACAAATGGCCAAGGGGATGAAATCATGGTTAGCTCGATTGGAGCAGCTCAGGAAACTATGGCGAAATGCTGGCATTTGTCGCACTTTTGCACATATGAGATTGAGCCCTTTGTTAAAGTAGGCCAAAAATAGCCCTGTCTCAATACCTTTAGAGCTAGGTTTTTCCCCTCAGCATGATATCCGCAGAAGCCTTCGTGTATCTCTTGTAAAATAGTTTTTTCTTCCTCGGGCAGAACACATCACAGGAAGGGCAACGAATGCCCTCGCCAATATAGGATTCCCTCAACAATTACATACCGCGGAGCTTGATAAAGCAACTTTCTCACGTCTTTTCTGTCATCAGGTAGCTTTCTTGCGTGAGGTACTCCATTATAGGAGTCATCCAAGTCGATTTTATGTCAATCATTCTGACCTCCACAATTTCTCCAATTATACTCGGGCTTTTCAAGAACTCCATTGGAACTACTTCAATGTATCAGCCTTGTTTACCCAAAAATGGCTCTTGATGATGTGGCAAGGATTTCTTACACGTGGTTGGCACGTGGTAGTTCTGAATGAGGGGATCCTGTTCGGTCATAAACCAGATAATTGTTGGTTTGTCAAGTCTTCCGGTTAGGTGCGACCAGTCTGGTCGCACGCTTCCATTTACTTCCTTTGAGATTCGCAATCTTGTAATAAGTATATTTATTATATTTCCTTTTATTACCTTGATATGCTGATCTTAATTATAATTAAAGATCATTGGCCCATGTAACCTTCTTGAGCCTATAAAGAAGAATGAAAGGGCTCAAGGAAGGGAGGACTTTTGACTTTTTCACTTTTAATCTTTGTATTCAGAGAGTAAAGCATAGTGTGATTATCCATAAAAAATTGTAATTCTCCTAAGGCTTGTCAAACTCAAGAACCCTAGTTCTTTGATCACAGTATTGGGATTCAATATCAACAAGAACACTAAGTGGACGTGGGACATTACCATCTAGTTGGAGCCAAACCACTATAAATTGCTTGTGTCACTTTCTTCGCATTTGATTCTTTTCTTGATTTCCTTTTTTGTTCTTTGTCGTTTATTTGACTCCATGTCGTTGACCAAATCAAGGGTAAACATTTTGGTTCTTTCATTGAGAGTTGAACTTAAGGACTTCAAGAAGATCAGATGGCGAAGACATTCAAGAAAGATGGACAGACTACTGGCGCTGCATCCTCTCAACCTCATCCTCCAAATGTGGCTAAAAATGAGCCCCACTTGGATTTTGAGGAGGAAGAAATGGATTATGAGACACTGAGGACAACATTGAGTGTGTTGCAGGACGAGTTGACCAATCTGAGGGCCAATCAGGAAAATGCAGCAGAGACCTTGGCGCTGCAGCAGAGGGAGATTGAGCGCCAGCGTCAGGAGCTAAACAAGCGGCAAACAGACATGGACCATCGATAGAGAGATGCCACGGCTGCTCTTGAAGCAGCCATTCAGTTGGCCCGAGGACAAGCTGCGCTGGCCTCTTAACCCGATCAACTACCAAATGCACCACCGCAACGGACCCAAAATCTGAATCCTCCTATTCAGCCAGCGAGCCCTCAAAGGCCGGAGCAACCGCTTGTTGCTCAAGAAGATGTCCCCATTCAGGATCCTGAGCAATAGCCACCCTCTCAAGCTAGTCGCGGCAATCCCCAGCGCTAGAGGCAGAATAGGGCCGGGCAACCTCCCCGAAGCCCTAGACGCCCAGGGGACGATGAACCAAATCCACAGTGTAGAGTCCAAGAACTTTACTTAGCTAATTGTTTAGTAGTATTATAGTATGTTTAGTGTTATCATTGTTACTTTGGATTTTTGGTTCAGACCGGGAGTTATTTGGACACTCATAGTAGTACTTATAGATTTTCTAAGTTTAACCTATAGTTTAAGAATATTAAGTATAACCTAAGGTTTGATTAATGTGTCTGATATTAAGGAATATATTATTATATTATAAGGTTTAGACATCAACCAATAGGATTTTAAGCACATGTTTTGAATGGTAATTAAGGATTTAATATTTTTGAGGATTAAATTAAATAAGGGTAAAAGTTTGAATGTATAGGGTCAGTCAGCAGCTTTGAGCACGTTGAGGGCTTAGTCAAGGCTGTTTACTCCATTCAAACTCAGCTAAAAATGTGTAAATTCGTGTTTAAATGTTCAGCGTATGCCGATATATCGCAGCTATAGGGGGCGATATGTCGCAGCACGTAGATACGGAAAACACGAATCGATGCACGGTCGCCTCGGGAACAAAGGTCCAGGCGATATATCGCCTATAGGGGGCGATATATCGCCTCCACCAGCATGAATTCAAATACATTTGAATTCTTTTCCCTTCAGCCATTCAAACTCCTTCAACAGTCCAGCATCTTCTGAACGAGTCTTCAGCCTCTGCTGAACGATTATTCAAATGATTTTCACCTAAAAAGCCATTATTTTTATTCAAGTAAAATCAAGATATTTTCATTCCCAAACTCTATAAATAGGACCTAGTACCCAGCCATTATTCACCATTTGCTCTAAGTTCAGAGGCTGCTAGTGTTAAGTGAGTGAGAGAGTGTAAACACTTGGTTTGGGGAAAAACTATAAGCTTAAACATCATAAGCTTATCAAACACTTGGGAAGTAAGTGAGTGCTATAGTATTTCGGTGGATGTTAGATTGATCTTGCAATCTTTGAGGTAAACCCAAAACTCTAGTCCTTTCTGCATTCTATGTTATTTCTTTTCTCAAAACCTTCTACTCAGTCCCCTAACCTTATTCTTATTTTTGGTTAGGGAATCCAAGTTCTTAAGCACTTAAGTGGTGGTAAGCATATTTTCGTTTAATGGTTTAGTCTTCCTATTCTCTTTCATTTCATCTCCTTTCTTTAGACTCACCCTTGTTCATTGTGGTTTTAGGAGTGTTCCAAAAGTCCTAACTCAGTCCATTTTATCCCGGTAACTTTGGTAAGGAAAATAGGCTAGAATTAATATGTTATGTGCTTATGTTATCTATATGTTTATGTTATTAAAAGTGTTATGATATGTATATGTGTATGTAGGCTTGGGCATATGACCCATATGACTAACAAGACCCCAAATGGGTTATGGGCATATGACCTACTTAGCTAGTAGGACCCCATTAACCCCATGGGCATATGCTTGTTTAGTCTATGGGACCCCAAGTAATAATGGCCATTATAATAAGTGTATGTTATATGTATTATGTTAAGTCTTTATGTTTTCTTATGAAATTGTGTATATGACTATGTGTTAGGTTTTTCCTTGCTGGGCATTAGGCTCACTCCTTTCTGTTTATGTGCAGGAAAATAAGCTTAGAGGCGGTAAGATTCGTGATGCTTGGGAGGATGTGTATCGATGATGAATGGAGTCAAGGGGCCGAGCGTTATCGATTCGAGGATGTAGTCTCCTTTTATGTTTTTTATGGTTTTACATGTATTTTCCGCATTATTATGTAATGTCTTTTATTTTAAATCTTGTTTTGTTTTAAAGACAATGGGATCCCAAAATCCTTCTTAGTATTCTGTTTCTTTGTAAATAACTCTTATTTTCAAGTTACTCAATAAATTATGGTATTTTCGTAAAATGTAAGTTTTTATGTATAGTTTCGATAATGGTCCAATTAGTCTAGATTAGTGGGTCATTACACACAGAGTAGGGGGTAGCGTCCTTCTGCTAATAGAAGACACAATGAGTCAAGCTCTGCGATCAGGGGCCCCCCACGACATAATAATGCACGGGGACCAACCGACCAACGCAGGCCTCCCCCTGACGCTCGGGAGATCCCAGCCAGAAGAGGAAATAGTGTGACTAGCCGGTCATGCCAAAGTCAACTGCAGTTTAGGGATGGTCGTGACTACAATGAGGTCGATTCCGGCAAGAGGAATGCTGGTCAAGGGCGTGAGGAAAGAAGTGGAGATAGAAACCCCCCACCGAGAGAAAATAGGCTTGCGAGCCATAATGTTGGGGGGTAGCCCCGACAGCATAATATCTTCGATCGACTAGGCGCTAGCGAACAAAGGTGCAGAGATGATGACCTAAGGGACATGCTCAATGACAGGCGCGAGAGGCACGATGAGTCCTCCGGCACCAGTCGCCCCAGCAATCCCAGATGCAGTTCAGGCTCAAATTGATGTTCTAAATCAGGAAGTACAACAGCTGGTCGGGAGCCGGACGTCCCACATTGAATACGATCGGAGGAGAGGCACTTCGTTTGTGCAGAGGATTGCTGTGGCAAAAGCCCCAGCAAGTTCAAAATGCCAGTACTACCAAACTTTGATGGGTACGGGGACCCAGTATCTCATGTAAACAAGTTTGAGATACAAATGAATATTCAGAAAGTGTCAGATGATGCCCGCTATAGGATCTTCCCTGCCACCCTATCTGACACTGCTCAGGAGTGGTTCTTTAAGTTCCTCTCCTGCTAGTATAATATTGTGGGAAATGTTCGTAAAGGAATTTTATGGAAAATTCTATGCAGGTCGCGTACACCCCACTGAGGCCAACCAGCTGGTCGAGATATGACAAAAGGATGGAGAGCCCTTAAAGGAATACGTCCAACGTTTTATGCGAGCAACTGCTGGAGCTAAAACAGTGCGCGATGAGGGAAAAATGATGGCCTTAACAGCTGGGGTAAGGTGCCATTCTCCCCTCTGGAACAGCCTAAGAAAGCATGGGGTAAAAAGTACCCATGAGTTTCTTGATCGAGCTGATCGATACATCAAGCTCGAGGATGCCATCGCCAATGAGGGGAAGTCGCCAACGAAAGACAAGGGACCAAAGGAAGATCCCGCCAAAGCCGCCAATGGGTTGGATAAACCCAATGGCAACGACAAAGGCAACAGGAATGGAAATGGAAAAAATGGTGGAAAAAGGGCCACCAGTGAGCCATCAACATCCGAAAACAAATGCCCCAAAGGCAATAGATACAAGCCGAGATTCACCAACTATACGACCCTTGTCGAAAGTAGAGCAGAGGTCTACAAGGCGACCAACGCCAATATCTCTTATAAGCGACCAACACCTACAAGGAAGGATATCTCCAAGAGAGATACAAAAAAATTGTGTCATTTTCACAACGACTACGGACATGACACCAATGAGTGTAACCAGTTGAAGGAAGAAATTGAGTTCCCTATCAGACAGGGACACCTAAGGAGGTATGTACGAGCCGCGGGAGGGTCTCAGCGAGAGGCTCAAGGAGGAAACAAGCAGGTGCCTGCACACCAACACTCTCAACCTTTACATCCAACTCCTGTGGCAGGTACATTACTCACCATCTGTGGTGGCCCACACCTTGCAGGTGATAGTGGGAAGGCAAGGGAGCGATACGCTCGGACCTTACACCACGACCAGGACATCGAGATGATGAGTGTGGAGGATCGAGCACCTAAAAAACCTTGAACAGAGGAGGAGTTGATTACTCTCTCTGAGGATGATGCCCAGCATGTCCAATTCCCACATTCAGATCCACTGGTCGTGGATGTCCAGATTGCCAATATGATGGTTAAGAGGGTGCTGGTTGACACAGGGAGCTCAATCAACATTTTCTACAAGTCTTCACTGGAGAGGATGAAGTTGTCCGTCAAGGACCTGGAGCCGTGCAACCAAACCATATACGAATTTTCTGGTGAAGGGCTCGCACCAACAGGGTCGATTAGGCTCCCAGTTACAATAGGAACTACACTTGCAAACATGACATTACTCACTACTTTCATAGTAGTTGATTGTCCTTTTGCGTAATGCCGTGATTGGGAGGCCTATTATGGTCGACCTGCGAGCTGTAACCTCAGTTTGGCACCTTGCCATGAAATTCCCAACCGACGTAGAAGTAGGATGCGTATTGGGAAGCCAACGAGAAGTGAGGGAGTGCTACAATGCCTCAATATCTAAGGCAAAGAAAGGTAGATCGAGGGAAACTGCCGGAAAAGAGTTGCAAACGGCCAATGAAGTGCAAGCCCAATCAGGTGATTGTGTCACCAAATAGGGTGTTTCCCAAAGTGAGGATAGAGATTTGGATCCTCGCTTTGAGGATTTTGATGAAGAAATAGGACCTCGAGGACCTTGAAGAGGTCCAACTCGATGAAGCAGATCCGACCAGGGTTGTGAAAGTAGGTAAACACTTAGAGACAACAACAAAACAAAGGCTGATGGAATTTTTAAAGAAGAACCAGGAAGTCTTTGCCTGGTCGCATAAAGACATGGTTGGAATAGACCCTGCAGTTATTAGCCATGTCCTGAAAGTAGACAAGAGTTTTCCACCAGTACAACAGAAAAGAAGGCTGCTCGACAAAGACAAATCAAAAGCTCTGAAAGAGGAAGTCGAGAAGCTAAAGGAGAATGGATTCATCAGGGTAGCATTTTATCCATCGTGAGTCTCTAATCCCGTACTAGTTCCCAAGCCGAATGGCAAGTGGAGAACGTGCGTGGATTTCACAGACCTTAATAAAGCCTGCCCTAAAGATTGTTCCCCACTCCCTAGGATCGACCAGTTGGTCGATGCCACTGCAGGACACAAGATCCAATCATTCATGGATGTATTCTTTGGGTACAATCAGATCAGTATGCATCCACCTGATGAGGATCACACTAGTTTTCGGACTGATACAGGGATTTATTGCTACAAAGTAATGCCCTTCTGTTTGAAAAATGCTGGTGCAACTTACCAATTGTGGATGCCAAAAATCTACCAAAGAGAAAAAAATTCTTTAATCCCTACCCAGAACACATGGTTGAGGGTCACTTAGCCATATCATCGGGCTCATTCCAATAGGTCCCACGAGACCACGTTCTAGCCAAAACTCCCATAGCCTCGCGACATGGGCCTTGTGGGGGAGGCCTCGCACCATGTACCTCACGTGGAGGGCCTCGCGCACGCACTACCATCTCGGCCACGGTCTCGCGCGCGCATCGGGCCATCATCCTGAGAGGCACCTCGCATCGTTCACCTCATGTGGATGGCCTCGCACACACGCTGATGGTCTTGCGCGCACACTGGTGGCCTCGCGCGCATAGTGGTGCCCAGGCCAAGGTGCCCTTGCGCGCATGATGGTACCCAGGCCAAGGTGGCCTCACGCGCGTAATGGTGCCCAGGCCAAGGTGGCCTTGCGCACATAATGGTGCCCAAGCCCAGGTGGCCTCGCGCGCACGCAGGTGGCCTCACGTGCACATCCGCGCATCTTATCTCGCGGCTCCCATGGCCTCGTACCTAGTATCCTTCAACCATACAATAGGGCCTCGCACCACCATGGTCCTACGGCCCCTAAGGTGCCTTACACCATCATGGTCCCACGGACTCTAAGATGCCTCGCTCCACTATGGTCTTGCAACCCCTGAGATGCCTTACACCACCATGGTCTCGCGACCCAGATGCCTTACACCACCATGGTCACGCGACCCCTGAGATGCCTTACACCACCATGGTCTCGTGCCTTGCGTACCCGCATGGGGTTTAAGACCTCTGGAAGGAGCATGCGAGGAGCAATAAGAGAGACCCAATAACTATTAGGTATCGAGCCAATAGTGGAATAGATGACTGAGTGTATCGTTCAAGTCAACACACTAGCTTCCCTACACTTAGTAGAACGTGGAATAGCTTTGAGCAGATACATGCCTTGGAGGTGCGAGAATAACCATCAGGTACAAAGTACCCGTATGTGTACGGGTGCAGGACGTACAACCATGAGGAGGACAGAAGCATGACCCTGACATCTGTATCACATAGGTAGTGGAGGTACGATTTTGTACAGAGAGTGGAAGCACTATATGCATGCCTCTGACTATGTACCAGGCCGACATTATGACCTTCTGCTCCACCACGACCTATGCCACTACCCTGGCAATGTACCCATGTATAATCTTGTCCCCTTGGGACCACAATGTATGAGGAGCCATTAGAGCTCCAATATAAATAGATCATCAACCCTCCAGAAGGGGGGTTGGAAAATTCATTGTATGTAGAGGCTATTAAGCAATATACATTTTTCACTCCATTGTTCATCTATGTTTATCCTTCCATAAGTTCATTCTAAGTTTTTATCTAAACATCGCCACATTCACCTTTGAGTTTTCTGACCTAATTTCATTGACGAGATTTCACCGTCAACAGTTTGGTGCCGTCTGTGGGAAGAACAAGCATCATGCCAGTGTTCTTCCATCACTTCCAACAAGGAAAGATGCTAAGACGTTCAAAACGCCTACGGCAAATACAGGAGGATGAGGTTCGCTAGAACGAAGTAGAGCGGAGGGCTTCCAAGAAAGATCCCCCTCCGTCTAAGCATGGAGGTAGACCGAAGGAACCTCTTCCCCCAGGGAAGGAGAGGGAAGCATCGTCCCCAGTTATCCAGCCTGACGAAGGTCATTTAGAGCCACTAGTGTATCCACTTAACCGACCCCCGTTGACACCACGCTCAGGCCACCAGGACCCAGGTCCCTCGACGCACTGGCCAGGCAAGGGTCCTGGGGTACGCTCGGTAAGTTCCAGCTCAAGGACTCGCTTCTACAAGGATGAGATTCACGAGTTGCATAAAAAGACTCGAAGGCTAGAAACCGCGATAGAGAACATGCAGGAGGTTTTAAGCGACCTACTGCAAGGGAAGTCAAGCATACCCCTCCCTAAGCGTAAAGGAAAGAGCATGAAAAAGGGGAAAACACTGTCCCCAAAGACGATGGGGGAACCCAACTTTCCACTAGTAAAGCCCCCCAGACAAAGTACCATGGGGGACAAAATGTCCCCAGGAGCAAAGGTGGAGGGAAGATGATGGTCGTAAGAATGAGGCCGAAGTCCCCTTAAAAGAGGCACCCCCTGGCCTAAGAAAAGATCTCCATGGGAAGAGGTCAGAAGTAAGAAACGCACCCCCCGCGGTTCCTCTGAGGAACACAACCAAGGCAAGGGATCAGCCCGAGAACCCGCAAGACTCCTTATGCAAAAAGAGGAGGGGACTAGACACCAAAATGTGAAGCCCTCGGGGCAAGATCACCACTGCACTTGGGGGGCACATGGATGACGAAGAATTCGACTATGATTCACCCTTCACAAGGGAGATTCAGGTTGAGCAAATGCCCACTGGCTTCAGAGAGCCTCGCATGACTCCGTACGAGGGTACTACAGACCCAAAATATCACTTAGACTCCTTCAATAACTTGATGAAGTTAAGCGGGGTCAACAACAGGGAAAAGTGTCATTGCATTGTCGTTACGCTTAAAGGAGTGGCGTACAAGTGGTTCAAAAGGTTAAGGCCAGGAACAATCGAGTCATGGCAACAATTCTCTGATGAGTTTCTTCAGCAGCACCATGCAGCCTGTGATTACGTCATGCCAATTACCAGCCTCGCTAACATAAAACAAAGCAAGAATGAAAGTCTGAAGGACTACATCCATAGGTTCAGTATAGAAGCAACAAAGGTGGGAGGTTTAACCAAAGTGGAGCTCAAGATGGCTATTACAGCCGGAATTTGTCCAGGAAGCAAGTTATGGGGTAACATGCTCAAAAGAGAAGTTTTGAATTTGGATGACTTCTTTAAGAGAGCACAGAAGTACATACGTGTGGAAGAGGGCCATAAGAACTTCCATGTTGAAGAAAGCGAACCTTCCTCCAGTTGCCCTACTACCAATACGTCTGAAGATTCCATATAGAAGGGGGCATCGTGCTAGAGGGGTCGCTGACCAAGTTTGAGATTGAACGAGACCATCTAGCCATGAAAGTCCCAACCCGAGGGGAGAACACCTCCAAAGTAGACGCTTGAGAAAAGGGTCTCAAAAGTAGACGCTTGCAAAAAAGGGTCTCAAAAGTAGACGCCTGCAAAAAAGGGTCTCAAAAGTAGACGCCTGCAAAAAAGGGTCTCCAAAGTAGACGCTTACGAAAAAGGGTCTAAAAAATATACGCTTGCAAAAAGAGTCTCAAAGTAGACGCTTACGAAAAGGGGTCTCAAAAGTAGACGCCTGCAAAAAGGGTCTCGAAGTAGATGCTTCCAAAAAGGGTCTAAAAGAAGACGTTTGCAAAAAGGGTCTCAAAGAAGATGCTTGCAAAAATAGTACTATGCCTAATGATGAGAAGGACGCTTCTCGCAAGAAAAAATAAGCGCGCGCAAAAGTATGTAAAAGGATAACCAGAACCCAAGGGGTCAACATGTCCTTATAGATACAATCAAGGTGCACCAAAGAGAGACCTACTGAACCCCCTTTCACGTGGGTTCCAAAGGACCTCGAACATGATAAATATAATAAAAAAAATAAAAAAAAAAGAGAAGAAGAAGAAGAATAAGAGAATGATAAAAAGGAAGAGAAGAGTCTATAAGAACGCCTAAAGGCCTCCCTATAGACTGGGGCAAGTGTGGATGCCAAAAATCCACCAAAGAGAAAAAATTCTTTAATCCCTACCCAGAACACATGGTTGAGGGTCACTTAGCCATATCATCGGGCTCGTTCCAATAGGTCCGACGAGACCACGTTCTGGCCAAAACTCCCATAGCCTCGCGACATGCGCCTTGTGGGGGAGGCCTCGCACCATGTACTTCATGTGGACGGCCTCGCGCGCGCACCACCATCTCGGCCACGGTCTCGCGCGCACATCGGGCCATCATCCCGAGAGGCGCCTCGTGTCGTGCACCTCATGTGGATGGCCTCGCGCACACGCTGATGGTCTCGCACGCACACTGGTGGCCTCGCGCGCATAGTGGTGCCCAGGCCAAGGTGCCCTCGCGCGCATGATGGTGCCCAGGCCAAGGTGGCCTCGCGCGCGTAATGGTGCCCAGGCCAAGGTGGTCTCGCGCGCACGCAGGTGGCCTCACACGCATAATGGTGCCCAAGCCCAAGTGGCCTCGTGCGCACGCAGGTGGCCTCACGTGCACATTCGCGCATCTTATCTCGCGGCTCCCATGGCCTCGTACCTAGTATCCTTCAACCATATAATAGGGCCTCGCACCACCATGGTCCTACGACCCCTAAGGTGCCTTGCACCATCATGGTCCCACGGCCTCTAAGATGCCTCGCTCCACTATGGTCTCACGACCCTTGAGATGCCTTACACCACCATGGTCTCGCGACCTAGATTCCTTACACCACCATGGTCACGTGACCCCTGAGATGCCTTACACCACCATGGCCTCGTGCCTTGCATACCCGCATGGGGTTTAAGACCTCTGGAAGGAGCGTGCAAGGAGCAATAGGAGAGACCCAATAACTATTAGGTATCGAGCCAATAGTGGAATAGATGACTAAGTGTATCGTTCAAGTCAACACACTAGCTTCCCTACACTTAGTAGAACGTGGAATAGCTTTGAGCAGATACATGCCTTGGAGGTGCGAGAATAACCATCAGGTACAAAGTACTCGTACGTGTACGGGTACAGGACGTACAACCATGAGGAGGACAGAAGCATGACCCTGACATCTATATCACACAGGTAGTGTAGGTACGGATTTGTACAGAGAGTGGAAGCACTATATGCATGCCTCTGACTATGTACCAGGCCGACACTATGACCTTCTGCTCCACCACGACCTGTGCCACTACCCTGGCAATGTACCCATGTATAATCTTGTCCCCTTGGGACCACAATGTATGAGGAGCCATTAGAGCTCCAATATAAATAGATCATCAACCCTCCAGAAGGGGGGTTGGAAAATTCATTGTATGCAGAGGCTATTAAGAAATATACATTTTTCACTCCATTGTTCATCTATGTTTATCCTTCCATAAGTTCATTATAAGTTTTTATCTAAACATCGCCACATTCACCTTTGAGTTTTCTGACCTAATTTCGTTGACAAGATTTCACCGTCAACACCAATGACTAGTCAATCACATGTTCAAGGAGTTGATCGGTACAAACATGGAAGTATATGTTGATGACATGCTGGTTAAGTCAAAAGAGGCAGAAGGACACATAGGGGGCTTGAACGAGTGCTTCAACGTCTTGAATAAATATCAGATGAAGCTAAATCCCCTCAAGTTTTCCTTCGTAGTTGGATCAGGAAAATTCTTGGGATTTATAGTAAACTCACGAGGAATTGAGGCCAATCCCGAGAAGATCAAAGCCCTGGTCGATATGAAATTGCCAACGAAGATCAAAGATGTTCAAAGTCTAACTGGAAGGATTGCTGCTCTAAGTAGATTTATTTCCAAATCGACGGACAAATGCGTCCCATTTTTTAATATGCTTAGAGGCAACAAGAAGTTCGAATGGACGGAGGAGTGCGAGCAAGCTTTTCAAGCTTTAAAGATGCATATGTCGCAGCCACCGATTCTATCAAAGCCAGTTGATAAAGAAACCTTGTTCATTTACTTGGCGATCACAAAATATGCTGCTAGTGTTGTTCTAGTAAGAGAGGAGGAGAATGTGCAAAAGGTCGTGTATTATGTAAGCAAAAGGCTAATAGGAGCAGAACTGAGGTATCCTCCTATTGAGAAATTAGCCTACTGCCTGATCTTAGCCTCCAGAAAGCTGCAACCGTACTTCCAAGCTCACCCAATCACAATTTTAACTTCCAAGCTCTACGGCAAGTTCTGCAGAAGCCAGAAGCCGCGGGTCGATTATTGAAATGGGCGGTTGAACTTGGGTAGTTTGATATCTCTTACTTACCAGGAGCAGCGGTAAAAGGAAAAGCACTGGCTGACTTCGTTGCAGAGCAAACTGGGCTTCCAGAAAGTGAGCAGGTCGAAGAGCAGATCGAAGTGCCTGAACCTCAAAGCCAAATTCCTTCTTGGAAGTTGTTTACAAACGGTTCTTCTAATGAGCATCACGCTGGAGCCATGATTTTGATAACGCCTGAAGGGCATCGATTTCACCGTGCGATTAGATTCGACTTCGCGGCGTCCAACAACGAAGCCGAGTATGAAGCTATGCTCGTAGGTTTATGGTTAGCCAGAGACATGCACATAAAGTCACTAGAAATTTATAGTGACTCCCAGTTGGTGGTTAATCAGATCATTGGAGAATACCAGGCCTGAGGTCTAAAGATGGTTGCCTACCTGAATAAAGCAAAAGATTTGTTGGCCCAGTTTGAGAAGTATACCTTCCAGCAAGTACCTCGCGATCAAAATTCAAATGCTGATGCTTTGGCCAAGTTATCAAGTGTCAAGGATGCTGACACCCTGAATATAGTACCAGTTGAACGGCTGTCTGCACCTAGCATTCAAGTAGAAGAAACCTCTTTGGTGATTCAGGCGGCAGATACATGGATGGCACCTTTCATAGAGTACCTGACGCATGGAGTGTTACCTATGGACAGAAACAAAGCTAGGACCCTTCAGCGCAAGCCGCTAGATTCATCCTAGTTGATGGAATTCTATATCGAAGGGGGTACTCGATGCCACTCCTTAGGTGTATTTCAAAAGAAAAGGCCAAAGAGTTAATGAAAGAGGTCCATGAAGGCTTTTATGAGGACCACGTTGGGGGGCAGAGCTTATCAAAGAAAATCCTAAGACAAGGGTACTTCTGGCCAACAATGAATGAAGATTTGATGGAATTTGTTTGAAAGTGCGACAAGTGCCAGAGATTCTCCAAGATTCCACGAGCAGCCCCTAATGAGCTAAAGCAGATGCAAAGTCCGCGGCCATTTGCAGTATGGGGAACAAACCTTATTGGATCTTTGCCCACAGGGAAAAGCAGTGTCAAATACACCGTGGTGGCTGTTGATTACTTCACAAAGTGGGCCGAGGCTGAGCCACTTGCAACCATAATGACCAAGAAAGTGCTCGATTTTGTGGTCAAGAATATTGTGTGTCGCTATGGATTGCCAAGAAAAATTGTCTCGGACAACAACACACAGTTTGATAGTGATTTGTTCACGGATTTTTACGAGCGGCATGGAATTATTAAGAGCTTTTCTTCAGTTGCTCACCCTCAGGAAAACGGACAAGTCGAGGCAGTCAATAAAACGCTAAAGGATACTCTGAAGAAAAGGCTTGAGGAAGCAAAGGGGACATGGCCAGAGCAATTTCCTGAAGTCCTCTGGTCGTACCAGACGTCTCATCGAACAACAACAGGCCATACTCCATTCTCCTTGGCTTATGGGTGTGAGGCTATGCTGCCTATTGAATTAGGTCCGCCATCACATTGACAGATAGTGTACGACCATGACACTAACAACCAGTTATTGATGGAGTCTTTAGATTTGGTCGATGGATGGCGTGAGCAAGCCCAACTCCGAGTAGCAGCTTACCAACAAAAGGTCGCCCGGTATTTCAACTCTAAAGTATGAGAAAGGAAATTTAATGTGGGAGATCTAGTACTTAGAAGAGTTTTCCTTAACACCCGCGACCAAGCCGCTGGAGTACTCGGACCTAACTGGGAAGGACCGTACCAAGTCGAAGAAGTCCTCCATCCAGGCACTTATAAACTTGCTCGCTTAAATGGAGATCTCATTCCTCGCTATTGGAATGGAGAAAACCTGCGCAAGTACTATCAATAAACAATTCTTCTAAAAGAATTGGCTTGTATGAATTTTACTTTTTACAAGTTTATGAACAAGGGTTAGTCATTTTTATGACTGATCACTTATAAGTGTAAGATCATTTTAGTGATCACTCATACAGACACGATTTTTCCATTTATTACGAGAAACAAAAGGGACTATGCGCAGCCAGTCAATCTTGCCAACTATTGTATTTATTACAAGTATGTGCTCATTACGTGTGTTGTTTTGCTATATTCTCATTTTTACAAGTATTATTACCGAGCAGAAATGTTCGAATAGGTCCTAGTCAAGGCAAGTGATCGAGGACCTAAAGCTCCTCAATCACTTGGGGGGCATATAAGGTATCTAGTAAGAAAAGCATATCAAAAGGTATGTAAACACACGAGCAAAATAAGTGAAAGCATGCTAGGGTACTTAGAGTATTTTTCAAAATTTTTTATTTTGTTAAATCAAACCAAAGTACTATGCTAAGTTCGGTCATGCGAACAGATGTTATAATAAAAAGGCAAATATTATAATATCAAAAATGAATCTCTTTACACCGCGAGCAGTTACTGCTCGGATGTAATTGTTTGTTAAAAGGAAAAAAGCTGCCCATGCAGCAATAAAAATATAAACTGTTTTTATAGGATAAAATTAAAACAAAAATACTACAAGGCAGGAGGGTCTTGAGGATTTCCCTGGTCGACAGTGATTCCAGCTTCATTTTCTGCGCTGATAATTCCCGTGGCTAGGGAGATTTACGGGGAGGCAAGAATCTTGGCTTTCTCTTCTTCCTCCAGGCGAGCAGTGCATCGGCCTATTTCAGTTCGCCTCAGCCGCTCAGAAAGTTAATTGAAGTTGGCCCCATGATTATGATTCCAGAACTCATAAAAGCAATGTTGGGTAGCTCTCCTATACCTTTCCAAGTTGCTGGCATTAGTCTCCTCAAGCTCCTTGACATGCCCCTCCAGCTCATCAGTCTCTTTTCTGCTCGCGATCAGCTCAGCCTCAAGCTGTTTGGCCTCTTGACAATTAAGTTTAGCACACTCCCTAAACTTCTCTTTGTCTTCATTGGCTTTGGTCAAAGCAGTCTAAAATTGTTGAAGCTCTTCGGCCAGCTTGGAGTTTTGCTCGAGTAGTTCAGTGTTTCTCTCGAGCAGTTTTTCCTCTCGAGCACCTCGACCTCCTTAGCATGTTTGGCATCAGATTCTTTGGTCTGGGTGACCAAAACCCCCGTGCGGCACCAGCCAGCAGTTATAGTCAGTATTTCCTACGATTAGATGATGGCGGGAAATAACAAAATAAACAAAACTTAGCAATAGAAAGCAACTTACACTGTCTATCTCATTCAGTCCTCGGTTTATTATCTGATCGACCTCCATAGAGTCTGTGCCGATGATGGCCTCTCGGCTGCGTTTGTGCTTTGAGAGTTTGTATATTCTCTCTCTGGCCACGGTGACTACGGTGCTTGTTAGGACATCTCCAGGTTGACCGTGAGATGGCTGGTCGGCAGGTGCAGGAGGGATATGATTCTGATCGGATGGTGCTGGGGGAGACTGAGGGGGTGTTGTTTCTTTGGAAGAAGCGGCTGCTGGAGGATCCTCAGTCCGACTCTTTTTGGTCGAAGGAGCAGCAGATGTGCTGTAGCAGTCAAACATATCTCCAGACAACATATCTGCAAGTAAGGAAACATTGCAAGCAGTTAGACAATATGTATAGATGGAGTTAAGAATGAGAACAAGGAAATTATTAGTAGAGTTCCCTGATTGTCACCCCAGTTTTCCTCCTCCTTGGAGGCTGTGACATGTCTTGGTGCTGCTCGGGAACTTCTCCGCCAATGGCACTCCCCGTCGTTGACTCCCTCACATCCTGATGAGGTGCTAGAAGACCGACTAGCCTTAGATTGGCTTCAGTGACCAGCTTTTTGACAATTTTTCTACTTCAGTCATGCTGGCCAGCGATGCTGCTCGAATCTCCATTTTTGGAGTAGGAGCTGGTCGTTGCCATGGACCTGAAGAGTGCTCATTTTATAAGGAGGATGCAGATAAAACAAAAATAAATAAGCGACCAGATAATAAAGAAGTTACCTCCTTGTGTGAAGGCTAGGTTGTTGGCAACCAGACCAGTATTTAAAAAGTACTCCTGGAAGTACTTTCCTACATTGGACTTGTAGGTAGCCTCACTCAGGAAGACACATGTCGATTCCTGGTGACAGAGATGAAAAAACCCCGTATTGTCTTAGTTGGGGTTGGATTTAAGATTGAACAGGTAATTGATCTCATGAGGCGTAGGGACAAACCACTTTTTATGGCTATAAAGGATATATAGTGCAGAAAGCATTCTATACCCGTTTGGAGTTATTTGGAAAGGAGCGACCTCGAAATAATTGGCCATTCCCTGGAAAAAGGATGAAGAGGCAAGATTGCTCCTGCCTTGATATGATACCTTGACCAGGCACTGAAGGCGCAGCCAGGCAGGTTTGCCCGCTGGTCGTTGGTGGGTTTGAACAAAGTTACCCTAGAAAGTCCGTACTTTCTGAGATAATTGGTTAACATCCTAGCAATAATATTGCTAGGGGTGCAACGTACCATTTGACATCTGGTCGAAGGACGTCCCGGGGTTGGACCTGTGTTTGGATTTCAGGATCAGTGTTTTCGGCTCGACCACTGGTCGAAGGAATTTCAGCCCAAGGAGCAGGCTGATTTGCTTGAGGGTTTGTTGGTTTCTTTTTCTGGGCGGTCGATTTTACTCTACCCATGTTTGATGGACTGGTCGAAGGTCTATTGGATAGGGAATGGGAAAAAGGAATCCCCGAAATGAGTAGCGACGACAATTCTTCATTCTCGAGCAGCTGAGCAAGCAGGTCGTCGTCGATTGGCCTCTCACCTCCCCACAGATCGTGCATGAAAATCTGTGAACAGAGAAGGGGAGATGAGAATCTAAAACCCAAAAAGACTAAAAGGTGTTAAGAATTGGAATAACGTTGCTTGTGTATAAAAGTTAAGCTTTTATACGACCAGCAACATTCTGTCAAAAACACTAAATCCTATGTGAACAGTTTGGAAAATGGATCAAAAAGCAGAAGTAAAAAGTTTTTTCAGGAGAAACTTTTTCAACTCTGAAGGGGCGGGAAAAACCCAGTTTTTCTACGAGCTTAAAAATCGAATTTTTACTTCAATTTTGCACCCTAAATTCATGATCCTAACTACCAAACTGATCCTTAACCCCTACTAAGTGTTATTTCAAGCTCAAGTCTACGTTCCCTTTTACCCCGAAACAAATTTCTTCAAGAACAGTCGAAAAACATTCAAGAACTCAAAAACTCAGAATCTAAAATGGGGACAAAACAAACATTGCTTAGTATGGCATAACAGAGATGAATCGATCAAGAAACTTACTTGAATGAAAGATTGAAGTGAAGACACGCGCATTGATTCAAACGGCTGGACAGGAACGCCTTGGGTCAGCAGGTTTTTCTGAGTTTGTTTTGCTTTGTTCTTCAGAGTTCTGGAAGAAAAGAAGATTGGTAAAAAGTGAAAAGTGAAAAGAATAGGTTATTTATATTGATCGGGGCACTATAAAAGAGGTAATGATGGGAGTGAATTTTCAAGGCATGGGGAAACGCAATAGCCGTCAAACAGTGTAACGTCCTGGGTAACCAAGACCGTTACACTGTGTGTTTATAATAGTGCAAGACTTGCTAATCAAGTCATTTAAACAAAATGTGAATCTAACTGATAAGGTCATTTTTGTATTAATATTTGTTAAGTTTTTATATGCTTGGATGGTGTTATGATAGTATTTTTAATAGTTTTCACTAAGTTTCGTGATTCTACAACATATTTTCTACATTGCGTTTTATGATGATAAATATGATATTTTGATGGCAAGTGTAGTTAAAATAAAGTCTTCGAAGTATTCCAAGCTTTCGGGATTGAAATGTTGAAGTGGCAGCAACGTACAAGCTATCTAAGATCAAGAATTGAAGAAATTGGAGGTAGGCCGCGGCTCATAAAACTCAGGCTGCGGCACTTTAAATGGAATTGGAGTTGTAGAATTTTTTTTTCTTCCAGACAGACCGCTGCTCATAATTTTCAGGTCGCTGCCTGAGTGACAGATTTATGCACAGATTTTGTTCTAGGCCGCGGCTCGCATTTTCCAGGCCGCGACTTGCGACGTCGTTTTCAGATTTTTTATTACTTTTTAATTAGAATTTAATTGAGACTATAAAGGATGATTAGGGTTAATTTGAGAGGAATTTTTTATGACGGTTTAGGAGAGAAAAAGACTGAGAAAGGGTTGAAGAGAAGACTACAAGACTACATTACTTTTGTTCATCAATCTAGTTTCTTTTCTTTCCTTAATCTCTTTAATTTTAATTATAATTATGTTTGTGATTATGATTACTATTATGTAGTAGGTTCTTTTTAGGTTAAGGGTTAATTCAAAATCCAAGACATGAATTCTTGATTGTTGATAATGAATATTATTCTTTAATTTCTCTCAATATTAAATTGTTTCTATTTTTCTAATTGAATGCTATGAATTTTGTGATTTCTTGTTAGGTGGCCAACTAATTAAGGTTTTACATTGTTCAATTGTCATCTTAGAATTACTACTCACCTAATAGTTTAGGATTCTAAGTGTATGTGATAAATTGCAATTGATAGTGATGTCAAAAGAATTGTTGATTGTGATGAAAAATAGAACCTAGGTTAAATGAATTATATGCTTTATTAATTTATTGCCTAGATTAACTTGTTTCCATAAGACTTAATGCTTTATCTAAGTTAAGTAGATTGTATGCTTTATAGATTTATTGCTTAGATAAAAGAGTTAATTATTGTTATAATAGGGAGACTGGGATAATTGACTACTTCAGCGTTATCTACGGGGTTAATAGTTTAATTGAGGACTTGGAATAATATTTATTATTAGTGATTAGGAATGATTGTTGAGGGTGGAGATTAACCTTTAACTATTTCTTAATATCATAATACCAATCTTTATTTGCTTTCTAGTTTATGTTATTTAATTTTGAGTTAAAAATCAAAATCCCCTTTTAAGTTTTAGTGTTAATTATTGAATAATAAAGTGAACGATAGTCCTCGTGGGTTCGACCTGTGCTTGCTATTATACTGAAATAATTGGAAGTATTGAAAGAAAAATCATTGTTAAATTCGTGTGGTATACAACAACCATCAAATTTTTGGTGCCGTTGCCGGGGACTATTGTTATTCTCGTTGTTATTCAAATTTATTTATTTGTGACTAATTAGTTTTTACTGTGTAATTATCAGGTGTATATGTCTGGTGAAGACGATACTCATGAAAGATTATCTAGGCTTAAACAACGTCTTGAGTCATCGTCAGCTTCTCGTTCTTCAAGGACTATCACCGATAATCCACTCTTTCAACGTCTTGCTCCACAAGTCAATCCTGTTAAAGTGCCATTACCGTCTGACAACGAATCTGATTCTGACGATTTAGTTTGATCCTATAGAACAATGGCCCAACAAAGGACATTGAAAGAGTTGGCAGCGCCAAATCTTGACCAACAACCACTTTGCATCCAGTATCCACCGTTGGATGTAAACTTTGAGCTGAAGTCGGGTCTCATCCACTTATTGCCTTCTTTCCATGGGCTGCCTGGCGAGGATCCAAATAAACATTTGAAGGAGTTTCATATTGTCTGTTATAGTATGAAACCTACTGCAGTGACTGAAGAACAAATTAAGCTGCGAGCTTTTCCTTTCTCCCTAAAGGATGCAGCTAAAGAGTGGTTGTACTATCTTCCACCTGGTACTGTTGAAACTTGGAATGGTATGAAGACTATGTTCCTAGAACGATACTTTCCAGCATCTAAAGTTGGAAGCATCAGGAAAGAGATCTGTGGTATAAGGCAGTATACAGGAGAGTCTTTGTATGAATATTGGGAGAGATTTAAGAGGTTGTGTGCTAGTTGCCCTCATCATCAGATAAGTGAACAGCTCCTCATTCAGTACTTTTATGAAGGATTACAATCACTGGATAGAAGTATGATTGATGCAGCCAGTGGGGGTGCACTAGTTGATAAGACTCCTGCTGCAGCCAGGAGCTTGATTTCTAATATGGCTACTAACTCACAACAGTTTGGCATTTGCCAAGATCCTATTCCACCACCCAAATCAGCTAATGAAGTGAGTACCTCTAATGCTAATCAGCTGGGTCAACAATTGGCTCAATTAACTGCAATGGTCCAACAACTAGCTTTAGGCCAACAGGTGCGGCCATGTGGAATCTGTCAAGTTGTGGGCAGGCTACTGATACTTGCCCTACTCTATTTGAGGGAGAAACTGAGGGTGTTAACGCTGTAGGCAATTTCCCTGGTCAATTACGTCAGATGTATTATGAACCATTTTCACAAACTTATAATCCTGGCTGGTGTGATCATCCAAATCTTCGTTATGGTAATCAACAACAAATTGCTCCACCACCAACATCAGCGAGACCACTTGGTTTCACTATGCAACAGTGGTCTCAAAATAATTTTGTACCTAGACCATCACAAGCACGGCAAGCTGTTCCACCACCAAGTGCCAAACCCTCTACTGAGGATTTAATCAATGCACTTGCTACAAATACTCTTCAATTTCAGCAAACCACCCAATCTTCCATCAAAAGTTTGGAGAATCACGTGGGACAATTAGCAGCATCATATAACAGGTTGGAAGCTCATCTGTCAAATAAATTGCCTTCACAACCTGAGATGAATCCCAAGGAGAATGCTAGTGCAGTAACTTTGCGAAGTGGGACGCAATATGATCCACCTAGTCCTCCAATGCCCAGTAAATTGTCATCCAAGCCACAAGTTGATTGCTCAGTTAATGAAGATGTTCCTCCAAAGCCAACCACCCCTACACAACTAAGCCCTAAGCCTACTTTTGTCATTCCACCTCCATTCCCAAGCAGACTAAAGAAGACTAAAAAGGAAGAGGTTGACAAGGAAATTCTTGATACATTCCGAAAGGTAGAAGTGAATATTCCTCTTCTTGACGCTATTAAACAAGTGTCGCGCTATGCCAAGTTTTTGAAAGAGTTTTGCACTAATAAGCGTAAGTTGAGGGCTAATGAAAAAGTTAGTGTGGGGGAGAATGTTTCTGCAGTTCTTCAAAAGAAGCTTCCACCAAAGTGTAAGGATCCTGGTACTTTTACTATCCCTTGCACTATTGGTAATAAAAGAATTGAGCGTTGTATGTTGGATTTGGGAGCCTCTATCAATGTCATGCCATTCTCCATTTATGCTTCATTGAATCTCGGTCCACTTGAAGAAACACGGGTGATTATTGAACTTGCTGATAGGTCGAATGCTTATCCCAGGTGATATGAACCACACCATCATTGTGATGAAACCCGACACCAAATATGGAACAGCCACCAAGAACATACGAGATTGGAATGGAACCGCGACCCAATGCTTAGCCAAGCACGAACCTTGGTATGAGGAAGACGCCACAAACGGGGATGGAATCCGTTTGATAAGTCAGGATGAATGCCACAAGGAATCTCCTTGATAAGTTCAAAAGTTTCTTCAAGAACTCAAGAAGAAATAAACTCACAATTTCATTCAACATAATCTGATTTTTCCAAATGTTTTCAAGGCCTTATATAGCCGAAAAATACATCAAGACAAGCCCCTTTGTCTTCCTAAAAACCGAAAAAATAAAGACAACCTTTTGTCTTCCTAATGAAAACCGACAAATAAAGACAACCCTTTGTCTTCCTAATGAAAACTGAAATTAAGGACAAAAGGACTCTTGGACTCACACAAGTCAAGTGTTTGACTTTTCACAAAATAAACAAAGACTAAATAAAAAATACAAGATGACAAAATACAATAAGACTCATCAAGCTCCTAAATTGAGTATTTTGGCTCGCGCCCTCGTCACCAGACCAACTGGAACTAGACTTGGATCTTTACTCTTGGTGTCCTCATCATTCCCCCCCTCTTGAGAAGGATTTGTCCTCAAATCTTCACCTGCATCAAAAGGACTCAAATCAGAAACATTAAAAGTAGCACTAACAGTATACTCACCTGGTAAATCGAGTCTGTAGGCATTGTCAGTGATCCTTTCTAGCACTTGAAATGGACCATCTCCTCGAGGTAGCAATTTGGAACGTCTTTGTGCTGGGAATCGCTCTTTCCTCATGTGTACCCATACCCAATCACCGGGGTCAAAAACCTGCTTGTGACGACCCTTGTTAGCATCAAGTTGGTTAGTGTTTAAAAGAGCCTCCTTAACCTCACATTTTTTTGCATAAAAATTATTTTGTTTTCTCTATAATTTTCCCTCATTGATCGAACTCTTCTCGTTCTTTTCTCTCTCACTTGATTTGACCCTTTTCTCTCTTTGTCTCTCTTTTTTCTCACTCTCATTCGTCTTTTCACTCTCCTTCTTTTGCTCACTCAATATTTTTTGATCTCTCAATTTTTGCAACCTCACTTGGTCTTCATATACTTGCTTTGGCGTCAATGGAGCTAGAGTGATTGTTCGTTGATGGAACGTGAATGAGTACTTGTTGGTGAATCCATCATGCTGGACTCGCCGATCAAATAGCCAAGGCCTTCCTAGAAGGAGGTGTCCAGCTTGCATGGGAACCACATCACACAATACCTCATCCTCATACTTGCCAATTCGAAATGATACCAGCACCTGTTTTGTAACCCTCACTTCACCACTATCATTCAACCACTGCAACTTGTATGGACAAGGATGTCTAAGCGTTGAGAGCCCTAGCTTCTCAACCATGGAAGAACTAGCAACGTTAGTACAACTACCTCCATCAATAATCACACTACATACCTTGCCTTTCACATGACAACGAGTGTGAAAGATGTTCTCTCGCTGCACCTCTTCTTTTGCTTGCAAGTTTAAGGCTCGTCTTGTGACTAGAGCAAGCATTTCACCAAATTCTGGCCCATACTCTTCATCATCGATAGAAGCATCTTCCAATGGTGGCATGTCAGCAAGATCATCTTCATCTTCAGAATCGAGCTCGCCACTTTCTCGAATCACCATAACTCTCTTGTTTGGACATTGGCTAGCTATGTGTCCTCGCCCCTGACATTTGAAACACTTTATCTCACTAGAACGGGACGAAGTAGGGGCTGTTTTACCTTGAGGGGTCGTGGCTGGTTTTGCTGTAAAGGATGAAGTAAGTTGGTCTTCTTCCTTCTTTGGATAGTTTGACCGCCAAGGTGTTGCACTTGAATTGTGTGGGCTCGGTCTTGGCTTTGAACTTGTACTACCCCTCTTGAGCTGCCTCTCAACTTTGATTGCCATATGCACCAAATCTTCCAATTCCACATAATGGTGTAGCTCAATTGGATTAGCAATCTCTCGGTTCAACCCATTCAAAAACCTTGCCATTGTCGCCTCCCGATCCTCTTCCACATTGGCTCTAATCATAGCCATCTCCATCTCTTTGTAATACTCATCAACACTCTTGGAACCTTGACGAAGACCTTGCAACTTAAGGTATAGATCTCGATAATAATGAGATGGTACAAACCGTCGCCTCATCACCCTCTTCATAGCCTCCCAAGTGTCAATGGCACGATCTCCATTACGCCTCCTGTTGATGCACAACTGATCCCACCAAACAATAGCATAATCAGTAAATTCAATGACAGCTAGTTTTACCTTCTTCATGTCAGAGTAGTTGTGACAATCGAAAACCAACTCCATCTTCTTTTCCCACTCAAGGTATGCCTCAGGATCACTCTTCCCCTGAAATGCTGGAATTCTCATTTTGATATTTCCCAAATAATTATCTACCTGGTTCCTAGCTTCTCTATCCCCGCCATACCTCCTATGGTTACCCGCCGACATTCTATCATATTCTTCCTCTAAATCTTCCCCTAAATCTTCCCCTTCAAACTCTCTTTCACCCTCAACATCCCGTTGTTGCACCCTATTCCTCCGAGCCCTCCATTGCGTTCCCTCTTCTACCCTATCCAACCTCTCATGTATCTGCTCACACTCCGCCCTCATCATCCTTCGCATCTCCCCAATTAATGCTTGCATTTGTAGATTCGGAACCTCAGGTGGCGGAATATCAGTGCTTGCATTTTTCTCTGGATTTTGTGCCATGATGGAAATCTGCAAAATAAGGTTAGAATAATATGGAGAAAATACCTCACCACACTCCCTCACGTGTTTCGCTCGAACAATATTTTTCACTCAAATCCCCTCGTGTTTCACTCAATTTCAATGGCTTTTACCCTCAAATAGGCTCACACCTCTGCCTTTTTCCACTCGTATTCTTCTTTAAGTTCTTTCAAAACTAATCCAACGGTAATATGGAGTATTCAAGCAGCAAATCCAACCAAACAAATCAAACGAACACCGACGAAAACTGGTGAAAATGACGAAAAATGATGATTTTTGGAACACTTGTGTGGGGTTTTGGCAAAAAGGCCTCTAGACCATAGGGAACAAGAATAGAACAAAATTTTTTAAGAGAGGTTTCCAGACTCTTTTTTTTTTTTTTTTTTAAAGGTTCGGATCCCTTTGAATTTTTCTTCTTCTTTCTTTTCTGTCTTTTCTTTCCTCTTGATCCTCAAACGCAGGTACAAGACACAAGAAAAAAAAATCAGACTTGGATTCGAAAACAAAACAACTCGGATTTCACAAAAGAGCAAGAGATTCTCAATGCAAATTCGGATTTTCACAATGAAAAACTAGAGAAACTCACTGTCCATTCAGATTTCACAATAAAACAAGAGAAACTCGATGCCAAATCAGATTTCCCAATAAAACAAATTCGGATTGTACAATAAGAACAAGAGAAAAACTCAATGCCAATTCGGATTGCACAATAAGAACAAGAGAAACTCAACCCCAATTCAAATTTCACAATAAGAACAAGAGAAACCCAAGGTAAAATTTGGATTTCAAAAGCAAAGCAAGAGAAACTCAATGAAAATTCAGATTTCACAATAAGAACTAGAGAAAACCAATGCAAAGTCAGATTCCACAAGTAGAACAAGATAAAACTCAAAGCCCTAATTCACGATTTTAGAAATGAAAAGAAAACAAAAATAGGGGATTACAAAGGAATTGAAACTTTGTGTAGACTAGTTTCGGATTTCAAGGGATTTCACAAAGAAATAATGGAAACTAGGAAATAAGAACACGATTTGAACAAAGAAACAATTTGGAATAAAGAGATTAACTATAATGGTTTCGGATTTTTAGAAGGAAAACAAGAACAAAGACTAAGAAAATCAAGAACACGAATAGATAGAGTTTTTTTTTTTTTTTTTGATTTCAGAAACCCTAAAATTGAAATACGAATAGAATGGAAACACAAATGAAAGAATAAAAAAAAAGGATAGGCCAAACCGAATGATCCTAAGCTCTGATACCAACTGATACGAACCACACCATCATTGTGATGAAACCCGACACCAAATATGGAACAGCCACCAAGAACATACGAGATTGGAATGGAACCGCGACCCAATGCTTAGCCAAGCACGAACCTTGGTATGAGGAAGACGCCACAAACGGGGATGGAATCCGTTTGATAAGTCAGGATGAACGCCACAAGGAATCTCCTTGATAAGTTCAAAAGTTTCTTCAAGAACTCAAGAAGAAATAAACTCACAATTTCATTCAACATAATCTGATTTTTCCAAATGTTTTCAAGGCCTTATATAGCCGAAAAATACATCAAGACAAGCCCCTTTGTCTTCCTAAAAACCGAAAAAATAAAGACAACCTTTTGTCTTCCTAATGAAAACCGACAAATAAAGACAACCCTTTGTCTTCCTAATGAAAACTGAAATTAAGGACAAAAGGACTCTTGGACTCACACAAGTCAAGTGTTTGACTTTTCACAAAATAAACAAAGACTAAATAAAAAATACAAGATGACAAAATACAATAAGACTCATCAAGCTCCTAAATTGAGTATTTTGGCTCGCGCCCTCGTCACCAGACCAACTGGAACTAGACTTGGATCTTTACTCTTGGTGTCCTCATCACCAGGGGTGTAATAGAAGATGTTTTAGTTCAAGTGAATGAATTGGTGTTTCCGGCTGATTTTTATGTTCTTGATATGGAAGATGAATCTATTCCATGCTCCACTCCAATTTTGTTGGGGAGACCATTCATGAAAACTGTGAGAACTAAGATTGATGTGCATGACGGTACATTGACCATGGAATTTGATGGGGAGACAATTCGATTTAATATTTTTGAGGCTATGAGGTATCCAAGTGATGTACATGCTGTTTACTCTCTTGATGTGTTGGATATCCTTTCTCAATGAGTATTAGATTTGCATAGTGAAGATTGTTTGGAGGTTGCGTTGAGAGAGCATCTTGTGTTGACTGATGAAGATTTTTCTCATGAGATCATGGATGTCATAACCACACTCGATAGTGGTTTTGACAAGACTTTTAAGAAGGTTGTATTTCTTAATTTACCGATTTCTAATGAGAAATTGCAGCCATCAATTGTTCAAGCTCCTACACTTGAATTGAAGCCACTTCCGGAGCATCTCAAATATGTTTACTTGGGGAAGAACGAGACACTTCCAGTTATAATTGCAAGAAATCTTAAACAAGTCCAAGAAGAAAAATTAATGAGAGTACTCCAAGAATATAAAACAACTATTGGTTGGTCTATTGCTGATATTAAGGGGATTAGCCCTTTTATGTGCATGCACCGAATTTTACTTGAAGAAGGGTCTAAACCAACACGTGAGGCGCAATGGAGATTGAATCCACCCATGATGGAGGTTGTGAAAAAAGAGATACTGAAGCTCCTTAGTGTGGGTATTATTTACCCAATTTCAGACAGTCAATGGGTGAGTCCTATTTAGGTAGTGCCAAAGAAGTCTGGAATCACAGTGGTAAAGAAAGATGAAAACGAGCTGGTACCAAAAGAATGCAAACCGGGTGGCGATTTTGTATAGATTACCGAAAGTTGAATGCGGCAACCCGTAAAGATCACTTTCCATTACCTTTCATTGATCAAATGCTTGAGAGGTTAGCGGGTCATCCTTATTATTTTTTTCTTGACGGTTATTCGAGATATAATTAGATTGTTATAGCTCCTCAAGATCAAGAGAAGACAACCTTCACATGCCCTTTTGGTATATTCACTTTCCGACGTATGCCGTTTGGGTTATGTAATGCTCCTGCCACTTTTCAGCGATGTATGATGAGCATTTTTTCAGAATATATTGAAAACATCATTGAGGTTTTTATGGATGATTTTAGTGTTTATGGTGACTCATTTGATCACTGCCTTCATAATCTCACTTTGGTACTCCAGCGGTGTATTGAAACTAACCTTGTGCTTAATTGGGAAAAATGCCATTTTATGGTAAACCAAGGTATAGTTTTGGGTCATGTGATTTCAGTCAAGGGAATAGAGGTCGATAAGGCAAAGATTGATTTAATTCGTTCTCTACCATCTCCGACTAGTGTGAAAGAAGTGAGATCATTCCTTGGGCATGCTGGGTTCTATCGGAGATTTATAAAGGATTTCTGTAAAATTTCCACACCACTATGCAACCTTCTTCAAAAAGATGTAAAGTTTGAGTTTAATGAAAAGTGTTCAGTGGCTTTTAACTTATTAAAAGAGTCATTGACTACAGCTCCTATAATTCAGCCACTAAATTGGGAGCTACCATTTGAACTCATGCGTGATGCAAGTGACTATGCCGTGGGTGCTGTTCTTGGGCAGCGAGTTGACAAGCTTCCTCATGTTATATACTATGCTTCTCGCACTCTTAATGATTCTCAACTTAATTATTCCACCACTAAAAAAGAGCTCTTGGCGGTCATTTTTGCCTTGGAAAATTTTTGGTCATACTTGATTGGAACTAAAGTGATTGTTTATACTGACCATGCTGCTCTTCGCTATCTATTGGCAAAGAAAGAAGCCAAGCCTCGGCTGATTCGGTGGGTTCTACTTCTTCAAGAGTTTGATTTGGAGATAAAAGATAAAAAGGGTTCTGAGAATAGGGTGGCAGATCACTTGAGTCGTCTTATTCGAGATGAAGATAATTTGCCCATAGAAGAAAAATTTCCGGATGAGCAACTCCTCGCCATGCAAGAAGTTATTCCTTGGTATGCCGACATTGTAAACTACCTTGCTTCAAATGAGTTACCAAGTGATCTCACACAAGCACAGCGGAACAAGATCAAGCATGATGCTCGCCATTACATATGGGATGAACCTTATCTTTGGAAGCATTGTACAGATCAAATCATTCGAAGGTGTGTACCTGAATCTGAATTTTGTTTCATCCTTGCTTTTTGTCATGCGTATGCTTGTGGTGGACACTTTGGACCTAAGAGGACAGCTCGTAAGATATTTGACAGCAGTTTCTATTGGCCCACAATTTTCAAAGATTCTTATGCTTATTGTAAGGCATGTGATCGTTGTCAACGAGTTGGTAACATAACGGCCAAGGATCAAATGCCTTAAACTCCTATTTTAATTCTTGAGATTTTTGATGTTTGGGGTATGGATTTCATGGGACCATTCCCATCCTCTTTCGGCTATGAATATATTCTTTTGGCAGTGGACTACGTGTCTAAATGGGTGGAAGCAATTGCAACTAGAACGGATAATTCAAAAACAGTAGTAGAATTCATTCGCTCCAACATTTTTGTGCATTTTGGTACACCTAAGGCTATCCTTAGTGATCGAGGCACTCATTTTTTTAATAAGAGTATAGAAGCATTGTTTCAACGCTATAGTGTAACTCACAAGGTGACAGTTGCTTATCATCCACAAGCCAACGGGCAAGCGGAGGTTTCTAATCGTGAAATCAAATTGATTCTTGAGAAAACTGTAAATCCAAACCGGAAAGATTGGAGTACAAGGCTTGATGATGCCTTGTGGGCGTATTGTACGGCATATAAAACACCTATCGGTATGTCACCATATCGGTTGGTGTATGGGAAGCCTTGCCATCTACCGGTAGAGCTAGAGCATAAGGCTTGGTGGGCTCATAAGGCTTGGTGGGCTGTAAAGAAGTGTAACATGGATATGGTTGCTGTAGGACAACAAAAAATGCTTCAATTGCATGAGCTAGAAGAAATACGCAATGAAGCATATGAGAGCTTGAGAATCTACAAGGAGAAAACCAAAGCTTTTCATGACAAACATATTCTTCGGAAGAGTTTTGTGGAAGGTCCATTAGTTCTCATGTATCACTCTCGCCTTAAACTTTTTCCTGGGAAGTTGAAGTCTCGCTGGTTAGGTCCGTTCATTGTTACCAAGGTTTTTCCTCATGGAGCGGTCGAAGTTGTAAGTCCAAGTACCGGAAAGTCATTCAAGGTGAATGGTCAGAGATTAAAGCCATATTATGAATCAATGGAGAAAGAACAAGCTGCGGTGATTCACCTCATTGACCCGGTATATGTTGATGAATGAAGCATTAAGTCGAGCTAGCGACGATAAACTTAGCTACTTTGTAAATTAGTTTATTTTCATTATTATTTTCTTTATTTAAATTGAACATTATGTTTTTATTTTTGTTATTGTTGAGGTAATTTTAGTTTAATTTCTGTAATTAGAACCGTGCAAATTGTGAAAAAAAAATGATGAAAACAAAAATGAAAAAGTTTGAAAAAAAAGGACTCAGGCCGCGGCCCTTTTACGAAAAAACAAAGAAAAAATGCTTCAGGAGGTTTCCTAGGCCGCGGTGTGTATTTCCTAGGCCGCGACCCTTTTTTTGAAAATAATGTTTCAGGACTTCGCAGGCCGTGGCACACCCTTTGCAAGCCGCGGCCTACGAACGGAATTTCAGAAAAAAACATCTTCACAGACCGCGACCCTTTTTCTCCAGAAAGAGCTTCAGGGCGTGGTAGGCCGCGACACGTATTTTGCAGGTCGCGACACATGAGAGTTTTTTTCGAAAAAAAAGGGGGAAACAGAGACAGGTTTGTTCGTAGGCCGCGGCACACATTTCCTAGGCCGCGGCCTACGATTTCAGCACCTTTTAAATTTAAAAACTCCATTTCCTCATTTCTCTAAACATCACCAAGAAAACCCCATTCCTCTTTCTTCTTTTTCCCATAATTCTCATCACAAACCCCTATCAATTCCTCCATTTTCCCTTGTTTTCTTTATTCTTTTTCCATCACCATCACCCTAATTCATTCTACCCATTTCTTTCTTTCTTCCTCCATTACTCCATAAACACATCTCCACCTTTATTCCCCCACACTAATCTAAAATTTCCCCACACTAATCCGAAATTCACACATTCCATTTTGTTTTCTGCATTTCCTATACATTCCAAGGAGGTTTGCATTCATATTCATTGCTCTCATTAAGTAAGTTTTTCTTTGAAAAATATTTGTTTTGTTACTTGAATAATTGAAGTGTGGTGTAGTTTGGAAACATTTGTGTGGTTGTTTATTTTGGTATTCAATGTCTTTTGCATTACTTTGATTATTAATTCATGGACATCTTGATTTTTTGGGAAGTTTTACTTCATGGTCTATAATTTTTTGGAGATGGTATTTTTCTGCACTCTATGTGTTTGATAAAAAGCTTGTGAGGAATGGAGTATATGGTTGGTGTATGAGTGTTCTTGGGGTGAGTTAGAATTTGTTATGTAGGAGTTGAGTTGATGCATTGTGTCACTTTGACCCCGGATTTGGGGGCATTTAAACTTTGGTATAGATTAATGTTGGCCATTGTCGTGTTTTTCTCTTAATTTTTTAATGACTAACAATGGTGTTTTTGGGTTCTTGTTCTTTATTTTTCTAATTTTTGGACATCCATGGCTCCAAAGACAAATAGGAATCAAGCTTCTTCATCGACGCCAATTCCCTATGATCCCCAAAGATTTGTGTTTATCAAGGCCTATGAGAGTTACTTGAATGCCATTGCTCATGACAAGGCGTGGGTCCCTGAGCGAGGGTTTGATCTTCACATGCATCATGATCAACCTTTCCTCATGCGTCAAATTGAGTCTCGAGGTTGGGAAAAATTGTGTGCTCATCCTGAACCGGGCATTGGTCCTATTGTTCATGAATTTTATGCCAACGCTGTGGCTCATGAAAATTACAAGGTGAAAGTGAGAGGTGTGAAAGTGTCCTTCAAAGCAGCTAATATTAATAGCTATTATGAGCTACCTCACTTTCAACGTGATGAATATGGTGCGATTAAAGATAATTTTAATCATCAAGCTATTATTGATGAGATTGCAATGTCGGGTGCTGTATGGACTTTGTATAATAATGGGGCTTCTCAATACATCAAAGCCGCTTATCTGGATAGCAATACAAAAGCTTGGCAGCAGTTCATGGGGGCAAAATTAATGCCGACAGCCCAACTTTTTCATGTTTATATTCATGAAGCAATTCTTCTTTATGAAATTCTCATTGACAAAACAATTAATGTGGGGCAAGTTATTCATGCTTCCATCATCTGAAGTATGAGCCAAGTGACGAATGGATTTTATGTTCCCTCATTGATCACTGTGTTATGTAAGAAGGCAGGTGTTCCTTGGGATGAGTCTGAAGACAAGGTGCATCCATTGCACATTATTGATCACAATACCTTGATCGATTGAAGGGGAAAACCGTTGTTCAAGTTAATGATCAAGGACAATCTTCTATTCCAGCGCCTGTTCCTCCTCTGAACGATAGTAGAAGAACCACTCAACAATGTTTGCAAGCTTTGGAGCAAGAGGTTTATTATGGCCGACTTGATATTCGGGCTAATACTCAGTATATCCTGGATCACAACCAGAGGTTTGTGGAATATGCAAGCTATCAGGATATTTGTTATAGGATGGATCGGGCTCGTTTGAATGTGGATATGTCTAGATATCCACCTGCTCCTACTTGGTTGCAGCCATACCCACCACCGGTTCCCATGCCCATGGTACCATATCAGGCCCCTGATGATGAGGATGTTGCTGGCGCGGCAGATATGGATATTCCTGAGGAGTAATTTGTTATGAGGGAGTTTTTCTTTCTTCTCTTTTCACTTTATTTTCTATTTTCCTAAGTCCATTGAGGACAATGTACTGTTTAAGTGTGGAGGGAAGGAAATTTTCTGTTTTGTTATGCTATGTCTTTGTTAATTTTCTGTTCTTTTCATTTTATTTAGTGTCCGTTAGTGTTCAGTTGTGTTGGTCTTGTTGAAAGCATTGGTCGATGATTAAACTTTGAATTATGCTTAAATTAATGTTAGACAATGAGGAATTTTTGTATGATTTGTGTGCTTGACTCCTATGTGAATTGCTATTTTGATTTATGTTGTTTTTCACTCTATGCACGATTGAATTCACCACTTAAATGTGTTAGAAAAGATTTATGCTTGTTGAAAGAATTTTTTTTTTGAAGTCCCAACCACTCTAGAAATAATTAATCAATTGTTTGAGGCGAAATCATAAGTACACATGATTAGGAAGATGATTAAGGAAGTTCTTTGGATCGTTTGAGCCGTTCAAGCCAACCTATTATATGATAATCCCTAGTTTCCCATGTTTGAGCCATGAAAACTGTTACTGTTCTTCTATGAACCAAAATTTTTGACCATATACCTCATTGAAAAAAAATATATATAATATTTCTTTATTGTATCCCATTGCACCATGGTTATATATATGATTTGATTTTGTGGGATGGTTTGTTAAAAAAAAAGGGGGGAAATACTTATGGGTTATTTGTTTGGTTGTAATTTGTGTATGATCTCTATTTCTCTCTTTGGAATATTATGAAAAAAAAAAACAAAAGAAAAAATGATTTGCAATGAAAGAAAATGCATATATGCAAATTTTGCAAAAGTATAAGTGTGGGGGAAATAGTGAGATCGTTATGGAAAGAAGAGTAAGAAAAAAAAATAGGTATTTCTTGAATTGTTGGGGAAAATTTGTGGCAAGTTCAAAGAATGAAATTGATGTATGCAATGGGGTGATTTGAGCTTAAATGTATCTTTCTCAACTACCCTTAACCTTAGCCTTACATTACAAGTCTATAAAGACCTTTTGATTTTTGATCATTGTGTGTTTATATTAGTGGAGAATGATTGGTTAATGTCTATGGAGTGGATGCTTTTCATTGAAAAACATTTTGGTATATAGGGACTGATTTAAAAGAAAATGATTTGGCAAGTATGGATTAAATTTGAGGCATTTCAGTTGGTGTTGTGATTAAGTGCTTAGTAAATTATTTTTGAAAATCAAATGGTAAATTACATATGGAGTTGAAATTCTAATGAGTATGAAAATATGAATTGTTTTGGCATTACTTATTTGTGTGATTCTCAGAGACATTCAAGCTTTTGACAAGACCTTTCTTTAGTGAGTCTAGATTAGTTTGTTTTATTTTTAGTTTTGTGTTTTGCTAAGGGACTAGCAATATTCAAGTGTGGGGGAATTTGATAAGGTCATTTTTGTATTAATATTTGTTAAGTTTTTCTATGCTTGGATGGTGTTATGATAGCATTTTTAATAGTTTTAACTAAGTTTCGTGATTCTACAACATATTTTCTACATTGCGTTTTATGATGATAAATTTGACATTTTGATGGCAAGTGTAGTTAAAATAAAGTTTTAGGAGTATTCCAAGCTTTCATGATTGAAATGTTGAAGTGGCGGCAACGTACAAGCTATCTAAGATCAAGAATTGAAGAAATTGGAGGTAGGCCGCGGCTCATAAAACTCAGGCTGCGGCACTTTAAATGGAATTGGAGTTTCAGAATTTTTTTTCTTCCAGACAGGCTGCTGCTCATAATTTTCAGGCCACTGCCTAGTGTGCCAGGCCGCTGCCTAAGTGACAGATTTATGCACAGATTTTGTTCTAGGCTGCGGCTCGCATTTTCCAGGCCGCAGCTTGCGACGTCATTTTCAGATTTTTTATTACTTTTTAATTAGAATTTAATTGAGACTATAAAGGATGATTAGCGTTAATTTGAGAGGGATTTTTTATGACGGTTTAGGAGAGAAAAAGACTGAGAAAGGGCTGAAGAGAAGACTACAAGACTACATTACTTTTGTTCATCAATCTAGTTTCTTTTCTTTCCTTAATCTCTTTAATTTTAATTATAATTATGTTTGTGATTATGATTACTATTATGTAGTAGGTTCTTTTTAGGTTAAGGGTTAATTCAAAATCCAAGACATGAATTCTTGATTGTTGATAATGAATATTATTCTTTAATTTCTCTCAATGTTAAATTGTTTATATTTTTCTAATTGAATGCTATGAATTTTGTGATTTCTTGTTAGGTGGCCAACTAATTAAGGTTTTACATTGTTCAATTGTCATCTTAGAATTACTACTCACCTAATAGTTTAGGATTCTAAGTGTATGTGATAAATTGCAATTGATAGTGATGTCAAAAGAATTGTTGATTGTGATGAAAAATAGAACCTAGGTTAAATGAATTATATGCTTCATTAATTTATTGCCTAGATTAACTTGCTTCATTAATTTATATGCTTCATTAATGCTTTATCTAAGTTAAATTGATTGTATGCTTCATATATTTATTGCTTAGATAAAAGAGTTAATTATTGAGCGCTTCGCCTTGATTACTTATAATAGGGAGACTGGGATAATTGACTACTTTAGCGTTATCTGCGGGGTTAATAGTTTAATTGAGGAATTGGAATAATATTTATTATTAGTGATTAGGAATGATTGTTGAGGGTGGAGATTAACCTTTAACTATTTCTTAATATCGTAATACCAATCTTTATTTGCTTTCTAGTTTATGTTATTTAATTTTGAGTTAAAAATCAAAATCCCCTTTTAAGTTTTAGTGTTAATTATTGAATAATAAAGTGAACGATAGTCCTCGTGGGTTCGACCTGTGCTTGCTATTATACTGAAATAATTGGAAGTATTGAAAGAAAAATCATTGTTAAATTTGTGTGGTATACAACAGCCATCACTAACGTCCTCAACGGATTAGGAGTAAAAGATTTTGGTCATAAACATGCTATTTTCGTTAAAAATGAAAGTTTAACACATGGAATCTCAAAACAGGGTTTAGATGACATATTTACAAAAATTTCAGAAGTTATAAATATCCCAGGCCATTCTAATGGAAAAATACACATTTTAGGTCTTCGTCCCTGTACAAACCCTTGACCGTGGTGGCCGAGCAACTGACAATGTACACCTCGCCCCCAAAGCTCTCCAACTCATGGTTGATCCAACATACCCTTGCCTTTACCTGCACCAAGTAGCACCTGTGAGCCGAGGCCCAGCAAGAAAACATGATATCATAGCAAGATCAATACAAATAACCAGATATTCCATAAAACGTAACCAAGTATTCAGTAATTCATAACATTTGCCTATTCAGTGATAACAATCGACGAATTACAATTTGTCATCCAGATAATCAACATTTCATATTCATCAAATTAATAGCAATAATCACATTCATAATCAACAATCTATCACAACCATTACACAATATTCAGGGTTGACGCCCTTAGGACGCACCCTCTGTTTAACGCACTGTCTTTGGCTCACTTAGGTCGCCCCCAGTGTTATACCCACTGACTCCGGCCAGCTTAACCAAGTTCAGTGATTAATAAGCTGTCCTCAGCTACCAGTGGCTGAGCTGCGCCCTGTGCGCAAATATTGAATCCAGCACTCTTAGGTTGTTTATCATATGTCCCCATGGCATAATACCATCTCATGAAATTATATACAATATAGGGAACTCTTAGTCCCATCATATTCACATGGTTCATGTAACGACCCAAAATCACTAATAAGGCTTAAGAGCCTTGATTAGTGTGCCAGGAGGGCATAATTGGTTTATGTGAGAATTTATTAGCTTAATGCATGATTCCGTGATAAGCATGCTTGTATGGTTATATGAATGTAAATGTGATTATGTGCTATATTTGTGAGAACCACATTATTATGTGGGTAAATCTGCAGCATGCGACTTAAGGCGATCCTAGGGAGCTAGTTAGCGGGAAAGTCACAACGGGGCTTAATACTTGACTTGGGACAAGTCAAGGGGTATCTCAAGTATTGGATTGCTATCTAGGTTATCAGGTTATGGAAATAAATAATTGGAGATATATTTGAGGTTAGGAAGCTTAGGTGGGAATACTGGGGAATTTTACCATTTTGCCCTCGGTGATGTTTTCGGCACCCCGAGCCTTGGGATTAACTTAATTGCCTAAGGATAGACTAAAGAAACTTTAGAAAATAGTAGAACACAAGTTAAACCGACCCTTCCCTCTTTCTCCCTTTCTCTCTCAAAGAACACCACGAGAAACTTAAGGAAAACTCAATTGGAATTCAGTGGATTGAGCTGAAGTCTTGGAGGATTAATCTAGTGTTCAACTAAGGAGTTTAACCAGAATTAAGGTAAGCTAAAAGCTTTATGCATGGTGGTTAAATTTTGTGTTTATGGCTGGGTTTTGAGGTGTTTATGGATTTTGACATTGAAGGACAGAATTGAAGCTTGGAATCTAGGAGATAGCTCAAAAACCTTTTAGAGAGCTGGTTCATCAAAGACAGTAAGCTCAAATTTGTGGTTTAAAGGCTGAATTCTAGTGTTTCCTTGACTGGTTTTCATGTTTTTAAGCTTTTGAGTTTCAGAAATTGAAGTGGGATTTTGGTGAGTTTCTAGGCTAAGTTTCAGTTGGGTTGTGTTGTTGGAATCATGTTACAAGCTTTGTGATAATTGAGTTGTGGAATTGGGATAGTTTTGGAGGGTTTTGAGTGAGGTTTGAGAGTAAAAAATGGAGGTTTTTCTGGGTTCAAAGGGGTCGGCCCATGGCATAGTTCTTGGTGAGCCGCGGCCCTCTGAAATTGATGAATGTGGGAGATGGAGGGCGGGCCGGGGCATGGTCTATGTAGGGTCACGACCCGTGTCTAGTTCTGAGTGTAGATGGGCTCTGTTTGGGGGCCATGCCGCGGCATGGGAGGCTTGAGTCGCGACCCTTAAGGGAATTAGGGGTTTTTGGATTTTAAGCATGGGAATTTAACCTAGGGTGCTCGGGATCGAATCTACTACCGTGTTTGGTGGAATTCGATGTTCCGGAGACTAAAACCTTATCTAGAAGCCCTTTTACGATTATTAATGATATCCCTTATCTTGGTTGGGACTATGTCTAAGCTAGGGGCTCGGGAAACGGATCATGCTCAAGAGGCGTCTTGCGTAACCAGTAAACTTGGGAACTAAAGGTAAGAAAACTGCACCCGATTGTGAATTGATAATGGGACTAAGGGTTCCCTGCTTTGTATGCTTTATAGAGGATGGTATTATGCCATGTAAATAGTAAACGAGCGGTCGGAATTTACATTAGCGCACAGGGCGCGGCTCGACCACCGGTAGCTAAGGACAGCTTATTATGCACTGAGCTCGGTTTAAGCGAGTCGGAGTCAGTGGGGTAAATAGAGGGTGCGGCCTAAGGTGTCGACCCTGATTATCATGTGATTTAATTGTTATTATTGATTGGTGGATTTGTCATGCTGAATAGATGGGTGTTGATTGACTGAATCTTGATTGTATCTACGTGCTATGTGATTAATGTGATACGTTAAGTGTATGATCATGCTTAAGGGATTACTCAATTGTTATCGTTGTTTGTTACATAATGTGATGTTTTCTTGCTAGGCCTTGGCTCATGGGTGCTTTGTTGTGCAGGTAAAGGCAAGGGTAAACTTGATCAGCCCTGATTTGGAGAGCTCTGAGAGCAGAATGTACATGATTAGCTGCCCAGCCACCACGGTTGAGGGGGAAACAGGAACAGGAGAACCATAAACGTCTGTTTTTCCCTTAGAGCGGCTAGTGGTTGTTTGTACTCTAAAATTTTTGTAAACTGACTTTTAAACGCTGTTCCTTTTGGGATCCCATGTGTAAAATGTTTAGTTATATGAAATGTACCCTTTTGAGACCAAAACCTTTTAACCCTAGCACATTAATGGTTTTAGCAACACCTTTTTAACTAAATGAGATGATTAGCAAGTCCTGCACCTTTATAAATACATAGTGTAGCGGTCTTGGCTATCTAGGGCGTTACAAGTCATCACAATCACATAACAATGCATACAAATATAGGGAACACTTAGTCCCAACCTAGCCACATAATCGGGTGCAGTTTTCTTACCTCTTGTTCGAGCGAGAAATACGTTACGAACGACCCTTGAGAACAATCTATCCTTTGATCCCTTAGCGGTTACCTAGTCATAACCAAATATGGAATCCAATTAATGAAACAACAATTAAAGGGCCTTAACCTAAATCTCACTCCTGAGACCCCGAATTGTACCTATACGGTGAGTAGATTCGATCCCGAGCCTTAGGAATTGAAACCCCGAGCCAAAAATCCTTAAGAATGCCCAAAACCAAAATCTGAAGGAGCAGGGTAGTGTTACCCTCCTAGCGCCCTAGTGCTCAAGTTAGCAGAATCCATCCCTAAGTAGCGCTGTAGTGCCCACCTGTGGGCGTTAAAGCGCTACACACAACCAGTTTTGCCCATAAATTTCCCCCCTTCGACTACACCATTTTCAACCCAAACCAAAAGCTTCCAAACATCATTTTAAGTCCCAATTAGACCCAAATACCATATACACAAGTCCTAGGCATCATAACCTATCCAAGCTTTGCCAAAAACCCCATTGAATTCTCAACTTTCAAACCCAAAATCTCAACTAAACATAATAAGAAAACAGAGTAGAAAACCAAAGTTCTATTAGTTAGAATCTTACCTCAAGCTCAGTATAAACTCCTCTTCAATGGTGGAACAATACCCTAGATCCTCAAAACTTGATTCCCTAGCTTGGTTCCTCAAAAGATGCTTCAATATCCAAAGAAAAATGGAGAGGAGATGATGTACGGGAGAAGAGGTGAAGTGCTCTGTTTTGCTTCCTATTTTCTACAGCCTTCTAGTTTTAAGTATTGATGTATATCCTTAAAGGTAAAAAGACCTAAATGCCCTCAAGTTTAATTAAAGTCCTTAACAGCCACCAAGGGAAAAATCGTCCTTTCGTACCTATCCCTTTAACCATAATTAACACCCTCCAATTCTCGTTATTCTCAAAATTCTCGAATACCAATAATTCATATCCCGTTACCCCTTAACTCCTAGCAACGCTCTAATCACCAAATTACCCCGAGACTCACCCCAAGCCCTGAACTTAATCCCGTTATGACCAAACCACTAACTTATACTCAAAGATCGTCTCATGTCGAACAGCTCGAACAATCCACATTATAATGTGGCCTCAAGAATAGTTTACCAATATGCATACAAATATACAATTACGCCCTCAATAGGCCAAATTACCAAAATATATACCCCTATGCATGCATTTATCATCATATAATAATATGATCCACATAATCATGCATATAATCATATAATGGCACAATAAATAAATTATGGCCCTCTCGGCCTCCTAATCAAGGTCCTAAACCTTATTAGGAAATTTGGGTCGTTACAGACAGCTTTTAGGAAACCGAAAAGACATGATTAGTTGCCTTTTTCAAGAAGGCATGGACAGCTTTGATAGATTTAATGGGACATGCGAAGGGTTGGTCTCTTAAGTTTACTTTATGCTGGTCGCAGTAAAATAAACTTGGGGGGCAAATGTTTACCCAAAAATGGATCCTGATGACATGGCAAGGATTTCTTACACGTCGTTGGCATGTGGCAGTTCTGAATGAGGGGATCCTATTCGGTCATCGACCATGTAATTGTTGGTTTGTCAAGTCTTGCGGTTAGGTGCGACCAGTCTGGTCGCACGCTTCCATTTACTTCCTTTGAGATACACAATCTTGTAATAAGTATATTCATTATATTTCCTTTTATTACCTTGATACACTGATCTTAATTATAATTAAGGCCCATTGGTCTATGTAACCTCCTTGTGCCTATAAATAAGAATGAGAAGGCTCAAAGAAGGGAGGACTTTTGACTTTTGCACTTTTAATCTTTGTATTCAGAGAGAAAAGCATAGTGTGATTATCCACCGTAAATTGTAATTCTCCTAAGGCTTGTGAAACTCAAGAACCCTAGTTCTTTGATCATAGTATTGGGATTCAATATCAATAAGAATACTAAGTGGACGTAGGACATTACCATCTAGTTGGGGCCGAACCACTATAAATTGCTTGTGTCACTTTCTTCCCATTTGATTCTTTTCTTGATTTCCTTTTTTGTTCTTTGTCGTTTATTTGACTCCGTGTCGTCGACAAAATCATAGGTCAACAAGCCTCTTTGGTGGTAGTGAGTCGAGCCAGAGCATCAGCGTTGGAATTCTAATTGCGGGGTACCTGCTCAACGGAGCTAAACTCAAACTCAGATAACTCGCCCTTTACCTTACCCAGGTAAGCCGCCATCTTGATGCCTTGAGCCTGGTATTCCCCCAATATCTGATTTACCACGAGCTGGGAATCACTATAAAACTGGATGGCTTTCGCCTTTAGCTCTTTCGCTACCTTTAGCCCTGCCAATAAAACCTCATACTCCGTTTCGTTGTTGGATGCTTCAAATCGGTACCTAAGAGTTGTATGGAACCGATGTCCTTTAGGTGAGAATAAGATTATCCCAGCTCTCGATCCATTTTTGTTTGACGATCCATCAACGAAGATTTTCCATAATTCCTGCATTGGCTCCCTTATTAGCTCCTAAAAACCAGTGCACTCATCCACAAAGTCAGCAAGGGCTTTGTAACGACCCAAAATTACTAATAAGGCTTAAGGGCTTGATTAGTGTGCTGCGAGGGCATAATTGGTATTTACGTGAATAAATGATTAAATGCATGATTATGTGATATGCACAATCCTATGACTATATGGGTATGTGAGATGCATGTTTATGAGAATTAATATGCATGTGGGCACTGTTTAGTTTATAAGGGTATATTTGTAATTTTGGCCTATAGAGGGCATAAATGTAAATATATGTGATAAATTGTCGATACCACATTATTATGTGGATATATTAGCAGCATATGGCTCGAGACGGTCCTAGTGAGCGAATTGGCGAAATAGTCACGACAGAGATTTATACCCGGCTCGAGGGAGCCTGGGGGGTTTTTTGGGAATTTGGAGAATAATTTGGGAATTATTAAACATTGGGAAAAATAAATATTAGTTAATTGGATGACGGGATTTATTGGTGGTTAATAGGAACATTTGAGGAATTAGTTGGAATTGGGAGTGAAATGACCTTTTTACCCCTAGGAGTCATTTGAGGATTAGTTAAATTAGAGGGGTAGCTTGGTCTTTTATCTAAGTATTATACTCAGAAATTTAGGAAAATAGAAGAGAAGAAACTAGAAGCTAAAGGAACTCTCAGTTCACCCACTCTCACCTCACGTACTCTTCTTTCACTCTCTTTTGTGAAACATTGAAACTGTAAATTGGAGAAGGAAACAAAGGCAACAGAGTAAGCATTCTCTGTTTTTCTCTCTTTCCTGTATCCCTCTCTCTCTCTTGAGGATTTTGCCATTTTGGAAGAGGAAAACTCGGGAATGGAAGCTTAGAGTGTAGAATCAAAATAGGATCAGCTTGGGACCCATTGAGCAGCCATCAAGGTAACGAATTCAAACTTCAACCTCTGGAATTTTTGAGTTCTTGTTTTTTTTTTTATGGTGTTTTGGGCTTGAGAGTTTGAGTTTGGATTTTAGGGAAAAAGGTTTGTTTTTGGTGGTTGCTGGAGGGAAAGGAAGAATTGGTGGCGGTTAAGGACCATCCAGAGGCTAGGGTCGAATCTTTCGTTGAGGAAATGATTTATAGTCCTTGAATGTTCTGGGTTTTCAGGGTTTGTGGTTTTAGATGGTGTTCTTGAGCCTAAGAGCTCAAGTTTGATTTTTGGTGTTTGATGAAGTTGTTAGTCAAGGTTTGGTGTTATGTGGGTGTTTTGGTTGAGCTATAGTGTATTGTAGGTTCAAGTTTTGAGTTTAGTTGAGGTTTGGAGTGGATTTTTGGAGCTTTGGCTCAGGGAGGTGCGAAGAAAGAAAACCCAGAAGTTTGCATTTCTGGTACTAGCATTGTAGCGCTAGGTTGGGAGCACTACAGCGCTAGGCTGTCTTTTTTGGGGGGTTTGGGTTTCTGCTTATAGTGTTGTAGCATCCACCTTGTAGCGCTCTTCAGCCTCCTGAAATTGGTTTATGGGTATTTTCTTAGGGTTTTCTCTTGGGGGCTCGGGGGACGGGTTCACCACCTCGTTTGGTGGAACTTGGGGTCCCGAGAGCGCGAGTTTGGTCCTGAGATTGTCCTTTGGAATTCAAACTCATTGAAGTATCATTTATGGTTTGTGGCTAGGTGTACGCCAAGGCTCAGAGTGGGATCATGCTCGAGGGCCGTTCGTAGTAACTAAAGCACTCAAATTAAAGGTAAGAAAGCTGCACCCTTTTATGTGGATAAGTTGGGACTAAGAGTTCCCTATACTTGTATGCAATGTTGTATGATGGCATTATGCCATGTGAGTATGAAATAAATGGCCTAAGAGTGCCATAATTAATATTGGCGCACAAGGATGCGGCTCGGCCACTGGTAGCTGAGGTTAATTAAATAATCACTGAGCTTGGCCTAAGCAAGCCAGAGTTAGTGGGTTGAACACTGGGCTCAGCCTAAGTGAGCCGAAGACAATGACTTAAACAGAGGGTGCGGCCTAAGGGCGTCGACCCTAATTATTGGATGATATGTTTATTGTGTTAATCTGATGATATGACATGTCGAATACTTGGTTAAGAGATTGTTGATTTGTCAATTACTATCGCTGATTATGTGAATGTTGTGGACTGGTGAATATTTGATTATGCTTTGTATTGATTGTGCTATGATGTTATGGTTTTCTTGCTGGGCCTCGACTCACGGGTGCTACGTGGTGCTGGTAAAGGCAAGGGTAAGAGGGATCAACCATGGGTTGGAGAGCTCTGGGGGCGAGGTGTAAAATGATAGCTTCTCGGCTGCCACGGTCGAGGGATTGTACAGGGACAGAAACCTAAAATGTGTACTTTTCAATTAGAGTGGCCTCGATTGTTTATAACTTTTGGAAATCTTGTAAATATGTTCTTTAAACCCTGTTTTTGGGATCCCATGTACTAAACGTTTATTTTAATGAAAACTATCTGCTTATGACCAAAATCTCTTAAACCTAACTTCTTTACGACTTTAGGTTCACATTTTCATTTAAATGACTTGATTAGCAAATCCTGCACTATTTTAAACACAGTGTAACAGTCTTGGTTATCCAGGGCGTTACAACTTGGTATCAGACCAGTCTAGGTTTAAGGGTTCCTGAAGACTGGTTGGACATGTACACTCGCCGATAAATACAAGCTCGACTTAGGGTTTTGTAATTGAATACCCGAGATTATATGCTTAAGTGCTTCAATGAATATATGAATGTATTACGTGGTATGATTAATAGGGAGCATGAGTACTGATAGGGCTTGGCCTTTGACTATTGTGTGATGAAATTGAGGCGTGCTGATTAGCATTGCTTTTGCATGTGGATGAATATTTGAATAATGGTTTGTATACTGATTGTATGTGGTGAATTGTTTGAATTGAACCTATATGTTGTACCTGTTTATTGGTATATGGAAGGCATGGTAAGTGTGAATGTACTTGGTAGCAATGAAACTTGACAAATAAATGCATAGCAATATAGATTGATGTTTAATATGTTTTTGTGTGTTTGGTTATTGTGGTTGTTTAGACCTAGCCGTGGGATGGTTCTGGATATGAACATCAGGGCTGAGGGATTTAGTCGGTGATGGCAGACTGATTCAGATTGTTTGTGCTCATAATGGTTAATTGGACCTGGTATTGTTCTAGTGAGGGTTGCAGATGATAGCTAGGGTTGGAATCCTCCATCTGCCCCGGAAAGTCGCAGCAAGCGTTCGCTGGTATGTGAGTAAGGCTATGAGATCTGATAGAAGAAATTAGATGGGTGAAGCAACAGGTTTTGTTGGGAGAAAAGCTGCTTTGTATACCTTGGCAGTAGGGGTATCAATGCTGGTTTAACCTGAGGATGGAGACAGATAAGAATTATTGTATGGAAGGCTTTAGAAGCATTATTCTCTAGTTTTGAGAAAGGTTTAGTTTTGCTCAAGAATTGATTAGTTGATGGGCATAGCTAATTCCACCCTTGATATTAAGAAGACGATAGGTCGCGACAGAGTGGCTGTGCTAAGAAGTTGTGGCAGAAGGTTGCTCAGAAGTGGTGAGAAGTGGTACTCAGACCCAAAATGTTGTCGTGATGGGTTGGGAGGAGTTCAGGCAATGAATTGATAAAAAAGGTTATTATAACGTAATTTGAGCGGTGGAGATTAATGAGTTTATGAACTTGGTTTAGAATGGTAAGATAATGATAGAATATGTCGATAAGTTTGGTGGGTTGGTCAATCCGCTTTAAGAGTTGATACAAGAGGATGTAGCTGGGAATGATGATTCATTTAAGGATTAAACTCTGGGATGGCCCAGAGCATCAGGGCCGCTCCAGTTCATGAGATTTTCATCTGTGCTCGGGCCGCAGGGAGGGCCATGTTATTTAAGATACAAGGAATGAGGTATGGAGCGAAAATGTTGTAGGATAAGAAAAATAGATGATGGTATTTCCATATGTGGGATTAGTAAGGACAGATGCTCAGTAATTAGAACAGAAGAACCCCTGACAGTTCTATGGCTCCTGGTTTTGACAAGAGGAGGTCTAGTTTACAGGATAGCCGTCAGGACAGTGATGTGGCCTAGTGAAGTTATTCAGTATGAATCAGAAGCAGGAAATGCCAGTTGGAAAGATGTCAAGTAAGGATACGTTATCTATATGGAATGGTTCAGTACGTTAAGGCGAATTAGGGATCGCCCAGGATTAGGGAATGGAAGACTGGAATGCTTTGTTATATTTGAAGTCCGAGGCTAGTTCCTCGGAGGTGACCGATTGACTTGATAATCCTTGCTTTTTGTTATATAATGATCTGAAAGAGTTCGGTGTTGTGTATCTCCCAGGAAAGATTCCTATATGAAGTATATGTCTCAAGGTTATTGTACAAGGGGCTTGAAATGTTAATACTTGTTGGGATGAATTAGAAACTTCTAATAGAAGAATTAGAATACAAGTAGTAAAAGGGTTTGTAATGAAAGTGATAGAGCTTGTCATATGAAAGCCTTGTTATGAGTCTGGGTGAGAGCTAATTTGCTAAGAGATAACAATGGATTGTAGGGGACATCACTTGAAATATATTGATTGGGCTTAATGGAAATTGAGTGGGTCAGTAAGGATTCAGATGGGCGCACAAGGGAATTGTTCGGTACGCTACAAACTTTTGCTATGGACAGACTCGGTATCAGGGACATTATGAAGAATGGTATTGGTTTGGCAGAAAGAATTGCTGATTCAGCTGAAGAAGTTTTTGACTTAGGGATGGAGTAGAAGAGCATTGCATCGTGAGATTTGTTATCATCACCTGTTAAGAATGAAGAGTTTAAATGCCTTGTTACAAGACAGGACAATGTCTTCAGGAATTGATCTTCGATCTGGTTATTACCAGCTAAGGGTCAAAGAAAGAGACATTTCAGGATTTATTACTTGTACCAAGTGGGGTGTGATGGATTATCAGTAAAGGTTCTTAACCGACTTATGTTTCAACAACACAGGTAAGTTCAACAAGCAGATAGTATAGGAACAGTATGGATGAGGCACAACTAGGTTCGTTAGAGATGTGTTGATCTACTCCCCAGTTAGAAGCAAAATGCAGATACATACTACACCGATGATACTAAGACTTAAGAAGCAGGGTCACAGATAAGGCTCCAGAAGGTGTCAGTTTCAATCTCGCCAAGGGTATTCAAGGTCATGCTATAGGAAGAGAAGGGATCAAGTATGAAAAGATTCAATCAAAAGCAACTAAGAAATTACTGAAGAACATCTGGAGGATAATAAGCACAACGAGACTGGTAAACACGTCATCTACTACATACGTATCTTCAAAGCAGCTATACCAGAGGTTAGAATGACAGAAGAACTTAAAGCTAGATTGAATGGACAACTATGTATCAGATTTTTAGAAGACAGAATAAGGATTGGTTAGCACCCTGTGGTATAGGAATCTGTGTGTAATGGATGGATATGGAAGGGTAACGTGAAGAACCTTGACTTTGTTTAAAACATGAAATTGTAGGCGGTGCATCAAAGTTTGAGATGCGCCCAGTTATAGACTAAAGGGATGATGGTTTGAGCCTCACGGTAGGTGAAAGAATGGGAACATGGTCGGTATACAGGGAATATTAAGTTGACGGTGAATGCATGGCGTAAGAGATTTGAGCGCTTGGTTATTTGTAAAGGAATAACCCTAAGACCAGGATCCGGTGAGACTTACTTGGTAATTTATGTTAGAAACCCTTAACTGTACAAGGGGAAAATTAATCTGGAAGCTGATCTCCTACTTGGGAAGATTTTTGTTAGTTGGAAAGGACGCCATGGGTTACAGCAAGATTAGACAAGGTAACAATTGAGATTGATATAGCACCTGTGGTTGGTTGTGGACAAATATATATTTCTATGGACAATGAAACTCAGATTGGGGATCTTGTAAGAATGGTTAAGAATTCTACCATCATAGCATGAATTAAGGGATGAAAATAGGATGAGTGATCCGATGGAACCTGGTATTGAGATGGAGATCCTAAATGAACATTGTACCACCTCCTTAAGAATATTGTAGTCAGGGAGTTTAAATGGATAATAAGATTTGATATTCGTATATTGGAAGGTAAAATGGTATAGTGATGAACCGTAGGAATGGATTACACTAGACTATGAGTAAGATGATTGGATATGGAAGGTTGCAGCTCAGTAGATTGAGTTAACACACTTGGGTTCGTGTGAATGGGTGACGTGGCATGGTAATTGATAGTGTTGGGTTGTGGCCCTTAAATTTTCCAAGCTCTAGAAACAAATAGAGAACAAAAGGAGTAAGGTTGGAACCTAGAATTATTGGTTATCTACATATAGAATGGCAACTTGAAGAATTAATGGTTATTTTAAAGAATTATGCATTTAATGTACAAGTATTTGGGATATTAAGAAAAGTATAGTCCCTTGATAAACATTCACAGTGAGGAATGCTGGCTTATGGCTAAGGTGACATAGCATAAGCTATAGTAAGATAGAAAGCATGAAGTGCTAGTTCTAAGTAAGAAAATAAAAGACAATGAGTATTATGGTTCAGTATTTGTTCAGGGGAAACCAATGAAGTTGTTAGAATTATTGGGGTAGAAGTATCTGCCTATCTGAAAGGACGTAAGGGTTCGCAAGATTCAAGTTTTGAAACATGAAGCTCCATGACAGGAAATTTGTATTTCCCCAAACATTGCAAACAAGGAAGAGTATGATACCTTGAGAAAGAAAGAAGGATTTTTGGATTTCTGATTTGAGAAGGATCCCGAGATCGTACCAAGGATTAGGCCAAGGGCCTACAAGTTAGCCTTACCCTGGTGTGGGTGGTGGCTTATGGGTATACTGGTGTCAATGACAAGATAGGAAAAAAATGCGGATGAGATAAGCAGACCATAGGGTTTGAGTAGAATTATTGAGTAAGGAAAGGTTAATAAGATTACAGTTATAAGATAAGATCTTATGGAACAAGATTTTCACTATAGTAAGAGTGTTATTGCATGATTAAAGGTAAAGAATTGGACTCTGGAGTTATGATCAGAGGTATGAGATTTGTTACCTGATGTGTTCAATAAATTCCGAGGACGAAATTGTTATGAGGAGGGGATAGATGTAACGACCCAAAATTACTAATAAGGCTTAAGGGCCTTGATTAGTGTGTCAGGAGGGCATAATTGGTATTTACATGAATAAATGATTAAATGCATGATTATGTGATATGCATGACCCTATGATTATATGGGTCTATGAGATGCATGTTTATGAGAATTAATATGCATGTGGGCCCTGTTTAGTTTATAAGGGCATATTTGTAATTTTGGCCTGTAGAGGGCATATTCTTGAGCGGGGAGCGAGTTCAAGACCAAAGAAAGCCAGAGCATCTCTTCCTTTTCGCCTTGCCTCGAGGGCTTACGGGGCCGTGGGCACAGTTGAACAAGGCTCGTATTCAGATACGAATATGTTGAGTAGGTTGAAAAAGGCCATACCATAAATAAAAAAGGAAGAAATAAGAATAGAAAGAACCATAGCCAGAAGAACAAAGGAACTATTCAGTGTTGTGTAACAAACAAAAGACAGAGATCTAGTCCTATCCAAGCTTGTCAGGATCAAAGACGTTGGGATTAGATTAGCAGACTATGGATGGGTCAAGACGTCGAGTAAAGTCTCCGTCATCTCCAAAAGCGGGGTGGTTAGGTTCGAGTCTTCATCGATCGAGTGGTCGGACGCAATCTAATATATTGAGGGTGAGAAAAGAAATGTAAATATACATGATAAATTGTGGAGACCACATTATTATGTGGATATATTAGCAGCATATGGCTCAAGACGGTCCTAGTGAGCGGATTGGCGAAATAGTCACGACAGAGATTTATACCCGACTCGAGGGAGCCTGGGGGGTTTTTTTTGGGAATTTGGAGAATAATTTGGGAATTATTAAACATTGGGAAAAATAAATGGTAGTTAATTGGATGACGGGATTTATTGGTGGTTAATAGGAACATTTGAGGAATTAGTTGGAATTGGGAGTGAAATGACCTTTTTACCCCTAGGAGTCATTTGAGGATTAGTTAAATTAGAGGGGAAGCTTGGTCTTTTGTCTAAGTAATATACTCAGAAATTTAGGAAAACAGAAGAGAAGAAACTAGAAGCTAAAGGAACTCTCAGCTCACCCACTCTCACCTCACGTACTCTTCTTTCACTCTCTTTTGTGAAACATTGAAGCTGTAAATTGGAGAAGGAAACAAAGGCAACAGAGTAAGCATTCTCTGTTTTTCTCTCTTTCCTGTATCCCTCTCTCTCTCTTGAGGTTTTTGCCATTTTGGAAGAGGAAAACTTGGGAATGGAAGCTTAGAGTGTAGAATCAAAATAAGATCAGCTTGGGACCCATTGAGCAGCCATCAAGGTAACGAATTCAAACTTCAACCTTTGGAATTTTTGAGTTCCTGTTTTGTTTTTAAGGTGTTTTGGGCTTGAGGGTTTGAGTCTGGGTTTTAGGGAAAAAGGTTTGTTTTTGGTGGTTGCTGGAGGGAAATGAAGAATTGGTGGATTTTAAGGACCATCCAGAGGCTAGGGTCAAATCTCTCTTTGAGGAAATGATTTCTAGTCCTTGAATGTTCTGGGTTTTTAGGGTTTCTGGTTTTAGATGGTGTTCTTGAGCCTAAGAGCTCAAGTTTGATTTTTGGTGTTTGATGAAGTTGATAGTCAAGGTTTGATGTTATGTGGGTGTTTTGGTTGAGCTATAGTGTATTGTAGGTTCAATTTTGAGTTTAGTTGAGGTTTGGAGTGGATTTTTGGAGCTTTGGCTCAGGGAGGTTCGAAGAAAGAAAACCTAGAAATTTGCATTTCTGGTACTAGCACTGTAGCACTAGGTTGTCTTTTTGGGGGGTTTTGGGTTTCTGCCTATAGAGCTATAACACCCACCTTGTAGCGCTGTAGCGCTCCTAAGCCTCCTGAAATTGGTTTGTGGGTATTTTCTTAGGGTTTTCGCTTGGGGGCTCGGGGGACGATTTTACCACCTCGTTTGGTGGAACATGGGGTCCCGAGAGCGCGAGTTTGGTCCCGGAATTGTCCTTTGGAATTCAAACTCATTGAAGTATCATTTATGGATTATGGATAGGTGTACGCCAAGGCTCGGAGTGGGATCGTGCTCGAGGATCGTTCGTAATAACTAAAGCACTCGGAATTAAAGGTAAGAAAACTGCACCCTTTTATGTGGATAAGTTGGGACTAAGAGTTCCCTATACTTGTATGCCATGTTGTATGATGGTATTATGCCATGCGAGTACGAAATAAACGGCATAAGATTGCCGGAATTAATATTGGCGCAGAAGGACGCGGCTCGGCCACTAGTAGCTGAGGTTAATTAAATAATCACTGAGCTTGGCCTAAGCGAGCCAGAGTCAGTGGGCTGAGCACTGGGCTCGGCCTAAGTGAGCCGAAGACAGTGACTTAAACAGAGTGTACGGCCTAAGGGCGTCGACCCTAGTTATTGAATGATATGTTTATTGTGTTGATCTGATGATTATGACATGTCGAATACTTGGTTAAGAGACTGTTGATTGGCAATTACTATCGCTGATTATGTGAATGTTGTGGACTGCTGAATATCTGATTATGCTTTGTGATTTATTTTATTAACGATATTGATTGTTCTCTGATGTTATGGTTTTCTTGCTGGTCCTCGGCTCATGGTTGCTACGTGGTGCAGGTAAAAGCAAGGGTAAGATGGATCAACCATGGGTTGGAGAGCTCTTGGGGCGAGGTGTACATTGTTAGCTGCTCGGCCGCCACAGTCGAGGGATTGTACAGGGACGGAAACCTAAAATTTGTATTTTTCCATTAGAGTGGCCTTGATTGTTTATAACTTTTGGAAATCTTGTAAATATGTTCTTTAAACCCTGTTTTTGGGATCCCATGTACTAAACGTTTATTTTAATGAAAACTTTCCACTTATGACCAAAATCTCTTAAACTTAATTTCTTTACGACTTTAGGATCACATTTTCATTTAAATGACTTGATTAGCAAGTCCTGCACTATTTTAAACACATAGTGTATTGGTCTTGGTTATCCAGGGCATTACATGCTTGGGTCTTGATTGTTGTTCTTGGCATATATAATATCTCGAACTCGCTAAGTTCGGTGGCCCATTTTAATAGATGTCCTGACGTTTCAGGCTTTTCCAACACCTGTCTTAAAGGTTGGTTGGTTAAGACGTGAAGAGAATGGGACTAGAAGTATGGCTTGAGCTTCCTTGAAGCCAAAATGAGACAGAATGCAAGCTTCTCTATTAATAGGTACCGTGATTCAGCTCCGAGAAGCCTCTTGCTTACGTAATATATGGGTTTTTGCACCTGGTTTTCTTCTCGAACTAATACGACACTGACTGCATTTTCTGTCATAGCCAGGTAAAGAAACAGACACTCTCCAGATGTCGGCTTTGAGAGTACGGGGGGGTTAAGCTAGATGCGTTTTCAGATCATGAAATGCCTGTTTGCATTTTTCTAATCATTCAAATTTCTTGTTTCCCCTAAGCAAGTTGTAGAATGGTAGACACTTGTCTGTGAATTTTGAAATGAAATGGTTTAGAGCCACCTCATTTCCAGTTAGGCTTTGAACTTCATTACGCGACTCGAGTGAAGGAATTTCTAGTAACGATTTGATTTTTTCCAGATTTGCCTCTATCCTCCTTGTGTTGACTATAAACCCCAGAAACTTTCCTGATGCAACTCCGAAAGTGCACTTTTGGCGATTCAGCTTCATGTCGTACTTTCTCGATATGCCAAAACATTCTTTCAAGTCGAATACATGGTTATTGGCAGTCTTTGATTTGACGAGCATATCATCGACATACACCTCCATGTTTCTCCCAATCTGGTTGACGAACATCTTGTTAACCAAGCGTTGGTATGTAGCCCCGACATTTTTTAGCCCGAATGGCATAACTCTGTAGCAATATACGTTATGCTCAGTCATGAAACTGGTATGCTCTTGGTCTGTAGGGTTCATCGCGATCTGGTTATATCCAAAATACGTGTCCATAAAAGACATGAACTCGTGACCGGTCGTGGTGTCTACCAACTGATCAATTCTTGGTAGTGGGAAACAATCATTGGGACAAGCCTTGTTAAGGTCGGAGAAATCGATATAAGTTCTCCACTTCCCATTTGGCTTCGGGACCAGCATAGGTTAGCAACCCAGATCGGGTATTTTTCTTCCCTGATAAACTTGCATTTTAGTAGGCGTGCTACTTCTTCTTCTAACGCTTCAGATCGTACTGTCCCCAAAAGCCTCCATTTTTGGGACTTTGTAGGCACACTCTTGTCCAAGTTTAAAGTAGGCATTATTATACTTGGACTGATTCCCACCATGTCCTCGTGCGACCAGTCGAAAACATCCAGGTTCTTTCGTAGAAACTTGACCAGCTCCTTCTTCCTTTCGACTTCAAGATTTTCCCCAATTTTTACAACTCTTGAAGGTTCTTTCGGGTCAATGTTTATTTCCTCGAGCTCTTCTATTGCTTTAAGCTCAGACCTGTCTTCACCTACCCATGGATCAATGTTGTCTCATTGGGCGACCTCACCATCTTCTTCTCGAGGTTCTTCCGTCCCACGGGTGACTTCCATTACCTGGGACTCCTCACCTCCCTCACTTATGACCATCGCCTGTTGCCCAGGTTGTGATTTTCCCTTCATAGAAATGCTATAGCATTCTTTGGCGGCGAGCTGGTCTTCTCTTACTTTGCATATCCCCGAGGTTGAGGAGAATTTAATTTCTAGGTGTCGGATCGAAGTGATGGCTTCAAATGCCATCAGTGCAGGTCGGTCCAAAATCGTGTTATATGCGGCCGGATAATCGAGTACCACGAACTTGAGTATTTTAGACATAGATCGTGACTCTTCTCCAAATGTCACCACAAGTACGATTGTCCCTATAGCCGTCGCTCCTTCACCTGAAAACCCGTACAAGGTCATTGAGGTCGCCTTCAAATCGGTTACGGAAAATCCCATCTTTTCAAGGGTGGACCTAAAAAGTAAATTTACAGAACTTCCATTATCCACTAGTATTCTTCGTACCCTTTGGTTAGCGAGCTACACGGTTACCACCAGCGGGTCATTGTGTGGGAATTGAATGTGGCTAGCATCCTCTTTCGTGAAAATGATTGGTTGTTTTTCCAACCGCTGCTCTGAGAAAAACTCTACACCATTATGAGTTTTCAATTCATTAATATACCTCTTTTGGGCCCCACTGCTTGTACCCGCCAAATGAAGTTCTCTAAAAATAGTGGTTACATCTCCTCCTACTTTCGGGGGAGGGTCGACCTGATTCGTCTGAGTTCAAGGTTGATCTATCGGAGCTTTTGGAACTGACTGAGGATTCTGCCCAGCAAGTTGATTAGGAACTACTGGTGCAACGCCCTGGATAGCCAAGACCGTTACACTGTGTGTTTATAAAGTGCCAGACTTGCTAATCAAGTCATTAAAGTAAAAGCGTGTTGCTGGAATAGTAGAGGTACTAGGGTTAAAAGAGTTTTGGCCTCAAAAGTTACATTTTCATTACTAAATATTGTTTATGTACATGGGATCCCAAAAATGACAGTTTAAAAACCATTCACAAAAGTTACAAAGTTTAAATACATTGACAACCATACTAAGGCAAAATGAGCAGTTAGGTAATCTCTGTCCTGACACACTCCTCGACCATGGTGATCGAACGGCTGGCTATGCACATTTCACCTCGGAGCTCTCCACCTCAGGCCTGGTCCAGCTTGCCCTTGCCCTTACCTGCACCACGTAGCACCCGTGAGCCAAGGCCCAGCAAGAAAAACACAGCAACAACAGAGCATGAACAACTAGCAACAAGTCAATTACACATATAGCATCTCATCAATTCAAGTATACCATCAATCAAATATTTCATATACTAAGCATCTCAGCTCAAATACATAATGCACAGACGATAACCAGGGCTAGCGCTCACAGGCAGCTCCCTCTGTTATCCTATTGTTTCCGGCGCCCAATGGCCAATTCGCACTCCGTGCACTAAAATCATGAACGGTACTCTTAGACCGCTTATACGTGTCCCTTGGAATAATACCAACGATGACACAATACAACTCTCGGGAGCACTTAGTCCCATTCACAATCATACATTCGGGTGCAGTTTTCTTACCTTTCAATTCACTGGTTTCCGATGCCACGTAGCCAGAAGCACGGTCCTCTACTCCGAGCCTCTCCAAAGTCCTAATCACAACACAAATATAATATTCTTTGTCATTAACCAATCCAAGACTACCTTCCCGGAACCTAACCCACACTCTCGGAACCCCCAAAACCTTAGAACAACACCCCGGAGACATCCCCCGAACCCCCGGAGCAAAGGCCAAAAATTGCCAAAAGTGACACTCTGAAATTAGCCTTGTGCCGCGGCACCCAACATCAGAGACCCCCACGCCGCGGCACGAAAAAGCTGTGCCGCGGCACACCATCGCAGACCCAGAATTCTGGGTTTTCCTTCGCGTTTTTCCCGAGCCTAACTCACTCCAAATCACCCCAACTTCATACCCAAGCCCCAAAACCTATTTGAAACCCCACATAGACCAACCAACAACTTATAAACACTATAACCCAACTCAACTACACAATCACCCACAGAATTCACACCTAAATTCAAACTCTAGCACTTAAACTGAAACTTAAGAAAAGTACAAACCAGTCCCCTAAATCCTTAAACCATAACAGCTATGAAATTGCAAACATACTTAATACCCTTACCTTAATCAGAAATTCGACTTGAGCTTCCTCCAATCCAAGCTTGAGCTAAATTCCACCTTAACAAACCAGCTGAATTCCACATAAGAAAAACCATGGCTGTCTCTCAATTCTTTCAAAAACCAAATTCAGAACTTAACAAAACAGAGACCAATCCCTTACCTCAGTATAAACCTTGATATATGCTTGATTCCACACCCTTAAGCCCTTCACTAGCCTCAAAGAACTCAGTTCAGTTCCTCTCCCACTTTGCTTCTTAGGTTCTTGATTCCCCCTTTCCTTCTTGCCCTTTCTAGCCTTCCAAGACTTAACTTCAGTTATACTTAGCATAAATAGATCGTACATATCCTTTTCCCTCAGCCAAAGACTTCTATATCACTGCCAAAAGACCTTCTTAACCTTCCCCAAATATCCTTTTCTAACTAAACCTCAAGGGTACACTTGTCTTTTCACCAGCTTTGCAATTCTACCACTTTCCCCATAAAACTTTTTACTCTCTAAGGTTACTAATAGTTACGCAAGTTACCAAATTACCAGTTACCAATATCTAGCCTTCTAGGACCGTCTCGGCACGTGCATCACATTGGTATCACAACACCCACGTGGTACGATTCACACATCATAGTTATCACATAACATAATTCACACATTCATATAACATGCTTAAAATCATAATCGTACATCTTAATCATAATAATCACACATAATTCCCATCATGCCCTCCCGGCACACTAATCAAGGCCCTTAAGCCTTGTTAGTGAATTTGGGTCGTTACAACTGGATTTTGGGCGTACTGGGCTAATGGTCCAGGTCAAATGAGAGTCTCAATTTCATCCTTCTGCTGTCAGCAATCATCAGTGTTATGACCGATGTCATTGTGGAATCGAAAAAACATTGAAGGATCTCTCTTCGCCCTCTGATGCCTTAAAGGTTCTGGCTTCTTCCGCGGGAGGCGATTAGAATTATCCAGAGTGGCATAAACGGGCTTGAATTTCTCCACAGACTTGTTCTTCTTTGTCCCATTTTGGTCGCCCTCACCATTCCCTTTCCTCTTGTTATTTCCCGCTTGGTTATTCTAGATAACGGGTTGAGTCGCAGCAGCAACATCTGTCACCGCTCCAATGGGTTGGATAGAAGCTTGGCTGGTTCCTATGACAGCAGCTCGTGCCTCTTCCAGGTTTATCCACTCCTGAGCTTGTGCCAAAAAATTCGTCTACACTTTCAACTCCTTTTCATTGGAGTTCTTGGCACAGGTTGCCTCCCGCCAGGATTCCTATTCTCATTGCCATGAGCTTGGAGCTATCATCAACGTCCTTAGCCCGCGCTGCAACATTGGCGAATCTACTCAGATATGCTTTCAGTGTTTCACTAGGTTGTTGCTTTACATTGGCCAATGAATTGACTTCAACACAAGCTGCCTGTGAAGCTCGAAACGCTATTTTAAATTTGAAAGAAACTTTCTTCCACGAGCTTATCGAATGCTTCTTGTATTGTTTAAACCATTGTCTGGTAGGTCCGACCAGAGTTGTAGGGAACAAGATACATCTTAGATCGAGCCCAACATTGTGGGCCATCATCATTGTGGGCCATCATCATTGTGTTGAACATCCCGAGGTGATCAGATGGATCTGTGTTTCCATCAAATGTTGGCATGTTCAGCTTCGTAAAGCCAATAGGATATGTAGCCACTGTAATGTTTGGAGCAAAAGGTTTGAGCTCATCATCTGAGTCGCAATCATCCTTTCCTTTTCCAGATAAGAGTCTTTTCATTTGTTCTTCCATCAAAGCCAGTCTCTCAAGGGTTTGGTCCTTGGTCCCTAGGTTAGCTGGGGGTGTTCAACAACTCCCATCCTATTATACATGTTTGATGGGTTGTTGTCCCTCCAAGTTCGAGCTTGGTTAGGCAGGACATTCCCATTATCGCGTACATTGGGTGGACCTCCCTCATGCCGTGTATAACTAACATCCTCATTCCGAGCTAGATACCTTCTTTGAAAGTTCAAATGATCGCGCATGTTGGGTTGTGGATCATATTGAGGGCTTTGTGCTGAGCTCAAGTGAATTCTTAGGTCCCTCTAGGACCTGCCTTCACGCTGGCTCTCCATCCAGTAACTTCCATTTGCAAGACTTACAACTCGCGGTTGAGATCGAGGACCTAGATTCTCAGCATGCTTTCGTGTGGTGTAAGTATTTACAAACAGGGGAGGATTTCTCCTACTGTTCCCATGAGCTGAGCACAAAGCCCTCAATATGATACGCTTGTTTGCCCTAGTGAGATGGCTCCTTAATTGGGCGTTTTCCATCCCGACGACAATCAAGTATCCTATATTAGGATTTGGTGGGAGGGATGCTGAACTCCCATCGTCGTCCTAACCCACCGATTGTTTTCCAGAACGTTGTTGAACATTTGGGCCCCTTTCATTGGGAACAGCGGTATGATGGGCCTCCTGCCCACCAGGCTATTCCATCTCATTATCACGCATCGATCGAGTGAGCACCATGATGAATGTTGGCTGAAACTTGTGAAGCACTAATTTCCTCTCAATGAAAGCACCAAACGGTTGATGCGATTTTTCGCCAACAGTATATTCGGAAATTAAATAGGTAGATTAGTGCTAAATTATAAACTGAAATGAAATAATAAACACCCTCTTGAACACACACAACTTTTACGTGATTCAGTGGTTAAAATCCACATAGTCCACGAGTCAATATTATTACTTTTCTCTCTCAATTTCTGCAGAGTTTTAGTAATACAAAAAATTGTCGCCCCTTCCCTGTCCATTATCCTTAGTATTTATAGGGGAATTTCATGGACAGGTTTGGGTAACCACGTGAATAAATAAGGTGTATATATATTTAATATAGATTATTCCCATTTACATTGCGATATGATTTGATAACAGAATAAAATATACTATTGCTATCTCGAATAATAAATGATAGATATGCAATACAACCTAGGCATTAATGAGAGTATAAGGAATCTCCAAATCTCTTAGGATCCTTCAGTATGCGTTCTGTCCAGGTTTCCACGAGCTAAATATCTCACCCGAGCTCGTGTTCAAAGACTATCTGAACCCTATCTCGTAGTGAGCTCAGAGCACCCAAAGTTGGATTTGGTCATTATAAGTCTCGAACTCAATTGTTATCTTGCGAGGTGATTTGATAATAACATGTGTATTGTGCTGTCAAGCCCCCAAACTCGAGCTGTTCACATCACTGTTAGCCAGATATTCTACTTGGCTATTTTTCACATATTCATCTGCCAGTTGTACTCGAGCTGAGTAATTGAACTCGTGCTAACTTTAGGGTACAACAATCATGACTATAGTTATGCCTGTGATTATTTGATTAGGCAATACTGCATCAGATTGTGTGTTATGCAAACTATATGTTTGATTATACATGGTCTGAAAGCTCGACCTAAGGGAGCTGGGGATGGCAATAAGCATGTGGAATGTAGGCCATTTTGGCTAGGGAAACCTGGGAGCAATATGAACTTATCTAGCTGAAACACCACCTAAATAATTAGAAGTGTCGTCTGCACTTGTCTAACTCATTGATTGTCAAAGTTGAACTATGTGTTTGTTTGAGAAGGGTTGTTACTGCTAAGCTTGTTGTTTATACTCTGTTGCTTATTTGAATCTATTGATTTAAGTTTTCCTGCTGAGCCTTGGCTCATGGGTGCTATGTGGTGTAGGTAAGGGAAGGGGGAAATTGGACCAACCATGAGTTGGAGCGCTTTAGGGGTGGCGTGTACATTTGCAGCTCGACCGCCATGGCCGAGGATTCAGGAGGGACTAAAGTGAAACCTAAATTTTGTCGCTTAGGCTGGTTTATGTTGTAATTACTTTTGGGAGTTGTAAAAGCCTTGTACATATTTATTTTGGGATCCTATGTACAAACTCAAATTTTTTAAATGAAACTAACGTGATCAAAACTTTTAAACCCTATTCCATTAATTATTCTTAGTTACACATTTATTTCCAAATGACTTGATTAGCAAGTCCAGCACTATTTAAAACACACAGTGTAATGGTCTTGACTATACAGGGTGTTACATTATCAAATTACATATTTGAGCTCAATAAATAATCAGTTCCAGAATTAACCCTCAAGGGAACAAATATTCGATCTGTTAGGAAAGTATGGATTCCATTATTGTAAATCATGTTCCAAAAAAATCATGATATTGAATCTCCAAAATAAAATTCATTAGCCTCATTATACTAAGAGACCTTAACGAATGAATAAAAAGATCCAATAAGCACAAACATGAGTTCAGGACTACTCAGGATTTAGACTGATCTACAAATGATCATCTATTATGATAAGAATTAAACCTTTATGGAAAGCAGTAAGTTTATAAAGATAGTTAATTTATATCGGTCTTGTCATATATAATCTCTATTATATACAACACCTTTACTAAGATGTCTATCCATATAAGTAATTTGAATCTAGATAATTTTCATCCGATATGCTTAGTAAACTAGTAACCATTCATTAAAGATTTCTTCCTTTAATATGTTACTGGCTATTTTATTAATTATATATAATCTTAATTATCTCGTACTAATACAAGATCATATTCTCATAAATGAATATGAAATTTTCTTTATATTATTTTATAATTTATTCAAAAAATAATTATAACATTCAAATAAATAAAATTGTACTTTACATGTTTTTTGGGCATGAATCTTAACAATCTCCCACTTGTTCTCAAAGCAAGTGAGGCATCTCCCTTAATCCTATGTTGCATACATGACCCATAAACGACTTTGCAGGAAGTGTCTTGGTAAACAAGTCTGTCATGTTTTGTTGTGACGCTATCTTTATAGCAGTCACATCACCTCGGTGCACAATCTTTCTAACTAGATAGTATTTCCTTTCTATATGTTTTCCTCTCTTGTGGCTTTTGGGTTCCTTGGAGTTAGCTACTTCTCCACTGTTGTCACAGTACAAGATTAGTGGCATGTCCATATTTAGAATTACTTCCAGATCAGTGTAGAACTTTCGAAGCCAAATCGCTTCCTTATCTGCTTCACAAGCTGCTATATACCCAACTTCCATGATTGAATCTTCAATACTAGTTGTTTAATGCTTCTTCAAACTACATCTCCTCCACCAAGAGTGAAAACTGACCCAGACATCAACTTACGAATGTCTTTGTCTGATTGGAAATCAGAATCAGTGTATCAAGTAGGTTTTAGCTCACCCTCTGAATATAAAAGCATATAATCTCTCATTCTCCTAAGATACTTAAAAATGTGATTTATTGCAATCCAGTGTTCCAAACCATGATTTGATTGATAACAACTCACAATCCCTACTACATAACATATGTCGGGCCTAGTACACAACATAGCATACATTAGACTCCCAACTGCTGAAGCATAGGGATACTTTCTCATGTCCTCTTCTTCCTAGGGTGTCTTTGGACATTGCTCTTTGGAAAGAGTAGTTCCATGTTTTTTCCATAATTGACCTTTCTTGGAATTCTCCATAGAGAACCTTTCAAGAACCTTATCTATATAATTAGCCTGAGAAGTGCCAACAGTTTGTTCTTCCTATCCTTTAGGATTTAGATTCCCATAACATAGCTCGCTTCGCCCAATTCTTTCATTTGGAACTTTTTAGCTAACCACTTCTTCACGTTTGACAGTGTCTCTACATCGTTACCAATGAGAAGAATGTCATCCACGTAAAGAACTAAGAAAACTGCCACTTTACCTTTGACATATTTATACACACATGCTTCGTCGATATTCTGTTCGAAGCCGTATGTTTTAATTGTCTCATCAAATGTGATATTCCAAGATCTAGATGCTTGCTTTAATCCATAAATGGACAAAGCATAAATTTAACATATGCATTCAATCACAAAAACCAAGAAAGTACATAATTAGATTACGTAGTTTTTGACCTAGTTGTCACACCGCCACTAGGTTTCCTACTTGGATCTACCCTAACCGCGATCAAAAGTGAGCAGTCGGGTAAAGGTAAACATAGTCTTCTATACATAAGGGTTTAACACTGGAAAATCACTATCCTAAGTTAGACGAGTATGTACCTATCGGTATTGGTGTCCTCATCGAAGTCCCCAGGTGTCTCACCAACGATTCCATCATCACCTGTATTGTTTCCTAGATCGTCCTCAAGATCCTCTTCTGTATCTTCTCCAGGATCTCCTTCCTCGGAGTCTTCATCAACTTCCATATCTTCACTGTTTTTCTGGCCTTTCCCGTCTTCTACCCTAATGGGGTTCTCCATGATCGCTTGGTTCACTATCATCGCCTGACTCTCCCTTTCGTTTGCTGGAGCCTCTGCCTGAGCATTTCATGCTCCAGAGAATATTTGACATCTCAAGCACCTGCTTGGCCTCTTCGTAGGTGGTCCAAAGTACAAATCCACACATAGCCCGAAGGAAGGGCCCTCTATGTTAGTTGGAAAAATGTGATGCTAACGAAGAGCTATGCCCTTTAGACATAGGCCAACTAACCTAATCATAAAGCTTGGGGGTGTACCAATTTCCTCGAAGGAAAGGGACATGGAGTATGTAAAAGACCAGACATCATAAGCACAGCCGCCCACCTTTGCGGCATATAAACAAGGAACCTTGCAGTCGAATGATACATAAATATCGATCCTCTGCTCCAAGGTGTACTCTATGTATGGGTTGACTAATATAAGGTTTTTCTTTTTCTAAAATAGTTAGGTCAGCCATGTAACCTACAATTTATAGAATTTAAGTAGGTAAAACAACATACAGAAATACACACAATACAAGAAAAGCAATACTTACAGTGCGTGCCGGTCTATCATTGTGAATGCACATGTGGGTTGTCTACAGAACTGATTCAACTCGAGCTCAGATACCAATTGTAACGACCTAGTAAAAATGGCCAACATAATTGCGGAAAACATCTTACTTTCATTTAGTTAAAAGACTAAAAAAATTGTATAAAAAAACTTTTAATTACTTACTTAGTTTAGAAGCATCCACATGTTTAAAATAAGATTACAATATTTGAAACTTTAAAACAACTTAAATATAAATGACATATAGTTTTTACATAAATTAAAACTTGAGAAAAGCGTAGCGACTTCCATAGTCGGTCCACATCTACATTTCGCATGACAAACTACAGCGCTCACTGATCCATCTTGTCGTTTTACTTACCTACAACATGAAACAACTAGGTAAGGGAAACACTTAGTAAGAACAACTTAACATACATAGCATAAAGAAGAAAAACAGGAAGCTCTAATAGTGATCATGTAGATATTCAACCATAAATAGGGTTTCGGAAAGACCGAACCCTAACATACAATTCAAGGACGTGTGAACGTCCTTGAAACTTATGGTCATGCCTAATAACCAGATTACGTAACCAAGTAAAATTGCATGTAGAAAATCCCATAGCAAGTGTATATAAGATATAAATGCATAGTACCATTCTACAATGGCTACCAAAAATCAATGAAGAGCTACAAAAATATAATGAGGTGTTCGGACACCTCTTAGATCACAACCACTAAAATCATCGGGTACTTACTACCTGTTTAAATATTTCATTGGCCGACCGTACTTTCCTTTACCACAGTCACCAGCTCGAGTGCCAATATTACCTAGTAATCATTGCATTTACAATAGTGCGATCCCAGTACACACACTAGATTTCACAATAATACAACAATTAATCATCACAATAGCTAGCCAAATTCACATATCAATAATCCATTCACACACAAACCAGAATCCCCCTTGAGTACCCTGGTTACAAATCAGCAGACATTTGACCGTGCTTCCCCCTACCTCGGTCACAAATCAACAAACATTCGACCGTGTTTCCCGTACCTCGGTCATCAGCTCGAATACCAGTATTATCTAGTAATCACTAGATTTCATTGGAACATTTTGTACACTTAATAGTACCCCTAGAAATTTCTAATTCAACCCTTAATCAATCTAGTGGAAATAACTATAACAGACAATACACTATCATTTTTCATGTTGTAGCCAACAAAGTCAAGATTAACTTAACTTACTCAGCACAAACACAGCTGTATACTTAAAAAACACTGGTTACTAAGACTTCTAGGAGAATTCAACATACTCTCAAAATCTTAATAGTTTGATTCCAGAATCATCTTACATACATTTGTCACAGATTTTAACCAGACTCTTATGTCATGGGTTTTAAGCCGGATGTCTTAATCATCATAGCTTACCTTACTTAGGATTATGTGAACCCCTTAGGACAACGGTCTTGAGTAACCTTCTAGAACTAGTTTTCAACCATGTACTTAAGTCTTAAATTAAAAATAGTCATGTCATGTTGTAGTCAAACATTCATAAGTTTTCCTACCAGTTGTCCTTAGCGGATAAGCGGGATTCCTAAGTCTAGAAATGAGCTTTTCCCATGCAAACAACACTGTAATGGAATTTATGCAGTGGCTCATATTAATTATGGCATTTGATTAATTAATTTTATGTTTTTAAGTTGAGCGATTAGGGATGAAATTAAAAAAAATCAATACTCTAAAATCATTTGTTCTTAAATCTTAAAACATAGATTAAACCCTTGAATTTATAGCCTTATCACATTATTTCTAAAAACATGCCTACAAATAATGGTGCCAAAAATTTGAAAATAAATTCCCAATTGCATAAAGAGATCACATTCTTAAGCCTAAAGAAAACTTTCATTACCGCTTTTTTATTTTCTTTATAAAATAAAATTGTTAAACGTTATCTCCCGCTTTATTAAAATTGTAAAGGAAAATGTTCTGAAATTAAAATTACCAAGTTTGAAAAATATATATTTATTTTATTAAACTTGTAAATTAAAAATGTCTATTTGCAGTAAATTAAGAAACCCATAAGTTTTATTATCTAAAAAGATTTTATTTTCTTAATTAACCAAATAAAGAATTTTCAGTCCTAAGTGATAATTATTTTTGTGAAAAAAACAGTCCTATTTCACACAAGAATACTTTCTTAAGATTTTTCAATAAAATATAAAACCTCATCATATTTTAAGCCACTTAAATCTTAACCCTTAATCCATAGAAAGTTATCTTATATTTACTTTAAGAAAAAGAATCATGATTTGACCAGTGAATTATGACTTATAGTATAAAAACTACATATGTCCAAAACATAATTTGATTTGACAACATTTTTAGAAAAAAACAAAACTCATAATCTATGGAGTATTTCTTAGTCTCAAAATTCTAAAATAAATTTATCTTCCTAAATAACGAAATTCTAAACATCCCATTTAAAAGTTTGTACAATAATCTAAGGTTTTTCCCGTTGGAAGCCACTGTAACAATATCATCCTGGCAGCAAACAATTTTGAACATCTAAGTTAGAGAATTTATAACTCACAAAATATAGTAAATTTAAAAAAAATATTTTATAGGTTTAATATTAAATATACCAATAATTTCCAATTAAAATTTTAGCCACAAATAACTAGTTTATTCCATTCAAATCGTTGCTTAAAGTCTCAATATTAAATCTGTCAGTCAACATTTCAGATTGCACATGTAATCCCAAAATACTTGAGTTATACAAAACGTTTTTCAGTGGTTCAAAATCCTAAAATTATGTAATCTTCTCATATTTAACAGTTGTAAAAACATTTTTATAAGAACATATTGTAAAATTAGGGTATGACTCGTTGCAAGTCACCCATAAAATCTAGCAGCAAGAAATTTGTAGAGTCCAAGAACTTTACTTAGCTAATTATTTAGTAGTATTATAGTATGTTTAGTATTATCTTTGTAACTGTGGATTTTTGGTTCAGACCGGGAATTATTTGGACACTCATAGTAGTACTTGTAGATTTTCTAAGTTTAATCTATAGTTTAAGAATATTAAGTATAACCTAAGGTTTGATTAATGTGACTGATATTAAGGATTATATTTATTATATTATAAGGTTTAGACATCAACCAATAGGATTTTAAGCACATGTTATGAATGGTGATTAAGGATTATGTATTTTTGAGGATTAAATTTAATAAGGAGTAAAGTTTGAATGTTATAGGGTCAGTCAGCAGCTTTGAATACGTTGAGGGCTTAGTCAAGGTTGTTTACTCCATTCAAACTTAGCTAAAAATGTGTAATTTTGTGTTTAATTATTCAGCGTGTGCCGATATATCGCAGCTATAGGGGGCGATATATCGCAGCACGTAGATACGGAAAACACGAGACGATGCACGGTCTCCTCGGGCATACTAGCCCAGGCGATATATCGCCTCCTCCAGCATAAATTCAAACACTTTTGAATTCATTTCCTTTCAGCCATTCAAACTCCTTCAACAGTCCAGCATCTTTTGAACGAGTCTTCAGCATCTGCTGAACGATTATTCAAATGATTTTCACCTAAAAAGCCATTATTTTTATTCAAGTAAAATCAAGATACTTTCATTCCCAAACTCTATAAATAGGACCTAGTACCCAGCCATTATTCACCTTTTACTCTAAGTTCAGAAGCTGCTAGTGCTAAGTGAGTGTGAGAGTGTAAACACCTGGTTTGGGAAAATCATAAGCTTAAACATCATAAGCTTATCAAACACTTTGGGAAGTGAGGTTCTATAGTATTTCGGTTGTAGATTGGTCTTGCAAGTCTTTGAGGTAAACCCGAAACTCTATTTCATTTGTTTCATGTTATTTTCTTTCTCAAAGCCTTCTACTCAGTCCCCTAACCTCATTCTTATTTTGGTTAGGGAATCCAAGTTCTTAAGCACATAAGTTTCGGTAAGCATATTTCTCAATGGTTTAGTCTTCCTATTCATTTTCATTTCTTCTTCTTCATAAGACTCACTCTTTCTCATATGGTTTTAGGAGTGTTCCAAAAGTCCCAACTCAGTCCATCATATCCCGGTAACTTTGGTAAGGAAAATAGGATAGAATCTATATGTGTATTGCTTATGTTATCTTATGTGTTATGTTATGAAATATGATATGTTATGAATATGTTATGAATGTGTATGTTTGCAGGCTTGGGCTTATGCCCTATTTGACTAACAAGACCCCAAAAAGATTTTGGGCATATGCCTACTTAGCTAGTAGGACCCCACTAATCTCATGGGCATAAGCTTGTTTAGTCTATGGGACCCCAAGTAATAATGGCCATTATAATAAGTGTATGTATTAAGTGTTATGATATGTCTTTACGTTTATTATGAAATTTATGTGTATGACTATGTGTTAGATTTTCCTTGCTGGGCATTAGGCTCATTCCTTTTTGTTTTATGTGCAGGAAAATAAGCTTTAGAGGCGGTAAGATTCGTGACGCTTAGAGGATGTGTATCGATGGTGAATGGAGTCAAGGGGCCGAGCGTTATTCGATTCGAGGATGTAGTCTCATTTTATCTTTTTATGGTTTTATATGTACTTTCCGCATTTCTTATGTAATTCTTCTCATTTAAATCATGTTTTGTTTTTAAAGACAATGGGATCCCATATCCTTCTTAGTATTTATTTGTAAGTAACTCTTATTTTACAAGTTACTCAATAAAACTATGATATTTTTGTAAAAATGTAAGTTTATGTATAGTTTCGTTAATGGTCCAAAAAGTCTAGATTAGTGGGTCATTACAAAATTTTTATAAACTTCCTATGGGAACTTTGGATTTCCACTAAAAGATCAACATAGCACACATACATGCATCATCTAATGCTATCAAACTCCTTATTAAAATATAAAAAAGATTTCAAAACCTTCCATGCATCTCAAAAGCTGAGATTGGAAGATTAAACATAAACTATTACCAACACACAAGATTTTTACCTTTGAAGTTCTAGGTTTTGTTTCTCTTGGGTCCTTCAGCTTTTAGAACCACTCCTCTATCCTCTTGGAACCTTAACACTCATCCCAAACTCCCCATGATCAGATTCAAACCAATCTTATAATAAAGAAGGAAATGGAGAGATTTTGAAACCCTAAAGCTTACATTGAAATCTTAGAATAAGGATTGCATGCGCAAGCTTTTAGCTCCTCTCCCTACTTGAAATGGATTCCTAATCTTTCAACATACAAGATCTGAAGTAGATAGAGCTCCAACTCAAACAAACAAAATGAGAAAGCACCCAAGGGTGCTTAGCCAAGAGAAGGGAAGAAGAGCAAGAAATGTTCATGATAACTTTCTTCTTTGATGAGCTCAATCTTGGAGGTACTCTAATGGAGTTCTTGTGAGGAGAGAGAGAGATATTTATTTTTTAGATTTTCTAGTGATATGGGAGAGCTTTCTTGCTGAAATGGTGAAGAGAAAGAAGAAAAAAAATGAAAGAGGAGAGAGAGAGGGGCTAGGCGTGTAGAGAGGAAAAGAAAGAGGAAGAATGGGTTGTTGGTTTTCCTCTTAGCTAGTTTAATGTAAGACTTGAAGTGACAATAGGAATATGATGACTCTCTTTAACACTCACATGCCAGCCAACCCCTCTAAAAGACACTTATGCCCTCTTATTTTCTTTTATTTTTAAACAAAGCTACTTATTCCCCAAGGCTAGAATGGTACCTTTTGTAAAAATGTAATTTCCTATAGTTTTCAACTAAAGGAGCTTAGGATTTTTAATATAATTGAATGCCATACCAAAAATATTTGATGACAATTGTCTTACAAAAAAAAAATTACATAATTTTACTTATGTAATTTCCTTTGGTCTTAATTCCACCTTAAGTAGCGTTAAGTATTTTCCTATAGCTTGGACATATTGAATTTTGCAGGAAAACTCATTAAAATTATTTGTTTTTCCTTATTCATAATTATTTTATGCTAAACTTAATTTTTTTTGCCATAATTATTGGAGAATATTTTAGATCCAAGATTTTTACCCAATTAGGGATTTTGACTTGGTTCGCGACCGCAGTCTTAGTTTGATTGCATAACCATTATATAATAACTAATATTTAAACACATAACTTACATACAAGGTATACCATATTTCATACAAGTATCAAAATACTTAGAAATAAAATTTATGAGAATAAATTTCATGTAAACCTGAATTTTACCTGGTACCCTAAACGTGGGGTGTTACAAAAACTCACTTTTATTGATATTCAATGTTAACTTAAATTAAGTTTAATTAATATTTTTCATGGAATTGTTATGATATTTTATGACTGAAAATAATTGATTATAACTTAATTTATTGTTATTTCTGTAGGTTTTTAATTTGGATTTTGGTGCTTGAAAATTGAGAAAAAGAAAAGAAAATAATCTGAAAAAAGAAAGGAAAAAATGACTTTATTGAAATACCAAAAGAAAAAGCCTCTAGGCCTGCCAGCGCCACCTGCAACCTCAAGCCTGAAGCCCATTAGCCCCACAATTCAGCGCCTTCCTCCTTGCCCTTCGGCCCAGCAGAGAGTCCAACTGCTTCACTCCACCAGCGCCTGAGCCTTGCCCCTCTGACCAGAGGTGTAATGCCCTGTATAACCAAGACCGTTACACGGTGTATTTTAAAATAGTGCAAGACTTGCTAATCAAGTCGTTTGAACAATAATGTGTTCCTAAAGTCAACTATCAGGTTAGGGTTAAAATATTTTGATCATAAACGGTTAATTTTCATTCAAACAGATGTTTGGTACATGGGATCCAAAAAACAGGGTATAAGTGATAATTTACAACTCTCAATAGTTTAATACAATCAAAAGCCACTCTAATGGCCAAATACAAGTTCTAGGGCTCTGTCCCTTTACTCTCCCTCGACCATGGCGAACGAGCATCTGATTATGTACACTTCGCCCCCAGAGCTCTCCAACTCCTGGTTGGTCCAGTTTCCCTTTGCCTTTACCTGCACCACGTAGCACCCGTGAGCCAAGGCCCAGCAAGAAAACCATAAACAGTAAGTGCATATAACAACAGTAATATTCAATCAGTTCAGTCATTTAACAGAATTCAAGCATATAACTAAACAATAGTAAACACGTCATCTCGAACACATATCTTAACCAATTACACAAATGCTCAGGGTTGGCACACTTAGGCCGAGCCCTTTATTTATTTAGCTGACCCCGACTTGCTTAGGTCGAGCTGCGTTTAGTACGCTTATCATCAGCCCCGACACTCTTAGGCCATTCATTCTTGTATACATAACAATCGCATAATCACACATTACACATATCTAGTTATTGGGAACCTAAATCCCATTCACAACCACAAGGGTGCAGTCTTCTTATGTAGAGTCCCATAATTTACTTAGCTAGTTAGATAGTAGTAGTAGTAGTAATAGCTAGTATTAGTTATAGTATGTTCATTACTGTGGATTTTGGTTCAAGCCGGGACTTAGTTGGAAACTCCTAACAATAGTTATGGATTTTATAAGTTTAACCTATAGTTTAAGAATATTAATTATAACATAAGGTTTGATTAATATTGTTGGTTATTAATATGATAATTATTATAACCTAAGGTTTAGATAGAGCTAATAAGAATATGACACTTGTCATGAGCATGGTTTTTCCTAAGGTTTAGATAGAACCAATAGGATTATGCCATTTGTCATATGCATGATTATTAAGAAATTATTATTTTCATGATAAAATAAGGGAAATATAAGACTTAGTCTTCACCAGAATCTGTTAGGAGCATCACATTTATCACAATTTTATTTATTTGTGTTATTTAGATAATTAAATAGATTTTTCGTAACTTTAGGATACTGTAACTTCCGACCTATTTTTTACCCAGTTATGTTATGAATTTTGAAAAATATTATTTCTAGAAAGTTGTAGATAATTTAATTAGCTTTCTAACGGTATAAAGATATTATAAATCAGAGTTCTACAGCTCCAGATATGTTGGTTTTACTGTAGATGACTTTAGAGTTACGAGATTTAGGGAGTTAGAAGTTAGGATGCTATTTGTTTTTATTATTTTTGTTTTATAAATCAAGCTTTAACCCCTTAAACCTCTCTCTGAATAATTTGACCAATTCCTAAGCCTTTGGCTGAATTATATTCAAATATTTTCAATTAAATTCATTATTTTTATTCAAAACCAAAAAGAAGATTTTTATTCCAAGAACTCTATAAATAGGACCTAGCACCAAGCATTTTCATTCATTCTTCAAGCATTGATCAGAGCCTTCCATGTGCTAGTGAGACTATAGAGTGATAAACACTTGGATTGAGGTTATAAGCTTAATAAACACTTGGGAAGTAAGGTTATAGTGTATTTCGGTTTCGAGGTATAGTTTGGTCATAGAAGAATTCAAGGTATTCCTATTCTTAGTTCCTTTCAGTATTGTTTCATTAGTTTTATAGTCCTAACTCAGTCTTCTCTATTCTTGGTTAGGCATCTAAGTTCTTCGAACTTGAGGTTTCTTGTCAGTAAGAATATTCTCTGTGGTTTTTAGTTCATTCATCTCTTTCTTTTAGAATACCCACCTCTATATTATGGTTTTTAGGAGTGTTCCAAAATCCCGACTTTGTTCTCATAATCCCGTTATATTGGTAAGGAAAATAGGATAGGATTTGTGTGCTATATGATTTATATGTTATGATAAATGTTATCTTATGATTATGTGTTATGTAATATGCTATAATATGTATAATTGTAGACTTGGGCATATGACCCGTACAACTAACAAGCCCCAATAAATTATGGGCATATGACTTGCTTAGCTAGCAAGCCCCACTAATCTAATGGGCATATGACTTGTTTAGTTTATGGGACCCCAAGTAATAATGGCCATTATAGTATGTATGTGACATATGTGTTATGATATGTTTTATGCTACATTATGAAATTTATGTATATGGTTTATGTGTTAGATTTTCCTTGCTGGGCATTAGGCTTACTCCTTTTATGTTTATATGTGCAGGAAAATAGCTTTGATGGCGGGAGAGGTTCTTGGTAGTTTGGGCATGTGTATTGAGGCGGAATGGAATCGAAGGGCCGAGAGTTCAATTCGAGGATGAAGTTTCTTTACTTATGGTTTTATGTGTATTTTTCCGCACTTTATTATGTAATCCCTTTTAATTACAATTATGTTATGTTTTGATTTTAAAACAATGGGATCTCATATCCTACTTTAAATTTTATGTAAGTTTAACATTTATTTTTACAAGTTTTTAATAAAGTTATGATCATTTCACTTGTAAGTTTTAATAAGGATTAGTGTCTATGGATAGTTTTCGTTAATGGTCCAAAGTCTAGAGTAGTTGGGTCATTACATCTTACCTCAAAACTCGAGTGAAGAATACAGAATGGTCCCGAGCACGATCCTTAGTCCTGAGCCTTGGTGCTAAACCTAGTCACAGTGCTAATGGGTAACAATCAATTTCTAATCCAATTAAATACTTAGGGAACAAATATTAGTCTCCGAGACCTTGAATTCTACTAAACCGGGTAGTCGAATTCATCTTGAGCGCCTAAGTTTGAATTTCTGAGCCTCTCTGAACCTTAAACATTATTTCCCCTTAATTCTCCATTGCGGGTCGCGACTTGCCCTTGAGGGCCGCATCCCTCCCCTTAAACAGAGGCTCAATCCCCCTCTGATGGGGGACATGGGCCGCGACTTGCTCTCCCCCAAGTCGCGGCGCGCCTGGCGAACAGAGGCTCCCAGCCTCCAAAAATTCATGCGGGCCACGGCGCCTGAAGAACAAGGCCGCGACCCGAGCCCTTAAACCCAAAAAATCCTCCATTTTCTCAACATTTCTCCTCGAGCCTAACCTCAATTCCCACCCGAAACCAATAACCCAACCTGAATTTAAGCCTAGAGTTCCTATCCCTTTGGTTTAAACTTTATACAAAACTCATAATCAATTCTTACTCCTATTAGACACTCAAATTCAAACAAAACCCAGAATTTACACAAATTCTAAACTTCCCACTAACTCAGCCAAATTCAACAGATTAGAACTGGGATTCTTACCTGAATTGATGATCTAAACTCCTCAGGAACCCTTGACGGATCTTAGCTTTGGTCTTCCTTAGCTTGAACCAGCCTAAAATTTAGCTCCAATCTAGCTTAAACCAAGCCTTTTCCTTGAGCAAGCTCAAGACCTCAACACAAGAGGGAGAGAGACAGAATCGTGAGTGAGAGGGTGAGAGAATGTGCTAAGAGGTTCTACTACTTTCTGGTATTTCTTTAAAAGTTATGAGTATATCCCTTGCTTAAACAAAGATCGAATTCCCCCTAAGCTTTCCCCAGCCCTATAATTGTCTATAAGGGTAAAATGGTCATTCCGCCCTTGTTTTCCTGCTAATTCCACAAGTGTTCTTACTGTTAACCAATTAACCCTGTCATGTCTAATTAATTGCCAAATATTTATTCATTACCCAATAAACCCCAAAATATTCTCTAAATTCCCAAAATACCCCTAGGCTCCCCTCGAGCTGAGTATTAAACCTCGCTGTGACTATTTCGCTAATTCGCTCACCAGGACCGTTTCGAGCCATATACTGCAAATATATCCACATAGTAATGTGGTCTCAACCATATATCACATAAAATCACATTTATGCCCTTAACGACCAAAAATTACAAATATGTCCTTATGAACACTGAAGGGCCCACATGCATATTTAATACTCCTAAACATGCATATAAATATATTCATATCATCATATAAATCATACATATATCCAATTATGTCCTCCCCGCACGTTAATTAAGGCACTAAGCCCTATTAGAAAATTTGGGTCGTTACAAGAGGCCCACGTGAGCCCATCCAAGCCCAGTCGCCTGCACCCTTAACCAGCCACCTGCCCAATTTTCTTGAGCCCAACATTGTCCCCTTGTCCCACAATGTCCAAGAATGCAATTTTTTACCCAACTTTTCTACATATTTTACCACAAAATCCATCATTACACCCTAAAATTTTCCTATACTTTCCATATTATTATTCATTTAAAATTTAATTTAATCAATTGAATTTTGCTATAAATAGGTAGCTTCAAGACCATTTTTGTAGTGCTTAATTTTTGGTTACTATCATCTTTTCTACACTTTCTCTCTACATTTTATCTATTCCTTTTTGAAGACCATTTTATGCCAAGTATGTATTTCTTTTGTAATATGTTTTGGATTCTAGTTATGTGCTTCTAATATTTTTCATAAGATTATTAAGATCATGATGAAGCAACTTGTAACTAGACAACATTTATTATTGTATGTTGATTTCCCTTGTAATGCAACAAAGTTTATGGATTTTTTTTTCTTCTTCATATGTGTCTTTCATATTTAATATCTTGTAATTTGGATTGTTAGATAATATTATACTTTGTTCTTCATTTTGCAAAACATAATATTCTTTTATTAAGATGTGTCATTAAATTGTACACATCCAATGCTTAGAACAAAAATATTATGTTTTACCTTATAAATAATGTTATTTGATTATTTTTTTTCATTAGGTTGATTCACATTAAGTACTTTGAAATCATATTTTTTAAAAGTGAAGAAAAATCTTATCTTTTTTTTTTAGAAATAATTTGTGCTTGAATTATAACTCTATTTGGAAAATGATAGCTTGATTTATTTTAACTATCACTAAAATTTGAGAATCAAAATACTAATAAATATTATTCAACCTACATTTTTCAAATTCTAATGTTTTAATAATCTTTCTTTTACAACTTATTTACAAATCATAATTTGTTTATTTTTCTTCTCTTAAATATCTTTACTTTCTATCTTTTATTTTATTTTCTTCACATTAAATTTTATCAATCTTTGGAGCTAAGTTATAATTTATTTAATTTTGGTATAAAATAGTTTCTTTGTTATTTTAGACAACTCATTTGGGTTCGACATCCTTGCTTACACGAACTCTATACTATATATGCGATTTGTGTGCTTCGATTTACATATTTAAAACATATCCACTTTTGGGTCCATTAGTATATGTATAATGATATATACACAAGAGGATTTAATTCAAGATAATAATATAAAAATTATTCATAATCACTAAATAAAGTGGGGGATTTATTTAATAAAGATTATGAGTACTGTAACGCCTCGCGTTTAGGGCACCGGGTAAACCCTAGTTTGGGTATTTTAATTCCCTGTATTATGTATTATTTCAGGGGAACATTTTATGTTACAAGAAGTTTGTGATGTTTGAATGCTAGCCATATTGTGATAAGTGCAGTTTTTTTAGAAACCGAGACCTTTGGTCGTGGACCGGGTCAAAAACCCTAATCGGGTAAAAATCTTGGATAAAATATTCTTGATGAAATAGTTATGGCAAAACTAAGTTTGAGCATAAACTTAAAAAGAAATAATAATAGCTATAGATTATTTTAATAATAAAATATGATAAGTTTGGTGATATCACATTTTATTTAAATTGATTTTTCTCACTAAGAAAAATTAATCAAAACTATACACTATGCTAAATGCCTTTTTGACCTTATGTTCAAGCTTATTTGATGATTAATAAAATTTAAAATAAGGGCACTTTGAGAAATGTGTGGCTAGTTATGTAGAGTGCTTGAGCGGGAAAATCTTTCCCAATAGAATTTCAAGAAAATAGCCATCATTATTTTCCCATGTCATCATTTTTTATGGAAAAGAAAACTAAGCTAATTTCAACACTCAATCTCACCATTCAAGACCACAACCGTACCCCTCCCTCTCTCTTACTCCATCTGATTTTTTCAGTACACACTCATCTCTCTCAAAGTTCCCTTCTCTCTTTAGAAGCTTAGAGCACCATTGAAGAAAAAAAAACTCTACACATCCTAAGGTAAAAATGCTCTAACTATGTCATTTTTTCTCCATCTCTTCTTCATGGCTAGTTTTAATAATTGTTTTCTACTTCATGGAATACCATTCATCTCAGCCCATTAAAAGTTGAAGAAGCTCCATTGAAGGTTTCACAAAAAGCTTGAACCAAAGTTATGAAAAAGGGTTAGTTCTCTTGTTTCTTCTTACCATCATTCTTTCCCTCTTCTTCCTATGCTGACCTAAAGGTTCTAAAACTATATGCATATTGGCTTAACACTCACCACATCCATCATCTCAAACCTAGGTGTGGTTGATGCAAGTGTGAGCACCATTACCCATATGCATGGAAGCTTAGAAGGAATTTTTTGAAAGAGGTAAACCCTAGAGAAAACTCTTTTTAAGCATCCCTATCCTTTTCTTTTTATAGCTCTATAATCTGATTCTTAGTGTTTATTGGAAGGGATTTAAGTGTGTGAAGTGTTGAGAAGTGATCTGAAACTCTAAGAGCTCAACCACCCCAAAGGCATGAACATAAATAGGTAAAAATATTGATTCTTACCATAACAATTTAATGGCTTTAGAAAATCATAATTTGATTGTTGTTTTGTGAGTTAAATTAGTTATTTGGGTTGTAATAAGGTTATTTAGTAGGTTGATAATGCATGCATGTGGTTTATGTGGTGTTTGGTAGCTTGAAATAAGAAGTTCCATAGGATTGGTTGATGCATGTTTGCTACCAAAAATTTCAGTGGCTTCCAAAGGGAAAAATCAAACTTAAACGACCTAGTTATTCAATGAGAGTTTTTGTAATGCATTATTTGGAAAGAGTACATGATTTTAACCTCTTGAACCACTGAAAAATGTTTTATATAACTAAAGTTATGAGCTTTTTGGGAATCTAGTGCAAGCTGGATTAGGGTTTGGCAGTTCTAACCTTACAACTTTGAATAGTTAGTTGAGTGGGTAAAAATTATTATTTTTGTTTGCAAATTTTAATGAATGTTCTAGACATATTAAATATTAAGCCCATGAATTTTTTTTTAAAAAATTCACTATATTTTGGGAGTCATATATTTTCCAATTTAGATATTCAAAACTGTTTGCTGCCAAGATTAAAAGTCGTGCAAGAGTTGACTAAGAAATACCCCATAGATTGTGAGTTTTGTTTTTTCTAAAATGGTTATCAAATCAAATTATGTTTTGCACATATATGATTTTTTAAAACTTTAAGTCATAATTCACCAGTCAAATCATGTTTCTTTTTCTTAAAGTAAATATAAGATAACTTTTTATGGATTAAGGGGTAAGATTTAAGTAGCTTAAAATATAAAGATGTTTTACATTTTATTGAAAAATCTTAAGATGGTACTCTTCTGTGAGATAAGACTAAAATTGTTTATTTGGTTAATTGTGGAAGTATTTATTTTTTGGATAATAAAACTTATGAGTTTCTTAATTGACTGAAAATTGACTTTTTTTATTTACAATTTTAATAAAGCGGGAGACAGCGTTTAACACTTTTATTTTATAAGAAAAATAAGAAATCGGTAATGAAAGTTTTCTTCAGGCATAAGAAAGTGGTCTCTTTATGCAATTGATAATTTATTTCCAAATTTTCGACACCATTATTGATGAGGACACCAAGACAAAAGATCCAAGTCTAGTTCCAGTTGGTCTGGTGACGAGGGCGCGAGCCAAAAGACTCAGTTTAGGAGCTTGATGAGTCTTTTGCGTTTTGTCATCTTGTATTTTTTTTATTTAGTCTTTGTTTTTTTTTTTGTGAAAAGTCAAACACTTGACTTGTGTGAGTCCAAGAGTCCTTTTTTTCTTTAATTTTCGGTTTTTATTAGGAAGACAAAGGGTTGTCTTTAAATTTCAGTTTTCATTAGGAAGACAAAGGGTTGTCTTTATTTTTCGGTTTCATTAGGAAGACAAAAGGCTTGTCTTTAATATTTCGGTTTTTAGGAAGACAAAGGGGCTTGTATTGATGTAATTTTCGGCTATATAAGGCCTTGAAATCATTTGGAAAAATCAGATTATGTTGAAAGAAATTGTGAGTTTATTTCTTCTTGAGTTCTTGAAGAAACTTTTGAACTTATCAAGGAGATTCCTTGTGGCGTTCATCCTGACTTATCAAACGGATTCCATCCCCGTTTGTGGCGTCTTCCTCATACCAAGGTTCGTGCTTGGCTAAGCATTGGGTCGCGGTTCCATTCCAATCTCGTGTGTTCTTGGTGGCTGTTCCATATTTGGTGTCGGGTTTCGTCACACTTGTTGGCGTGGTTCGTATCAGTTGGTATCAGAGATTAGGATCATCTGGTTTGGCCTATCCTTTTTCATTTTTTTTCTATTCAGTTCGTGTTATTATATTAGGATTTCTTGAAAAAAAAAAAAAAAATCTATCTATTCGTGTTCTTGATTTTCTTACTTCTAAAAATCTGAAACCATTATAGTTAATCTCTTTATTCCAGATTGTTTCTTTGTTCAAATCGTGTTCTTATTTCCTAGTTCCCATTATTTCTTTGTGAAATCCCTTGAAATCTGAAACTAGTCTACACAAAGTTTCAATTCCTTTGTAATCCCCTATTTTGTTTTCTTTTCATTTCTGAAATCATGAATTAGGGTTCTTAACGTGAATTAGGGCTTTGAGTTTTATCTTGTTCTACTTGTGGAATCTTACTTTGCATTAGTTTTCTCTAGTTCTTATTGTGAAATCCGAATTTTCATTGAGTTTCTCTTGCTTTGCTTTTGAAATCCGAATTTTACCTTGGGTTTCTCTTGTTCTTATTGTAAAATCTGAAATTGGGTTTGAGATTTCTCTTGTTCTTATTGTGAAATCTAAATTGGGATTGAGTTTTTTTTCTTGTTCTTATTGTGCAATCCAAATTGAGATTGAGTTCCCTTGTTCTTATTGTGAAATCTGAATTAGGATTGAGTTTTCTCTTGTTCTTGTAGTGAAATCTGAATTGAGATTGGGTTTTATCTTGTTCTTATGGTGAAATCTGAGTTGGGATTGAGTTTCACTTATTCTTATTGTTAAATCCGAAAGTGGGTTGGGTTGTCTCTTTTCTTTTTGTGAAATCCGAATCTGCATTATTTCTCTTTTCTTTTTGAGTCTCCATTGTTTCTCTTGTGAAAAACCGATTCATTTTGTTTTTGAATTGTTCCTTGTATCTGCATTTGAGAAAAAAAAAATAGAAAGACAGAAAGAAAGAAGAAGAAAAATTCAAAGGGATCCGAACCTAAAAAAAAAAAAAAGTCTGGAAACCCTTCTTAAAATTTTTTGTTCTATTCTTGTTCCCCATAGTCTAGAGTCCCTTTTGCCAAAACCCCACACAAGTGTTCCAAAAATCATCATTTTTTTCGTCATTTTCACCAGTTTTCGTCGACGTTCGTTTGGTTTGTTTGGTTGGATTCGCTGCTTGAATACTCCATATTACAGTTGGATTAGTTTTGAAAGAACTTAAAGAAGAATACGAGTGGAAAAAGGCAGAGGTGTGAGCTTATTTGAGGGTAAAAGCCATCAAAGTTGAGTGAAACACGAGTGGACTTGAGTGACATTTTTTTTTAGTGAAAACACGTGAGGGAGTGTGGTGAGGTTTTTTTTTTTTTTTCTATAACTGTTCTAACCTTATTTTTGCAGATTTTCAATCATGTCACAAAATACAGAAAGAAATGCAGGCAATGACGCTCCACCACCAACAGTTCCAAATCTACAAATTGAAGCTTTAATGGGGGAGATGAGGAGGATGTTGAGGGAGGAGTGTGAACAGATACATGAGAGGTTGGATAGGGTCGAAGAGGGAACACAACAGAGGCCACGAAGGAATAGGATGCACCAAAGGGAGGATGAGAATGAAGGGGATTTGGAAGGGGTAGTTTCTGATGAAGAGTTTGATAGGATGTCAGAGGGTAACCATAGGAGGTATGGCCGAGATAGGGAAGCTAGGAACTGGGTAGACAATAATTTGGGAAATATCAAGATGAGAATCCCCGCCTTTCAAGGCAAGAGTGATCCTGAGGCATACCTTGAGTGGGAAAAGAAGATGGAGTTGGTTTTCGATTGTCACAACTACTCTGACATGAAGAAGGCAAAACTTGCTGCCATTGAGTTTACTGATTATGCTATTGTTTGGTGGGATCAGTTGTGCATCAACAGGAGGCGAAATGGAGATCGTGCCATTGACACTTGGGAGGCTATGAAGAGGGTGATGAGGCGACGGTTTGTACCATCTCATTATTATCGAGATCTATACCTTAAGTTGCAGGGTCTTCGTCAAGGTTCCAAGAGTGTTGATGAGTATTATAAGGAGATGGAGATGGCTATGATTAGAGCCAATGTGGAAGAGGATCGGGAGGCAACAATGGCAAGGTTTTTGAATGGGTTGAACCGAGAGATTGCTAACCCAATTGAGCTACACCATTATGTGGAATTGGAAGATTTGGTGCATATGGCAATCAAAGTTGAGAGGCAGCTCAAGAGAGGTAGTACAAGTTCAAAGCCAAGACCGAGCCCACACAATTCAAGTACAACACCTTGGCGGTCGAACTATCCAAAGAAGGAAGAAGACCAACCTACTTCATCCTTTACACCAAAACCAGCCACGACCCCTCAAGGTAAAACAACCCCTACTTCATCCCATTCTAGTGAGATAAAGTGTTTCAAATGTCAGGGGCGAGGACACATAGCTAGCCAATGTCCAAACAAGCGAGTTATGGTAATTAGGGATAATGGCGGGATAGATTCTGAAGAGGAAGATGATCTTGCTGACATGCCACCATTGGAAGATGTTTCTATCGATGATGAGGAGTTTGGGGCAGAATCTGGTGAGATGCTTGCACTAGTCACACGACGAGCCTTAAATTTGCAAGCAAAAGAAGAGGAAGAAGAGGTGCAGCGGGAGAACATCTTTCACACTCGTTGTCATGTGAAAGACAAGGTATGTAGTGTTATTATTGATGGTGGTAGTTGCACTAACGTTGCTAGTTCTTCCATGGTTGAAAAGCTAGGGCTCTCAACGCTTAAACATCCTTGTCCATACAAGTTGCAGTGGTTGAATGATAGTGGTGAAGTGAGGGTTACAAAACAGGTGCTGGTATCATTTCGAATTGGCAAGTATGAGGATGAGGTATTGTGCGATGTGGTTCCCATGCAAGCTGGACACCTCCTTCTAGGAAGGCCTTGGATATTTGATCGGCGAGTCCAGCATGATGGCTTCACCAACAAGTACTCATTCACGTTCCATCAACGAACAATCACGCTAGCTCCATTGACGCCAAAGCAAGTATATGAAGACCAAGTGAGGTTGCAAAAATTGAGTGATATAAAAAAATTGAGTGAGCAAAAGAAGGAGAGTGAAAAGATGAATGAGAGTGAGAAAAAAGAGAGACAAAGAGAGAAAAGGGTCGAATCAAGTGAGAGAGAAAAGAAAGAGAAGAGTTCGATCAATGAGGGAAAATTAGAGAGAAAACAAAGTAATTTTTATGCAAAAAAAAGTGAGGTGAAGGAGGCTCTTTTAAACACTAACCAAGTTGATGCTAACAAAGGTCGTCACAAGCAGGTTTTTGACCCCGGTGATTGGGTATGGTTACACATGAGAAAAGAGCGATTCCCAGCACAAAGATGTTCCAAATTGCTACCTCGAGGAGATGGTCCATTTCAAGTGCTAGAAAGGATCAATGACAATGCCTACAAACTCGATTTACCAGGTGAGTATACTGTTAGTGCTACTTTTAATGTTTCTGATTTGAGTCCTTTTGATGCAGGTGAAGATTTGAGGACAAATCCTTCTCAAGAGGGGGGGAATGATGAGGACACCAAGACAAAAGATCCAAGTCTAGTTCCAGTTGGTCTGGTGACGAGGGCGCGAGCCAAAAGACTCAGTTTAGGAGCTTGATGAGTCTTTTGCGTTTTGTCATCTTGTATTTTTTTTATTTAGTCTTTGTTTTTTTTTTTTGTGAAAAGTCAAACACTTGACTTGTGTGAGTCCAAGAGTCCTTTTTTTCTTTAATTTTCGGTTTTTATTAGGAAGACAAAGGGTTGTCTTTAAATTTCAGTTTTCATTAGGAAGACAAAGGGTTGTCTTTATTTTTCGGTTTCATTAGGAAGACAAAAGGCTTGTCTTTAATATTTCGGTTTTTAGGAAGACAAAGGGGCTTGTATTGATGTAATTTTCGGCTATATAAGGCCTTGAAATCATTTGGAAAAATCAGATTATGTTGAAAGAAATTGTGAGTTTATTTCTTCTTGAGTTCTTGAAGAAACTTTTGAACTTATCAAGGAGATTCCTTGTGGCGTTCATCCTGACTTATCAAACGGATTCCATCCCCGTTTGTGGCGTCTTCCTCATACCAAGGTTCGTGCTTGGCTAAGCATTGGGTCGCGGTTCCATTCCAATCTCGTGTGTTCTTGGTGGCTGTTCCATATTTGGTGTCGGGTTTCGTCACACTTGTTGGCGTGGTTCGTATCAATTATTTGTAGGCATGTTTTTATGAATAATGTGATAAGGCTATAAATTCAAGGGTTTAGTCTAAGTTTTAAGAATTAAGAGCAAATGCTTTTAAAGTATTGAAAATTTGTTAAGTTCATTCCTAATCGCTCAACTTAAAGACATAAATTTAATTAATCAAACGCCATAATTAATACGAGTCACTGTGTGGTTTCAATGCAGTATTATCTTAGCGGGAAGGCTTTCTTCTAGATAAATGATTTCCACAAGCAAGTGCTAAGGAATCCGGGTAAGACAACTTATGATATGTTTGGCTACAACACGTTAATGACTAGTTTGGATAACTATGTTATAAGCTAATAATTTGAACTAGTCTTAGAAGGTTTACTCAAGACTGTGGTCCTAGAGGGTTCGCATACTCATGACTAAGGTAAGCAGTCCGGCTAGCTACCGTGACGACTACGAACTTCAGCTAGCTAATGGGAACTAAGTAAGAAATAGATTCGCTACTGGTGACTATGTAACTAAGGTCGGTTGGCCACCGCAATATGAAAGAATTCTGGTTCAACGCCTGTTGTGAAATTAATAGTGTGTGCAAGTGTACACAGTCATCAAACAAGTAATAAAGTGATAAGTTAAGTATCATCTCCACAGGGATTGGAAATTGGAAATTAATTCTCAAAACTAATTACTCATAAATTGGTTTCAATGAAAATAAAACAATGAGATTAAACTAAATTAATGAAAAGTAAACAAAACTAACAAAAACATAGAGAAGAAACAAGCTAGAATTATTAAATTGTCCTAAAAATACTATTATGGTAACAATGCCGTAGAGGAATGCTATAGCAACTGGACAGAGTTGACTAGGAATTTAAATGTCAAAATCCTTTTTCCAAAGTTTTTATGGTTTGGTTCTTTAATTAATTAACATATTCCTATGCCAATTAATTTCAAGAACACCAATATAAGTACAATTCCTCTAAGTCATGCAAGGTGATAATATATCCCTATACAATCACAAATCCAAATATAAGAAATTAAGAACTTGCATCATTCAAGTTTGTGTCCATTAACATTAACCTTTCCAAAATTATTATTTATTCATCAACCCACAATTGGTGATCAAACAAAAGTAAGCATTAGATAATATACACACTAGAATGAACAAAACTTATCCACCAAAACATTCACGCAACAAAGTACCAAATCACAATTCAAGTCAAGAAAATAATACTAGCAAAATAGAAATTAACTCATAAATAGATGTGGAAAAATACAAAATTCTAAATTAGAGAAAGATAAAAAGAAAAACTCATATAGAGTTTGTCAGAAGACTGCAAGCTTTCCCCCCAAAATCCTCTTCTTCTTCCTTTTGATTTTTTGCCAAATCTCTAAATAAAATATCAAAACCTAAAACTAACACTCAAATAAAATGTTTTTTTCTTTTTCTTTTTCTTCATTTTCTGGGTGTTTTTCTCTCTACAATGGCTGCTCTCTCTCTAATATGGTGGCTGCTCCAAGGTTGAAGAAGATAAAGTTATCTCTCTAGGGCTCCAAAAATGGTTATAAACCCTTTTCTTTTTCTTCTACACGTGGAGACCACTCTTTCCTCCAAAAAAATTTCAGCTCCTTTCCACCTTATCCTCCCACTATTCAAGTCACTCCACCTCATTTAATCACTTTCCAAGTGTGCAAACTTTATGTTGTTGGCTGCACACACCTTGCTGCAGCAAAGTTGATTGATGCTTCAGCAAAGTGCCAGAATTTCAGCTCCAAGATAATTTCTTTGCCATTTTTCACTAAGCTTTCCAAGCATCCTTTCGTTTTGCCTTCAAAAATAGATATCACATTTTTAGATCATAATCTCATTATTTTCCCATAAGATTTATCATTAATTAAAATAACATACATAAACAAAATTAAAAGATGAAATGACTAAAACCACACAATAACAACACAAACACTCTATTTCACTTTGATTTTTTAAGTTCAAAAGCTCAATTAATAACCCTAAAATATAAAGTTATCACACCCATAAACGTAAACCATTGCTTGTCCTGAGTGATGACTCTAAAAGAAAAAATACAAGAAAAACCAACTAACTACAAGACAACATAACGAAGAAACAAAAGAAAAGACATTACTACAAAGAGGAGATGCTTGCTTAGTATTTGGCCTAACAAGGAAAATGCACTCAAACTTTTATTGAAGATGATGATGATAATGATGATGGTGATGATGATGTGTTTACCCAAAAAATACCTATCTGATGATGTGGCAAAATTGACATACACATGGGATGCACGTAACCATTTAAGTGAGTATGATCTGTTCGACCATCGACCAGAAGAAAATTCATTCAGTAGACGACATATTTTATGGGCGACAGTCTGGTCGCAACATTTCAGATATTCTCTACGGATATGTAATTTCGCATTTATGTAATAATTTTGATTTCTATTTTTTATTTAAATACGCTTGTATTAATTGTAATGAAGGCCCATCGGCCTATGAAGAACTCCTTGGGCCTATAAATAAGACTCAATGGGCTCAAGGGAGGGGACTTTTAGTTTCAGAATTTTGAGAGAGAATTATAATGTTTTTATCCGCCAAAATTGTATTCATCCCGAGACTTGTGAAACTCATGAACCCTAGTTCATTGATCACCACTTTGGGGATTCTACACTAATAAGAGCACTAAGTGGATGTAGGTTATTACCATTTTTTGGGGCTGAACTACTATAAATCTATGTTATCATTTATCTTTTTATCTTGAATTCATCTTGTTTTTATCGTATTACTTGACTTCGTGTCGTTGACCAAATCAAGGGTCAACATTTTGGTGCTTTCGTTGAGAGTTGAACTCAAGACCTCCAAGAAGATCAAATGGCGAAAATAGCCAGGAAGATTGGGAAAACCTCTGGTACTGCACCAACCCAGCCTCCTCTGCAAAATGTGGCTGAGGATGAGCCACAAGTGGAATTGGAAGAGGAGGAAATGGATTATGAGACTTTGAGGATGACTCTGATTGTTTTACAGGAGGAATTATCCAATTTGAGGGCTAATCAAGAAAATGTGGCTGAAATGATGGCGTTGCAGCAGAGAGAGATCGATAGGCAACGCAAAGAATTGAATGAACGGCAGGCCGATATGGACCGTCGACAGAGGGATGCCACTATCGCTCTGGAGGCAGCCATTTAGTTGGCCCGAGGATAGCCTGCACCAACTTCTCAACCAAATCAGTCACCTAGTGCGCAACCACAGCAAGGTTCATGTTCAGATCATCCCCAACATCACAACACTCTGCCTCAACCAGCAAACCTTCAGAGGTCGGAACAACCCCTTGCTGCTCAACAGGATAGGCCATTTTAGGATCCTGAGCAGCAACCACCCTCTCGCGCTGGTTAAGATAATCCCCAGCAGCAAAGGAAGAATAGGGACGGGCAGCCTCCCCGAAGCCCTAGATGCCAGACTGTTGAGGAGCCAAACCTGCCGAGCAGGGGACAACGTCCTTCTGCAAACCAAAGGTAGGTTGAATCAGGCTCTGGGGTAGGGGTCCCCCACGACATAATAATGCCCGGGGACCTACCGACCAACGCAGGCCTCCACCTGTTAGTCGGGACATGCCAGTAAGGGGAGAGGGAAATAGTGCAAACAGCAGGTTGCACCATAGTCGATCACACTTTAAGGATGGTCATGACTATAATGAGGCGGATTTGGGTAGAAGAAATGCTGGTCGGCGGCAAGAAGAGAGGGGTGAAGAATAGAACCCTCCGCCAAGAGAGAACCGACCAATGAGCCAGAATGCTAGGGGCAGCCAAGACAGCCCAACGTCTTTGATCGACTGGGCACGAGCGAGCAAAGGCATAGGGAAGAATATTTGCGGGATGTTCTCAAGGACAGAAGAGAAAGACACGACGAGTATGCACCTTCAGCACCAGTCGCTCCAATAGTACCAGACACTGTGCAGACCCAACTCGATGCTTTAAATCAGGCCGTCCAACAATTAGTGGGGAACCGGACATCCCACATTGAATTTGATCGGAGAAAGGAAACTCCGTTTGTGCAAAGAATCGCGATGGCCGAGACTCCAAGAAAATTTAAGATGCCAGTCTTGCCCAACTTTACTGGATTAGAAGATTCTATATCTCATGTGAACGAATTCGAGATACAGATGGACATCCAAAAGGTGTCAGACGACGCTCGATGCAAATCTTTCCAGCCATCTTGTCTAAGACTGCTCAGGAGTTGTTTTTCAAATTCCCTCCAGCCAGCATAGTGTCTTGGGAAATGTTCATGAAGGAGTTTTACGGACAATTTTATGCTGGTTGAGTACATCCGACCAAGGCCAATCAGTTGGTCAAGATACGCAAGAAGGAGGGAGAAACCCTGAAGGGGTATGTTCAACGTTTCATGTGAGTCGCTGTTGGGGCTAAGACGGTTGGCGATGAAGGAAAGATGACGGCTCTTACTATTGGAGTACGATGCCATTCATCCCCCTGGAACTGTTTGGGGAAGAATGGGGTCAAGAGCACCCAATAATTTCTGGACCGAGCAGACAAGTACATCAAGGTCGAGGAGACCATAGCCAACGAATGGAAGTTACCCACATACCACCTGGGTCTGAAAGAAGATCCCACTAAAGCCACCAATGGGTCTGGGAAATCCAATGGCAATGACAAAAATAATGGGAAAAATGAAGGAAAAAGTGCAAGATTTGGAACCATGCAACCAAACCATTTATGGTTTTTCCAGTGAAGGGCTCTCACCAACTGGGTCAATCAGGCTTCTGGTTAGAGCAGGGGTGGCACATGAGAACAAGACATTGCTCACTACTTTCAAAGTAGTTGATTGTCCTTCTGCATATAAGCTCTGATTGGAAGGCCTATTCTGGTTGACCTGCGAGTCGTAACCTCGGTCTGGCACTTGGCCATGAAATTTCCAACCGATACAGGAGTGTGATGCTTGTTGGGAAACCAACGTGAGGCGCGAGAATGTTATAATTCCTCGATTACCAAGGCAAAAAGAGGCAGATCGGGGGAAAAATTAAAAAAAAGGTTATTGTTGGCAAACGAAGTACAAGCCCAATCAGGTGAACATGTCACCAAATAGGGTGTTGCCCAAAGTGAGGATAGAGACTTAGATCCTCGCGTTGGGGATTTTGAAGAAAATGTGGAACCCGTGGAGGACCTCGAGGATGTCCAACTAGAAGAGGCAGATCCGACAAGGGTTGTGAAAGTCGGTAAAAACTTTCAGACAACAACTAAGAAGAAATTGGTGGAGTTTTTGAAGGAGAACCAGGAGGTGTTTGCCTGGTCGCATAAAGATATGGTTGGGATTGACTCAGCAGGTATCAGCCATGTCTTAAATATAGACAAAAAATTTCCACCAGTGCAACAGAAAAGGAGGCTTCTCTAAAAAGACAGTTTGAAGGCATTAAAAGATGAAGTCGAGAAGCTAAAGGAGAATGGATTCATCAGGGTAGCGTTTTATCCATCTTGGGTCTCTAATCTTGTACTAGTTCCCAAGATGAATGGCAAGTGGAGGACGTGCGTGGATTTCATAGACCTCAATAAAGCCTGCCCGAAGGATTGTTTCCCACTCCCAAGGATCGACCAGCTGTTCGATGCTACATTAGGGCATGAGATTTTATCATTCATGGACGCATACTTTGGGTACAATAAAATCAGTATGCATCCACCTTATGAGGATCACACTAGCTTTCGAATAGATACAGGGCTTTACTATTACAAAGTAATGCCTTTCGGTTTGAAAAATGCTAGTGCGACTTACCAGCGACTGGTCAACCATATGTTCTAAGAACTGATCAGCGTTAACATGGAGGTATATGTCGATGACATGCTAGTCAAGTTGAAGAAGGCAGAAGAGCACATCAGGGACCTGTGAGAATGCTTCAACATCTTGAACAAATATCATATGAAGATAAATCCCCTCAAGTGTTCTTTCGGTGTTGGATCAAGAAATTTTTTGGGATTTATAGTAAACTCGCGAGGAATCGAAGCTAATCCAAAAAAGATCAAGGCCGTGATTGAGATGCAGTCGCCCGCCAAGATTAAAGATTTTCAAAGCCTAACTGGGAGGATTGCTGCTTTGAGTAGATTCATTTCTAAGTCAATGAACAAGTGCGTTCCATTTTTTAATCTACTCAGGGGCAACAAAAAGTTTGAGTGGACGGAAGAGTGCGAGGAGGCTTTCCAGGCGCTAAAGTCTCATATGTCACAACCACCGATCTTATCCAAGCCGGTTGAAAAAGAAACATTTTCATCTACTTGGAAGTCACAGAGTATGCTGCTAGCGCTATTTTCATCAGAGAGGAGGAACATGTTCAAAAAGTTGTGTATTATATAAGCAAGAGGCTAGTAAGAGCAAAGTTGTGACATCCACCCATTGAGAAATCAACCTATTGCTTGATTTTGGCCTCTAGAGCACTGCGACCATACTTTCAAGCTCACCCCATCGTGGTACTCACCAACTAGCCATTACGACAAGTCTTGCAGAAACCAGAAGTCGCTAGTCGATTATTAAAGTGGGTAGTCGAACTTGGGCAGTTCGTTATTTCTTATTCTCCATAAGCAGCTGTGAAAGGATAGGCTCTAGTAGATTTTGTCGAAGAATTCACTGGAATTCAGAATGTTGAACCAATGGAGGAACCTGGACCCCAAAGTCAAACTCCTTCGTGGAAATTGTTCGTAGATGGCTCTTCCAACGAGCACAATGCTGGAGCAGGTTTTACCTTAGTCACGCCCGAAGGACATCGATTTCATTGTGCAATTAGGTTCAACTTTACAGCTTCCAATAACGAAGCCAAATACGAAGCTCTGCTCGCAGGATTAAGATTAGCCAAGGACATGGATATAAAGTCACTTGAGATCTACAGTGACTCCCAACTAGTGGTTAATCAAATTATAGGAGCATACCAAGCCCGTGGTCTCAAGATGGTTGCTTGATTGAATAAAGCAAAGGACTTATTGGCACAGTTTGAAAAGTAAACCCTCCAGCAAGTACCTCGCGATCATAACTCAAATCCCAATGCCTTGGCCAAGTTAGCAAGCATGAAGGATGCTGACACCTTAAACATAGTACCAGTTGAGCATTTGTCAGCACCAAGAATTCAAGTAGAAGAGTCTTCACAGGTGATCCAAGCGATAGACACATGGATGACGCCCTTCATTAGATACCTTGAGCAAGGAGTGTTTCCAGTAGAAAGAAACAAAGCAAGGACCCTCCAGAGGTAGTTGACTCAATTCATTCTGGTTGACAGAATTTTATATAGAAGAGGGTACTCGATGCCACTGTTGAGGTGTGTTTCTAAGGAAAAGGCCAAGGAACTACTGCAAGAAGTCCATGAAGGTTTCTGTGATCATGTTGGGGGCAAAGTTTGTCGAAGAAAATCTTAAGGCAATGGTATTTCTGGCCTAACATGAATGAGGACTCTATGGACTTTGTTCGAAAATGTGACAAGTGTCAAAGATTCTCCAAAATACCTCAAGCAGCCCCCAGTGAGCTCAAACAGATGCAAAGCTCATGGCCATTCGCAATATGGGGGATTGATTTGATCGGGTCTTTACCCACAGGAAAGGGAAGTGTCAAGTATGCAGTAGTTGTTGTTGACTACTTTACGAAGTGGGCCGAGGCTGAGCCACTTGCGACAATAACGACCAAGAAGGTGTTGAACTTTGTGGTCAAGAACATTGTGTGTAGATACGGGTTACCAAGGAAAATTGTCTCTGATAATGGCACACAATTTGACAGTGATCTGTTCACTGATTTTTGCAAAAGGCATGGGATTATCAAGAGTTTTTCATCGATAGCTCATCCGCAAGAAAAATGGACAGGTTGTAGTTGTCAACAAGACCCTGAAGGACACCCTAAAGAAAAGGCTTGAAGAAGCAAAGGGGGCATGGCTAGAACAACTACCAGAAGTCCTTTGGTCGTATAGAGCATCCCATTGAACAGCAACAGGCCATACTCCATTTTCTCTGGCCTATGGATATGAATCCATGTTGCCTGTTGAGTTAGACCCACCTTCACATAGAAAGTTGACATACGATCAGAGTACTAACGATCAGTTATTGATGGGGTCTTCTGATTTGGTCGATGAAAGGCGTGAGCAAGCTCAACTTCAAGTGGTAGCTTATCAACAAATGGTGGCTTGATATTTTAACTCTAAGGTATGAGAAAGAAAGTTTAATGTAGGAGATTTAGTACTTAGAAGAGTTTTTCTCAACACACGCGATCAAGCTGCCGGAGTGCTTGGACCTAATTGGGAGGGTCTGTATCAGATTGAAGAAGTCCTCCAACCAGGCACATATAAACTTGCTCGCTTGAATGGAGATCTCATTCCTCACTATTGGAGTGGAGAACACCTGCACAAGTATTATCAATAAACAATTCTTTTTAAAGAACTGGCTTGTATCAATTTCACTTTTTACAAGTTTATGAATAAGGGCTAGTTCATTAAATGATTGGTCACTTACAAGTGTAAGATCAATTTTTGATCACTCGTACAGACATGATTTTTTCCATTTATTACGAGAAATAAAAGGTACTGTGCGCAGCCAGTTATTCTGGCCAATTATTGTATTTATTACAAGTATTTGCTCATTACGTGTGTTGTTTTGCTATATTATCATTTTAATTACTAGGGCACGAGCAGTAATGTTCGAACATGTCTTGGTCATGGCAAGTGACCGAGGACCTTGAGCTCCTCAATCACTTGGGGGGCATATAAGGTACTGAGCAAGCAAGGCATATCAACAAGTATATGTAAACACACGAGCAAAATAAGGGAAAGCATACTACCGTACTAAGAGTAATGTTCGAACATGTCTTGTAAGAAATATCAACAAGTATTTTCTCATTACGTGTGTTGTTTTGCTATATTATCGTTTTAATTACTAGGGCATGAGCAGTAATGTTCGAACATGTCTTGGTCATGGCAAGTGACCGAGGACCTTGAGCTCCTCAATCACTTGGGGGGCATATAAGGTACTGAGCAAGCAAATCATATCAACAAGTATATGTAAACACACGAGCAAAATAAGGGAAAGCATACTACGGTACTAAGAGTAATTTTAAATTTTTTTGGATTTTGTAAGATGAAAACAAAGTGCTATGCTAAGTTCGGTCATGCGAGCAAATGTTATAATAAATAGTAAATATTATAATGTAAAAGGGAAATGTTTTACATCGTGAGCAGTTGCTGCTCGAATTAATAATTAAAAGAAAGCTGCCCTACGCAGCAAAAATCGTCTTGACATCACGAACCGTGGTTCGTATGTCCCAATTACAAATAAAAGTAAATATATAAAATCATTGAGTACCAGGAGGCTCTTGGTGGGATTGCTGGTCGACTGTAGTCCCAACATCCTCTTCGGCACCTTCGATACCTGTCGCCAAAGAGATCTCAGGAGATTCTTGAGCTTTCTTCTCTTCTTCCAGGCGAGCGACGCACTTTGCTAGTTCAGTCTGCTTTATATGCTCTGGGAGGTAGTCAACGCGTGCCCCTGGGTTGCTTTTCCAGAACAGGTAGAAGTATTTGAACGCCGCTCCCTTGAACTTCTCCAGGTTGCGAGCGTTGGTTTCCTCGAGCAGTTTAACGCGCTCCTCCTACTTGGCGGTTTCCTTATGGCTGGCCACCAGGTCATCTTGATGTTTTGAGGCCTCTTTAAAATTCATCACCGAAGCCTCCTTATACTTCTCCTTGGCAGCAGTGATTTTAATCACTGTCTCCTAGTTTTTTCTCTGCTCCTCGCTCAGGCTAGCATTTTTCTCCTCGGTTGCTTTCAACTGCTCGACATATCTGACCTTGACCGCCTTGACCTCCTCTGCAAATTTGGCCGTGGACTCCTCAGCTCGGTGCCAGCTGTGCCCCATGGTGAGGATACCCTGCGAACAGAAAAAGAACAGTAAATCAGTCAGGGGCAATGAAAGAAAGTGTTGTTCAATTAGAGAAAGGAGAAAAGCTTACGCTAAGAATTTCAGATAGTCCACAGCTGATGACCTGACTGTGCGGTAGCGAAGGAAGGTGCGAGAAGGCCTCCTGGCTACGACGATGCTTCGAAAGCCTTTGTAGCTTCTCATGAGTAGCGTTGTAGACGCCACACAGCAGGTTGTTGCTTGCTCGGGAGGAAGGCTATTATGAGGAGGAGGAGAAGGTGTCATATTCCTGGAAGGAGTGGGCACTGGAGGAGGTGCTGGAGGATCCTCTGCTCGACCCTTCTTCTTGGAGGGTTTGCTGCTACCCTCCCCAGGATGCCAGTTGCTTGCTCTCTTTTGCTCGGAGGAGCATCGACGTCAGTGTAAATATCAAAGGCTTCTCTAGAAGGCATGACTGCAGGATGAAAACAAACTGTCAGACAATATAATTTAAGTTATTTAAAAGAGCTAAGGAATAAGGAGAAAGGACATTCTAAGTAATATACCTGAGCTATTATTACTAGTCAATACATTATTTATAGAATGACTGCTACTGCTACACTCACTCTTTGCTATTGATCGCAAATCTAAAGTTGTCGTCCCTGTCAAATAAATGACAGGGGATAGGCAAGTTATCTAAAAGTGAGAAGTCAGTACCGTTCTAGTCGAAAGACTCGAGTACAAGATTAGTGTTCTCTGGAAGTTTTTGCTTGCCCTTCCCATGTTGGGCATGGGCAGTAGCAGCCTGAGGGTTGCTGGAGGGTTCCCAGATGGTCACTCCTATTGCCCGCCTTCTCGGGGGTTGTGACACATCCTGTTGCTGCTTGGGGATGTCCTCTCCAGTAGCACTCCCCGTAGTGGACTCCCTCACTTCCTGATGAGGTGCCAAGAGGCCGACCAGCCTCAGATTGCTTTCTGTGACCAGCTCCTTGACGCTCTTCTCGATATTCATTAAGCTGGCCAGGGCTGCAACCCTTATCTCCATCTCTGGAGTGGGGTCTGGTCGATACCATGGACCTAGACGTAACATCAAGATTCTAAGGATGGAGAAGAAAAACAAACTAGTAGAAAATAAACGAGCAGTGATTGATAAATTTACCTCCTCAAGTGAAGGTCAGGTTATCGGTGACCAGGTCCGTCATAAGGAAGTACTCCTAGAAATACTTTCCTACGTTGAATTTGTAGGTGATGTTGCTCAGAAATGTATGAGCAGACTCTTGATGGTAGAAATGTAAAAACCCTATGTTGTTTTGGTTGGGGTTGGATTTGAGATCGAACAGGTAGTTGATCTAGTGCGGTGTAGGCACAAGCCATTTTTTATGGTTGTAAAGGATATAGAGTGCTGATAGTACTCTATATCTGTTAGGGGTAATTTGAAAAGGGGTGATCTTGAAGTAATTGGCCACCCCTTGAAAAAATCCATGCCTCAATGTGGTACCTTAACTAGGCACTGAAGGCGCCTCCAGGCACGTTTACCCTCTGGTCGGGTGAAGGTTTGACTAGGGTGATCCCAGGAAGACCATACTTCTTGAGATAATTATTCACCATCCTAGCCGATATGACACTAGGAGATGCAACGTACCAGTCAACGTCTGGCCTAAAGCCGTCGCGAGGCCGGGCTCTGGGTTGGATTTATGGTTGTGCAACATTTACAGGTCGAGGGTTAGTTGAAGGGTCCTCGGTGCGAGGGGCATGTTGGTTAGAAGGAGAGCTAGTTTTTTTCTTCTTTCTATGGGCAGTGTATTTCACGCGACCCTTATTAGGTTGACTGGTCGAAGGGTTGGTCGGTGGGTTTTGTTGAGAAGAAGGAAGATCAAAAAAAGGAAGTGAAGGTTGCTCTTGATCCTCGAACAGCAGCGCAAGGAGATCTTCGTCAATTGGCCTCTCACCTCCCCAAGGATCATGCATGAATATCTGAGAAGAGAAAATGGGAGATGAGAATCTACGGCCAATAGATAGAAGAAGAGAAAACGTTGGGATAACGTTGCTCGTGTATAAAAGTTAAGTTTTTATACGACCAGGAGCATCCTAACGTAAACACTAAAAACATGCGAGCAGTTTGGAAAAATAGATTAAAAAGCAGAAGTGAAAAGTTTTTTCAGAAAAACTTTTCGACTCCGAAAATAGGCGGGAAAAACCCATATTTTTTCGAAAACGTAAAACTCAAATTTTCACTTCGATTTTGGGCCCTAAAATAGTATTCCTACTTCCCACACCGATTTATAAGCCTTGCTTAATGTTTTTACTACTTAAAACTCATTTCGTATCATGTTTCTGTGTATGAGCTCGATTACCCCAAAATATTTTTTCTCAAAAACATTCAAAAACTCAGATTAGAAAACTCGTGGAATTAATGTCAAATTGTATAATAGAGATAAAGGGATCGAGAACTTACTTGGATTGCAGATTGTGTGGAAGTCACGAGTGTTGTTGCTCAAGGTTGGTCGGACACGACTCAGATCACCGAATTTCTCTGGGTTTCCATTGAGAGTTCTTTTGAGTTCTTGAGAGAGGATTGTGACGCCCCACGTCACTATGGCTGCTTTCTGGAATGACGACTGGCCCTACAAACCAACACGAGTCTTTTCAGCGTGCTTTGTCCTCACTCACATGCTTCCTAGGAAAACTTCCTAGGAGGTCACGCATCCCTAGATTACCCCAGGTCAAGCACGCTTAACTTTGGAGTTCTCAAGTGATGGGCTACCGAAAAGAAGATGCATCTTGTTGATATAGGTAGTACCCATCAATCTATTTAAGCCCTCTTCAACTGTGTAGTCCCATACCTACACAGTCTTAGAATCATCACACTTGACCTTCCCCAGGCGGTGTGGGATTGCACAGCTTACCCGATCTTTCCCCTTACGGATCATGGGATTCTGACTGTCACAATCGCCCCCCCTCACATGCTTCCTAGGAAAACTTCCCAGGAGGTCACCCATCCCTAGATTACCCCAGGTCAAGCACGCTTAACTTTGGAGTTCTCAAGTGATGGGCTACCGAAAAGAAAATGCATCTTGTTGATATAGGTAGTACCCATCAATCTATTTAAGCCCTCTTCAACTGTGTAGTCCCATACCTACACAGTCTTAGAATCATCACACTTGACCTTCCCCAGGCGATGTGGGATTGCACAGCTTACCCGATCTTTCCCCTTACGGATCACGGGATTCTGACTGTCACAAGGAAGGTGTGGTAAAAAGTAAAAAAAGAGAAAAGTGATTCATATATATTGATCGTGGCATAGTTAAAGAGGTAATGATGGGGGTAAGTTTTTGATGTGTGGGAAATCGTGTTAGCCGTCAAAATGCTTTTGGGAAACTGCAATAGTCATAATTATTTACTTTTTCGAAAAGGCGCTGACAGACGTGACAGGTCAGATGGAGAGTTAGTCAATTAAGTTTATTATATGCTGGTCGCAGTAAAATAAACTTGGGGCAAAAATGTTTACCCAAAAAATACCTATCTGATGATGTGGCAAAATTAACATACACACGGGATGCACGTGACCATTTAAGTGTGTATGATCTGTTCGACCATCGACTAGAAGAGAATTCATTCAGTAAACGACATTTTATGGGCGACCAGTCTGGTTGCAACATTTCAGATATTCTCTACGAATATGTAATTTCAGATTTATGTAATAATTGAGATTTCTATTTTTATTTAGATATGCTTGTATTAATTGTAATGAAGGCCAATCGGCCCATGAAGAACTCCTTAAGCCTATAAATAAGACTCAATGGGCTCAAGAGAGGGGGCTTTTGGTTTCAGAATTTTGAGAGAGAATTATAGTGTTTTTATCCGCCAAAATTGTATTCATCCCGAGGCTTGTGAAACTCGTGAACCCTAGTTCATTGATCACCGCTTTGGGGATTCTACACTAATAAGAACACTAAGTGGATGTGGGTTATTACCATTTTTTGGGGCCGAACCACTATAAATCTTTGCTGTCATTTATCTTTTTATCTTGAATTCATCTTGTTTTTATCGTATTACTTGACTCCATGTCGTTGACCAAATCAAGGGTCAACATGATGATAATATAATGCCTCTTGTAAGTGTTTTCAACCAAATTCCTCAAATATTAATGATGTTATCAAACCAAGAATCGAGTGTTTATCCCTAAAGTGTATACATAGCTCTTCCCAAACATTCTCAATTCCCCCTAAAGTAAACTAGATCTTGATCCTAAAGCCTAATTATTGTCTCCATAAGTTGACTTAATGATTCCCTCTCCACTAATGTAGATAAACACTAACCAAGGATCAAAAGGTCTTTAACAAGCTTGTAGTGTAAGGCTTAGGTGCGGGTGGTTAAAATAAGTCATTTTAGGCTCAATTCACCTTAAAAGCACCTTAATTTTCCTAAGACCAAGTAAGAGCTCACAATCACTTCCCCAAAAGATTACCCCGCAAAAATCAAAGTCACTCTTGCCATTATTCTTTATTGCTAACATAGACAGAAACAAAGAAAGAAAGAAAGGAAATGAGACATAATGCTATATTTTTTTTATAAGATGTTACACCCCCAAACTTGCTTTTAACTATATGAATATAATTTGCAACTCTTTGATTTTTATTATTTTTTATTTTTGCTTCTTTTCTCTTTGTTTTTTCAATTCTAGGGGTGCACTCTTTTCTTTACAAATACACTTTATATATATATATGTAACACCCTGGTTACTCCAAGACCGTTACTGTGAACTTTAAATTGTGCTTAACTCGCCAACCGAGTCATTTGATTATAAACATGCATCTAGGTGTTTTTAATAGGCTAAGGAGAAAAATCTCGATAAAAAAGAAAGGATATATTTTATTTAAAACATAAAACTGTACATGGGCCCATAAAAACGTTTACAAGTTATTTACAATCCAAAATGGACATTATAGTGTAAAAATTAAAACCCACCGACCTAAGTGGAAAAAATAGGGTTAACCCCTAGATCCTCTGAGAAACACCTTGGCCGTGGTGGTCAAGTGGCCGCATATGTACACATCGCCACCTAAGCTCTCCACTCAAGGCTGGGTGAGCTTTTCTTTCCCTTTACCTACACCACATAGCACCCGTGAGCCAAGGCTCAGCAAGAAAACTCATTACTGCATGTATACTGTTATCCCCAAAATTTGAAAATGATGACGTGGCGATAGAAATGACAAATGGCAAGGAATGGTTGGGTGACCTGGCTTAGGAGTAACCCGGTAGACCGGTGAAGAACTTTGACTGGCCTGAGAAGTGTCATGACCGACCAGGCATGACCTTGTCCGACCAGTCACATGCTTGTCTGCCCATGCATGACCTTGTCCGACCAGTCACATGCTCGTCTGCCCAGGCATGACCTTGTCCGACCAGTCACATGCTCGTCTGCCCAGGCATGACCTTGTCCGACCAGTCACATGTTGGTTCGGCCAGGCATGGCCTTGTCCGACCAGTCACATGCTTGTCTGCCCAGGCATGACCTTGTCCGACCAGTCATATGCTTGTCAGCCCAGGCATGATCTTGACCGACCAGGCATGACCTTGGCCGATCGGTCATGACCATGTTCGACCAACCAAGTGCATGTCTGCCCAGTCAAGTGCATGTCTGCCCAGCCAAGTGCATGTCTGCCCAATCAGGTGCGTGTCTGCCCAGTGAAGGTGTGGTCGACCAGCTTGGATGAGATATGGATCGACTAGATAGAGCAAAGCTACGCACGAGATCCCAGAAACAGCTTCAACAAGAATCGGTCTTGGCTTGCGCGGGAATCTCTCATTTATCCTACGAATATAGTGTACTGTTATATTTTGCAAATTATTGTAAATTAAATATAATGAGAATAACAAAATATCCCGATTATGGGGGATATCATCTGCACCATCCTGAGCCTATAAATACAAGGCTTATGGCATCATAAAGGGGACTTTTTGAACTTTTGATTCGAATTCTTATTTTCTAGAGAGAGAGAGAGTACTTGTATTTGAGAGAATTCTTGTATTCTTGTAATCTGCACTAAAGAAACTCAGTTGACTCAGGTTCATTTGATCTTGAGTGCAGATCTATAATCATAACTCTAAGTGGATTAGGCTATTACCAACACATTGGGGCTGAACCACTATAAAAATCGTTTGTGTTGTTTATTTTCTCTTGAAGGTTTTTATCGTTTTTGACGTCCTCACGTCGTCGGCCAAAAACGCGGTCAACATATACAATATCAAATGATGATTATGATAATCATACTGGGCTTGGAGCCCTAATCAGAAAAGATTGAGATTCTAATAATCATGCTGGGGTGTGTAGCCCTAATCAGATGGTATTGAGATTCTAATAATCGTGTTGGGGCGTGTAGCCCTAATCAGATGGTGACTGATGAGTAACTTGCAAACTTAAACCAGATGAGTGACAATGGAGTCACAAACTTGAATCAGATAAGCGACTGATGAGTGAGTCACGAACTTGGGCTCCGCACCCTTAGCCATGTGACGATGCAGTCACCTGGGCCTTCTGGACCTGACTCTAAGTAACTAGCCTTTAGACTAGACACGCGCTTTTGTTTTCATTGAACTTAAGGTCAGTCAAGAATTTCATGCTTATGACGATAATGCTTATGTCGATTAGATATAATCTTTTCGGCTTGCGTTAAACACGCTAATACCGTTCTTGACTCATAAGCCAATACCATACGACCAGTGCTCAGTGCTACTGCCAAACTTGACTAATGACTCACAGCATCACCGTCAGTACTGACACCATTCCCGATTCCTGATTCATAGGTCAGTGCCATTCATAGATAAGAAGAATTTCTAAGTATTTAATATGCAATCAATGTCACAATATATAACACTCAACATGCCTCATTAATAACCATGCATGTCACATACTGGGTGCAGTTTTCTTACCTCTGGTTTAAGTGAGATATAATAAAAGAACGACCCTTGAGAACGATCGATCCTTTGATTCCTTAGCGGTCACCTAGTCATAACCAAATCTAACTTCCATCATTGAAAATCAACAATAAAAGGTTCTTGACCTAAACCTCACTCCTGGGACCTCGAATCGTACCCAAACGGCTAATAGATTCGATCCCGAGCCTTAGGAATTGAAACCCCGAGCCAAAAACCCTCAAAAGTACCCAAAATAGAACCCTGGAAAAATAGGGAGCATTGTAGCCCTGCCCCCCTAGCGCCTAGGCGCTGGAAGCAGGGATGAAGGCCCTAGACAACACTGTAGCGCCCTCCCTTGGGTGTTGTAGCGCTAGAGCTAGGATGATTCAACCCTGGTTTTTCCTCCTTCAATTTCTCCACTTCTAAGCTTCAAGGCCTGATTCCAAACTACATTCAAATTCACAAATGAACCCAAATACCCAACATACAAGTCCTAAGCATCATAATCCAATCAACCTTTTCCAAAAACTTCCATCAATTCTCACTATCCCAATCAAAGTTTCGGCTGAAAATCAAATGGAAAACAGAGCAAGAACCAGAGTTTCTGTGGTGAAAATATTACCTCAAGCTCAATATGGAACCCTCTTCAATGGTGGAACACAACCCTAGACCCTCAAGACTTGATTCCCTAGCTTGATTCCTCAAATGGAGTTCAAAAATTCAAAGAGAAAAGAAGGAGAAAAACTAGTCAGGAGAAGAAGGGAAACATACTCTGTTTTTGGTTCTAAGGTTTCTACAACCATCTTAGTTCACATATATATCCTTGGTTAAATGATCATATTGCCCCTAGGTTAATTAATTCCCTCTTAAGGATATCAAGGGTAAAACCATCCTTTCTCCTCTAATGCCATTAATCATAATTGATGTCCTCCAATTCCCGTTATTCCAAATATTCTCAAATGCTAATAAATCATATACCATTACCCTTTAATTTCCGATAATGTACTAATCATCAAATTACCCCGAGCCCCGAAATTAACCCCGTTATGACCAAACTACGACCTAGTATTCAAAGATCGTCTCATGCCGAATGGCTTGAACAAATCCACATTATAATGTGGTCTCATCAATAATTCACCAACATGCATGAAAATATACAATTATGCCCTCAACGGGCCAAATTACCAAAATGCCCTTATAATGAAATGTGGACCCACATGCATGCATTTGTCATCATATAATAATATAATTCATATAAACATGCATATAATCATTTAATGGCACAATAAATCAATTATGGCCCTCCCAACCTACTAATCTGACCATTAAACCTCATTAGGGATTTTGGGGCATTACAACTATCCCTTCTTTATAGAAATTTTGTCCTCAAAATTTACCTAAACAGCTCAGGATACTAACTCTGCATATCTGACTCCAGCTCCCAGGCCTCCTCCTCGACCTTGGTGTCCCTCCATAATACCTTAACCAAAGGTATCGTTTTATTTCTGAGGACCTTGTCCTTTCTATCAAGTATCTGGACTGGTTGTTCCTCATAGGAGAGATTGCCTCAAACTCCAGATCTTCATAATTCAAAACACGAGTCACATCAGATACATACCTCCGAAGAACTGAAACATGAAATACGCTATGCACGACTGACAATGCCGGTGGTAAGTCCAACCTGTAAGCCACCTGACCAATCCTCTCCAGGATCTCAAATGGACCTACATATCTAGGGCTCATCTTGCCCTTCTTCCCAAATCTTCTCACCCCTTTCCATGGCGAGACTCTAAGGAAAACATAGTCTCCCACTTCGAACACCACGTTCCTGCACTTGGGATCTGCATAACTTTTCTGTCTACTTTGAGAAGCAAGCATCCAAGCTCTAATCTTCTCAATGGCCTCACTGGTCCTCTGAACTGCCTCAGGACCCAAGTATCTCATTTTACCTGTCTCATCCTAATGAATGGGAAATCTGCATTTCCTACCATACAGCTTCTCATAAGGTGCCACCCTAATGGTCGACTGATAGCTGTTGTTGTAGGAAAATTCTACCAAAGGTTGATACTTACTTTTGGACCCACCAAAGTCGAGTACACATGTTCGTAGCATGTCCTCTAATATCTGGATTGCCCTTTCAAATTGTCCATCTGTCTGAGGATGATAAGCAGTACTGAACTTTAACTGTGTTCCCATGGCCTTCTGTAAACTTCCCCAGAACTTGGAGGTGAAAGTGGGGTTCCGATCTGACACGATCGACCTCGGTGCTCCATGGAGGTGCACAATCTCTCTGACATAGAGATCTGCATACTGATCAACTGTATAAGTAGTCCTTACTGGTAAGAAGTGAGCTGACTTAGTGTAGCTTTCCACAATAACCCATACCGAATCATGTTGACCCATGGTCCTGGGTAACCCCACCACAAAATCCATCGTGATGTCCTCCCATTTCCACTCTGGGATATCTAGAGGCTGCAATAGCCCTGCCGACCTCTGATGCTCAGCCTTGAGCTATTGACATGTCAAGCACTTAGCCACATATTCCACTACATCCCTCTTCTTCCTAGGCCACCAATACAATGATCTCACATACTGGTACATGTTTGTGGTGCCTCGATGCAAAGAGTAAGGATTAGTATGAAATTCATCCAAAACTCTCACTTCATAGCAGTGTCTATAGGAACACATATCCGACCCTTGTACCTCAGCAAGCCCAAATCAGACACTGTGTAATCTCTGGATACTCTAGTTAAACATCCTCTCTAATCTTGATTAGCTGTGGATCACCCAACTCACCCTCCTTGATTCTCTCCAACAGTGTAGACTGTAGTGTAATATTGGCCAACTGGCCCACCTGCAACTCTATACCAGCTCTGGTCATATCCTTTGCTAATTCTTTGGCTATGAGCCTCGCACTATAAATCTGTCCCGGACCCTTCTGGCTTAAAGCATCAGCTACCATGTTGGCCTTTCCTGGGTAATACAGAATCTCACAATCATAATCTTTTACTAACTCCAGCCAACGCCTTTGTCTCATATTCAGGTCTTCCTGTGTGAAGAATTATTTCAGGATCTTGTGGTCAGTGTAGATGTAATGACCCAAAACTTACTAATAAGGCTTAAGGGCCTTGATTAGTGTGTCAGGAGGGCATAATTGGTTTATATGTGATTTAAATTATTTAATGCATGATTATGTGATAAGCATGCTTATATGATTATTTAGATATATGAGATGCATGATTATGAGTATTAGTATGCATGTACGCCCTGTTTAGATTATAAGGGCATATTGATAATTTTGGTCCGTTGAGGGCATAAACGTGATTATTTGTGATAAATTGTTGAGATCACATTATTATGTGGATATATTTGCAACTTGTGGCTCGAGGCAATCCTAGTGAACGGTTTAGCAAAATAGTCACAGCACGGGTTTAAACCCAGCTCGGGGGAGCCTGGGGTATTTTTGGGAATCTGGGAAATATATTGGAGATTTATAGACCTTGGGGAAAATAGTTGGTGATTAGTTAGATGATGGGAATTAAGTGGTAAATATTAGGGACACTTGAGGAACTAGCGGGAATTGGGAGCAAATGACCAAAATGCCCTTAGAGTGATTAAAGACTTTGGTTTATTTGGGAGGGCAAAATGGTCTTTTGATGGTTAAAAGGGGATAAGGGTTATTCAGATTTTTAGACTTACTGGAACTTGTAGAAAGAGTTAGAAGCTGAAGGAAAGAAAGAAAGAAGAAAAAAAAATAGAGACCTCTCTCTCTCTCTCCCACACAATTTCCTCTCCTTTCACCCTTTCTTCTGGATTTTGAAGCTATAAGCTTAGAGGAGGTTTAGGCAAGAGCTTGGGAATTTGGTTCTTGGTGAAGCTAGGAGGTTCAGCTGGAGTTAGTGTCCAATTAAGGTAAAGTTTAAAGAGTTTGGTATGAATTTTCTGACATTGATAAAGTTGTTTCTGAATTTGAATTTTGGATGGAAATTAAGGGACTTGAGCTTGGGGATTTGAGGAACCAAAGGTTGGAAGGGCACTGGGGGCAACCTAGGGTCAGATTCTTCATTAAAGGTAACAATTTATGGTCTTGATCAGTTGAGTTTCTGGTTTTTCTGGTGAAGTTCTTGAGCTTTAAGCTCAATTCTGGTCATCTGTGTTTGATGATGCATGTGGCCAAGTTTTTGTGTTGTTGGGTCATGTTTGATGAGATGTAGTGGATGGTAGGCTCAATTTGAAGTTTAGTTGAGGTTTGGAGTGGGTTTATGGAGCTTTGGCTCGGGGAAATTCGTAGGAAAAACCCAGAGGGTTGCATGTGCTATTTGTAGCGCTGTAAGCATTGGAGCACTACATCGCTATGCCTGGTTTTCTGGGGGGCGTTTGTCTCTATTTGTAGTGTTGTAGCATCCACCTTGTGGTGTTTTAGCACTACCCTGCCTAAAGAAATGGGTTTTGGGTATTTTTTTTCTTAGGGTTTTCGCTTGGGGGCGCGGGGGTCGATTCCACCATCCCGTTTGGTGGAATTGGGTTGCCCGAGGGCTTGGGATTGGTCATGAAGTTAGGTGACATAATTGAATGTTAATGAGGGTTCTATTTTATGGTTGTGACTAGGTGTACGCTAGGGCTTGGACGGGATCGTGCTCAAGGATCATTTCTATTAACCAAAGCATTCAGAATCAAAGGTAAGAAAACTGCACCCAGTTATGTGGTTATGTTTGGACTAAGAGTTCCCTATACTTGCATGTAATATTGTATGATGGTATTATGCCATGTGATCATGAAATAAATGGCCTAAGAGTGCCAGAATCAATATTGACGCACGGATGCGACTCGACCACTGGTAGCTGAGGTTAAGTATAATCACTGAGCTTGGCCTAAGCAAGCCGGAGTTAGTGGAATAAACATAGGGTGCGGCCTAAAGGCGCCAGCCCTAGATATTATGTGATATATTTATTGTTTCTAATCTGATGATTATGGCATGTTTATTGTCTGGATGATTGATTATTGGTTTGCAGATTGATATCACCGATTATGTGAACAATGTGATTTGCAGAGTATCTAATTGATGATTTGTGAATAATCTGATTATCGATTATTGATTATGCTCTGTAATATAGTTTTCTTGCTGGGCCTTGGCTCACGGGTGCTACGTGGTGCAGGTAAGGGCAAGGGCAAGGGAAAGCTGGTTCAACCCTGATTTGGAGCGCTATAAAGGAAGAATGTACATAGTCAGCTGCTGCTCGGTCGCCACACCGAGGGTTGGACAAGGACTAGGGAACCTTAAATGTCTATTTTTCCTTAGAGTGGCTTGTGATTGTACATAAACTTTGAATTTTTTTTGTAAACTGCCCTTTAAACTTTATTTCTTTTGGGATCTCATGTATGACGTGTTTATTTAAATGAAATGTACCTTTTATGACCAAAATTTGTTAACCCTAGTGCAATATCGGTTTAGGGTCACATTTTAAACTATATGACTTGATTAGCAAGTTTTGCACCTTTATAAACACACAGTGTAGTGACCTTCGTTATCTAGGGTGTTACAGTAGATCTCACACTTCTCCCCATAAAGGTAATGCCTCCATACCTTTAATGCAAAGACCACACCTGCCAACTCTAAATCATGAGTGGGATATCTCTGTTCATACTCCTTCAGCTGACGTGAGGCATAAGCAATCACCTTCCCTGATTGCATCCGGACACAACCCAAAGCTTGGTGTGAGGCATCACAGTATATCACAAACTTCTCATGATCCGTTGGAAGACTCAGAACTGGAGCTGTAATCAACCTCTGCTTCAGTTCTTGAAAGCTGTTCTCACACCTGTTTGACCACACAAACTTCTGATTCTTGTGCGTCAGCTTAGTCAATGAAGTAGCAATCTTAGAGAACCCTTCCATGAAACATCTGTAATAACCTGCCAATCCAAGGAAACTTCTAACCTCAGAAGCACTCTTTGGCCTTGGGCCAATCTTTGACTGCCTCAATCTTGGCTGGATCTACCTTAATCCCCTCTTTACTGACAATGTGCCCAAGGAAAGATACTTGAGATAACAAGAACTCACATTTCTTGAGCTTTGCGAACAATCTGTGTTCCCCCAGTCTCTCTATAACCAACCTTAGATGTTGCTCATGTTCTGACTCTGATTGAGAATCAACCAGGATATCATCGATGAAGACGATCACAAACTGGTCCAAATAATCCTTGAACACTCTGTTCATCAAGTCCATAAAAGCAGCTGAGGCATTAGTCAATCCAAAAGACAAGACTAAGAACTCATAATGCCCATATCTAGTGCGAAAAGCAGTCTTTGGTATGTCTCCCTCCTTGACCCTCAACTGATGATAACCAGAACGAAGGTCAATGTTTGAGAATACCCTTTTACCTTCCAACTGATCAAACAGATCATCTATCCTTGGCAGAGGATACTTGTTCTTAATTGTTACCTTATTCAGTTCTCTGTAATCAATACACATCCTCAGAGAATCATCATTCTTCTTCACAAATAGGACTGGCGCACCCCAATGTGAGAAACTAGGTCTGATAAAACCCAAATCCAACAACTCTTGCAACTGTACTTTCAATTCTTTTAACTCTGCAAGGGCCATTCTGTAAGGGGCTCTAGACACTGGCTCTATCCCTGGTGCCAGTTCTATCACAAACTCAATCTCCTTATGTGGTGGCAACCCTGGTAAATCTTCTGGAAACACATCCAAAAACTCATAGACTAGTCTGGTGTCTTCTGGTCTTACTGGCATGACCTGAGTGATGTCAACCACACTGGCTAGGAATCCTATGCAACCTCTTTGCAATAGGTCTCTAGCCCTTAAAATAGATATCATAGGGATACGTGGTCCATGCGCAGTACCAACAAACACAAAAGGATCCTCACCTTCAGCCTCAAAGGTGACCATCTTCCTTTTGCAATCAATGGTTTCCCCATACTTCAGTAACCAATCCATCCCTAGAATCATATCAAAGTCAGTCATAACTAACTCTATCAAATCCACTGACAACTCTTTGCCCTCCACTGTCACTGGCAAAGATCTGACCCATCTCCTGGATACCACTAACTCTCTAGTGGGTAATAAGGTCCCGAACCCCACAGCATAATAATCACATGGTCTACACAGTCTATCAATAATTCTACTAGCAACAAAAGAATGTGTAGCACTAGAATCAATCAAAATAGTGTAAGGGGTTGCAACACTAAGAAGCTGACCTGTAACTACTGAGGGTGAAGACTCAGCTTCTGATTGTGTCAATGCAAACACTTGAGCTGGGGCCGAGCTGTTCGCCTTTCTGGGTTCTTCTTTTCTTGCTTTAGGGCAATCTTTCTTGAAATGTCCCACTGCCCCACATAAGAAGCAAGCATTTTCCCTACACTCTCCCAAATGCGCCTCTTGCACCTATAACACTCAGGATAAGTCTTCCAGGCCTCACTGCCACCCCGACGACCCATTGTAATACCTCGTGGTCGCCTATCAGGACCTGGAGCTGGGAAGGTATCAGGAACCTTCCTCTTCTAATCATTGGGGCCTCCACCCCTTCCAGAACCCACAAATGGAGGACCTGTACTCCTGAACTCCTTTCTGGCTACACTGTCTCGCCAGATCTTGTTCTCTGCACTCTCAGCTGTGAGTGCCTTCTCAACTACTTGTGCATAGGTAGTAACTCTAGCCACAGTGGTAATACGAACATCCCGGGCTCATCTATGCTGTAGCCTATGGAGAAACCTCTCCCTTCTGGTCCCATCAGTGCGCACCAACTCCATGCCAATATTTGCCAATCTATCAAACTTCAGGGCATATTCAGTCACTGTCAAACTCCCTTGAAGTAACCTGATAAACTCCTCAGCTTTAGCAGCCTTGATGGCATCATTGTAATACTTCTCATTAAACAGAGTTTGAAACTCTTCCCAACTCAGGGCATTGATGTTTCTGGTCTTGGATATAACCTCCCACCAAATTCGGGCATCCTCCCAAAACATGTATGTGGCACAAGCCACCCTCTCATTACCAGACACCCTCATGAAGTCAAGGATGGTGGTAATCATACTCATCAATTATTCTACCTATGCTGGATCTGCACTGCCCTCAAATACTAGAGGTTGCTATTTCTTGAACCTTTTATAAAGAGGTTCCCATTTGCTTCCATCCTCAGGTAGTCGCTCAACTGTTGGCACCGATACAGGTGGCGCCTCAGGTAACACGTTCCTTGCAGGAACTTGTTGTTGTATCAGGAGACGAATTTCTTCTTCCTGCCTCAAAAATCTGGCCTGCAAGTCATTAAACAACTGCCGCCAGTTATTAGGAGCTGGCTGTGGAACCTGATTCTGGTCATTGTCTTTACCCTGTCTTTTATTCTGGCCTTGATCTTCCTGGCCAGTTGATGAATCTGTCTGTCTTGGAATCATTCTTAAAACTTAATCCTTGCTGCAATAGTCAATGCGACTAGTTAGGCAGTGATAACTAAACCTCTTGCCGCCTCACGGTCCAAGATCAACAGATAATCACCCATCTTCCACAATTATACAGATATACAAACGAATACATGATCATAGCATTTAGCATTTAGCACGTATCAATTGATAATTCACAATGAACAATACTAATAAACATGTTCTAGCAATATCAGTACTCATAAACACGTTCTTGCTGATGATGCAGTAGTCAAGGCCCAACCTTATCAATATATTTCATGTAGATAGGTAAAGCATTTATACTTTATTAAAGCAGTTAAATATATAACTACATAAATAGTTACCAAACCATGAGTCGAGCTTGTCTTCAGTGGCGAGTGTACATGCCCAGCAAGTCTACAGGAACCCTAAACCTTGGCACGCTCTGATATCAAGTTGTAACGCCCTGGTTACTCCAAGACCGTTACTATGAACTTTAAATCGTGCTTAACTCACTAACCGAGTCATTTGGTTATAAATGTGCATCTAGGTGTTATTAATAGGCTAAGATGAAAAATCTCGATAAAAAAGAAAGGATATATTTTATTTAAAACATAAAACTGTACATGGGCCCATAAAAACATTTACAAATTATTTACAATCCAAAATGGTCATTACAGTGTAAAAATTACAACCCGCCGACCTAAGCGGCAAAAATAGGGTTAACCCCTAGTTCCTCTGAGAAACACCTTGGCCGTGGTGGTCAAGTGGCCGCATATGTACACATCGCAACCTAAGCTCTCCACTCAAGGATGGGTGAGCTTTTCTTTCCCTTTACCTGCACCACATAGAACCCGTGAGCCAAGGCTCAGCAAGAAAACTCATTACTGCATGTATACAATATCAAATGATGATTATGATAATCGTACTGGGCTTGTAGTCCTAATTATAAAATATTGAGATTCTAATAATCTTGCTGGGGCGTGTAGCCCTAATCAGATGGTGACTGATGAGTATGTCCCGAACTTAAACCAGATGAGTGATTATGGAGTCACAAACTTGAATCAGATAAGTAACTGATGAGTGAGTCACGAACTTGGTCTCCGCACCCTTAGCCATGTGACAATGCAGTCACCTAGGCCTTCTGACCCGAGCTCTAAGTAACTAGCCTTTAGACTAGACAAGCGCTTTTGTTTTCATCGAACTTAAGGCCGGACAAGCATCTCATGCTTATGACGATAATTCTTATGTCGATTAGATCTAATATTTCTGGCTTGCGTTAAACACGCTAATACCGTTCTTGACTCATAAGCCAATACCATACGACCAATGCTCAGTACTACTGCCGAACTTGACTAATGAGTCACAGCTTCACCGTCAGTACTGACACCATTGCCGATTCCTGACTCATAGGTTAGTGTCCTTCACAGATAAGCAAAATTGCTAAGCATTTAATATGCAATCAATGTCTACATATATAATACTCAACATGCCTCATTAATAACCATGCATGTCACATACTGGGTGCAGTTTTCTTACCTCTTGTTCGAGCGAGATATAATAAAAGAACGACCCATGAGAGTGATCGATCCTTTGATTCCTTAGCGGTCACCTAGTCATAACCAAATATAACTTTCATCAATGAAAATCAACAATAAAAGGTTCTTGACCTAAACCTCACTCCCGGAACCTCGAATCGTACCCAAACTGCAAGTAGATTCGATCCCGAGCCTTAGAAATTGAAACCCCGAGCCAAAATCCCTCAAAAGTGCCCAAAATAGAACCTTGGAAAGATAGGATAGAGATGTAGCACTACCCCCTAGCACCTAGGCGCTACAAGCAGGGATGAATGGCCCCGGACAGCACTGTAGCACCCTCCCTTGGGCGTTGTAGCGCTAGAGCCAGGCTGATTCAGCCCTGGCTTTTCCTCCTTCGATTTCTCCACTTCCAAGCTTCAAAACTTGATTCCAAACTTCATTCAAACTCATAAATGAACCCAAATACCCAACGTATAAGTTCTAAGCATCATAACCTAATCAACCTTTGCCAAAAACTTCCATCAATTCTCACTATCCCAATCAAAGTTTCGGCTGAAAATCAAATGGAAAACAGAGCAAGAACTAGATTTTCTATGGTGAAAATGTTACCTCAAGCTCAATATGGAACCCTCTTCAATGGTGGAACACAACCCTAGACCCTCAAGACTTGATTCCCTAGCTTGATTCCTCAAATGGAGTTAAAAAATTCAAAGAGAAAAGAAGGAGAAAAAATGGTCGGGAGAAGAAGGGAAACGTACTCTGTTTTTTGTTCTAATGTTTCTACAGCCATCTTAGTTCACATATATATCCTTGGTCAAATGACCATATTGCCCCTAGGTTAATTAATTCCATCTTAAGGCTACAAAGGGTAAAACCGTCCTTTATCCTCTAATCCCGTTAATCATAATTAACGTCCTCCAATTCCTGTTATTCCCAATATTATCTAATGCTAATAAATCATATCCCATTATGCTTTTAGTCCTGGTAATGTACTAATCATCAAATTACCCCGAGACTCACCTCGAGCCTCGAAATTAACCCCGTTATGACCAAATTGCTAACTAGTATCCAAAGATCATCTCATGCCAAATGGCTCGAAAAAATCCACATTATAATGTGGCCTCATCAATAATTCACCAACATGCATGAAAATATACAATTATGTCCTCAACAGGCCAAATTACCAAAATGCCCTTATAATGAAATGTGGACCTACAAGCATGCATTTATCATCATATAATAATATAATTCACACAAACATGCATATAATTATTTAATGGCATAATAAATCAATTATGGCCATCCCGGCCTACTAATCCGACCATTAAACCTCATTAGGGATTTTGGGGAATTACAATATATATCTAAATGTAAATACAGCAATGGCAAGGACACAACATGAGATCCACTCCCCCCAAACTTAAAATGAGATCCACACTCCCTCCAAACTAAACTTAATATGAGATCCACACTCCCCCCGAACTTAATAATCAACATTGTCCCCAATGTTGAAAACAAGAAAGGAAAATAATATAGCACTCACCAAAGTACCATTCACAAAGGCACACTCCTCTCACCCTCCCTCATGATGCAACACTCAACATATATCCAAGAAAAATCAAGGTGCTCAAATGGTATGGTGAATGGATATGTATATAGCTAGGCTAGCATCTGATAAAGATAGAAAGGGAGTCTAGTAAGCTCAATGCGGTGACTAAGGATAAAAGAGTATATAATGGTTGGCTAGAAAGACTCAAACGGTCCAAAGATGGCCTAAATCATGTCCTAGGTTTAGTGTTGTCTAGGATTTCACCTCTAGGGAACCACTAAGAAATTTTAGAAACTTAAGCTCTCCCAAAAATCTAGCTAACTTTATGGGTTCAAGAAACTATTGGTCAAGTTATGCACACAAAATTGGGATCCACACTATCATCAAGATTTTTAAAACTCCATTAAAAGTCGAGTACTATTCGCTTAGAACACTAAACAAGAGGCAAGGTGGTGGATAGATGATATGAATGCATATATATATTTAGATTGGTCATCATCGAGCCCCAAGTTAAGTGTCAACTAAAGCAAGCTAAAGCCTCTCAAAAACAACAAAACAAAAGAAATACAATGAAAAATTACATGACCAACACCACAACACAAACACAAAATGAAATTACTCAAATTAACCAATACAACCAAAATGACTAACCAACTACCCCTCCATATTCAAGAGAAGATGTGGTTTTATTGCACCTGTCCCATGACCAAGGACAAAATTAAAAATTGTGAACGAAAGCACATGGCACCAAACAAAACATCAACAAAGTCATAGATTAAGAAATGCATTCAAAACTTCAAACAAAAACTAACCACAGACACAAAAAATCACAAAACAAAGAAAAAGTAGAGAGTTGAGTTGAGAAATGCTCATTCAAAAAGATGGTGGTAGCTGCGCAAAAATTTGGAAAATTTGTTAGAGGATTCCATGAAATTCTTTCAATGCACTACCCAAAATAGCTATGCGAATCACAAAGAGGTAGCCAAATCTGCAATGGCCAATCATTAGGTAAAAGTTATAAATCCCAAAGGTCTCAAGTAAGGCAAACCCAAACTGCTACAAAAAGTAAGGCATGAGATGAGTTTCAGGGGTCGAGTTAAGTGGGAAAGGTTAGTGATGAGGAGATTGAGGCACTGGGGTTGGGTTCGTAGCTCAGTTCATGGTGAATGGGTAGGGGCAAAAATAGAGGCTCAAGGATTTCTGGGTTGCTCTTAGATGATTTTGGTGTTGATGGGTACTCTCAGGCCTGGGCGTGGCTTCAGGGGTGGCTGTGGGTGTCGTGCTCATGGGAGGCGAAGATGGCTGGGAGGGAGGTGGAGTCGGGTGGGGTCATGGGTTCAGGTGGCGAAGGGGTTGGGTGGTGGTGGCGTGGGCTCACGGGTTTGTGAGATGGCAGGGAGGTGGTTGCGGCTGTGGGAGGCGGCTGGGTTGATTACAGAGAGAAGGGGAAGGGAAAGATGATGAAATTATGGTTTCAAAAATAGACTAGGGCTTTGGGCATGTGATTTTGGCCCAAATTTTACTTTTCTTGTGTTTTAACAACTTTGTTGTAACATCATAGAACTTTGCTGCAGCAACAGCAAGTCAGAGAGCAAGCCCAGAATTGATGTTGTAACATCATAGAACTTTGTTGCAGCAATAACAAGTCAGAGAGCAAGCCTAGAATTGATGTTGTAACATCATAAAACTTTGCTACAGCAAGCCCAGAATTGATGTTGTAACATCATAGAACTTTGCTGCAGCAAAACCAAGTCAGAGATCAAGCCCAGAATTAATGTTGTAACATCATAGAACTTTGTTGCAAAAACAGCACGTCAGAGAGCATGCCCAGAATTGATGTTGTAACATCATACGAACTTTGCTACAACAAAAATGCCCCAGAATATAACTTCTATTTCTCCTCAAAAATTGCTACAATATCACCCAAACTTCGCAGCCCCTTTTTTATTCTATTTTCCAAGAAGTGCTTGATTTAAAGTCGTCGACTTGACTTCATGGAAAAGTGCTCATCAAAGAGCAGCTTTCGCCCATAGAGAGTGGCATATGCCTTTACACATGGTTCTTCATTATGAATGCCCTCAAGCTTGGCGAGATATGAAATTGACAGACTCATGTGCTCAACTCGACTTGATTTTGATGATTGAGTGTGGTGGATACCAAGATACGATGCTATTGATGGAGGAGGAGGTGGTGGCCAAAAGGATCTTCATATGTGTATGCTTCCATGACTAGTGGCTTCCAAAGTTGAGAATCAAGGACTTGTTGCTCTTGCAAGTGTTGCATAAGGGGGTGGTGGTGGGTGGACATCTAATTTTTCAGCACTGTTTTGCTCAAACATTTTCTCAACATCTTGGGGAGAGATAGAACTTGACAAGCTTGACTTCACTATTTTCTCTCCTTTTTCTTCGCTACTTTGGATTGAAGTGGGCTCCTTGTGCCGCTCCAAATTTTCCCCAAGCTTCTCTAACTCTTCACCATTTCTCAAAACGACCTCCTCACTTTGCTCTTTTCCCCTTGCATTTTCCATATCACTAAGCAACTCTTTTGCCAATAACCCAATTTGATTCTCCAACTTCTTCAAGGATGCATATTGGCTTTGAATCAAGGCATCATTTTTAGCCATAAACTCCATCATCAATGCCTCAAACGAACTTGATTGATTAACTTTGTGAGGTTCCTCTTCTATGATAAAATCTTGAAAATCCTCCAATGTTTCCTCCCATGTTTCTTGAGTGCAATCTTCAAAAGTAGGCTCCATATGGATAAATTTGTTCTCCAAAACTTGGTTGGTTATTGGAGAATGCAAACAATACCACTCATCATATTTCACCATATCTTCCAACATCCAACAGGCTTATGTTAGGAACGAGTTTCCTAATACGCAGCAAAATGGTGGAGGGGTTGGCCGAGTGTACAACAAAAATTTGGTAACATATTTAAACTACCTTTAAATATGCGGATCCATTAATATACATACATTAATCATAAGCAAGATAGGAATAGAAATCATACCTCTTGAAGCCTATCAAGTGTCCTTGCTATCTTTTCGTACTAAAAATAATCTTCCTATCAAAGCTGCTCCCAGGTACTCACACCAAGATCTTCCACAGCGTGCTCTACACCTCAAGAAGTGTGTGGGCACTTAGAGAATAAATGATAGTTTATTTCTGAATCTACTTGATGTACTCAACACATGAGATCAAGAGAATAGGCCTGGGAATTGGTTCTTTATCTTTTCAGGGAGAGATTGAAAATTATCGTTCTATTTTTTACTGAGCGAATGATTGAGATAAAATTCTTTTTTTATTTTTATATTTTCTAATAAGTCTTACTTAAATAGAAAATATTTAATTTAAAAAATAAATCTATAACCAACTTACAATTTATCTTTTAATTAATTAATTATCTTATTAATGAAAATATCCAAAAACTAATTTTTGAATTATCCATTAATTAATTAATTAAATAAAATTGAAAAATCTGTCCCTTAAATATATGTAGTACACGCCGCACACAGTCCATGGCTGTGTGTGGTCGTGTACCACCCTAATTTCTAGGGATATTTGATTTTTCTATTTTTATTTAATTATTTATTCAAACTACTTTGTCAAATAAAAATCTAACAACCTGATAACTAATTCAAATTTAAATTAAATATCTTTTTAACTAATTATCAAATATAATTAATTATTTGAATAAATATCAATCTTTTAAATTCAAATCCAATTTGAACTTATCAGATTATTATCTTCCACTCAAATAAAGATATTTAATTAATTCTACCAATTAATTAAATCCAATAATTTTGAAAACTACAATTAATTAATTATTTAATCAAATTTTGAAATTAATTTAATTATTTAATATAATTTCAAAAATTATATTATAATTAAATATTAATTAATAATGTTAATTACAACTAATTTGTAATTAATTAATTAATCACTATTATCATATAATTGCATATTTAGCCTGAAGAACAAATTTCTTCTTAAATACGTCTTTCAACTATTTTTCCCTTTATATCAACTCTTACCTTGAATAGTGTTGATAGAGCCGCTGTGGAGACCTATGGACCTATAATTCCAAGCTCCAATAAATTTGAGATTATTAATTAAACTCTTTAATTAAATAATCTTAATTTATTAATCTCATGATTACTCCACTATAAATATGAGACTGCACTCTTGAAATTATAGACATTTCATTTACTGAGTACTTTATAATGATAAAGCGTCCATTAATATAATCATTTCATACAAACTAACCCTCTAATAATGGTTCATAATTAATCGGGAATAAAATTACAGTTTTACCCTTTTAATTATCTCTTGTTTCCTTAAATACCATTGACTTTACTAGTGAAGGTTAATTCATAACTAAATTATGAATTTGAGCTCAACAACCTTTTAGTCCCAAAAGTCAACCCTTAAGAAAACCATTATTCAATCTCTTGAGAGAAGGCATAGATTCCATATTTGTATACTATGTCCTCAGCCATTTACATTAATGAGTTCCCAAAATAAAAGTTTCTAGCCTGATCATTCTGATAGACCCTAGCGAGTGAATCAAAGAACTCATATAACATAAACAGGATTTCATAGCAACTTCAGGATTAAGATTTATTTGTATATGATCATCAGTTGATATATTTGATTAATACCTCGAAACGGTATTTAACTAAGTATTAATAAACAAATCTGGTCCAGTTCTATATATTCTCTAATATATAAAGTACCTCCACTAAAGTATCCTACTACACTAATGATCCGGATCTAGATCACATGTATTCATAATACTAGTGGACCGTACTTGCAGTAATTAATCTAAAGATTCCATAACTTTATTTTACTGCGAACTATTTAAAGTTCATTTATCTCAAACACAATCCTCCCATACCAATACGTGTTTTGAGATCACATATATGAACTTAGGAATTTTTCTGATATTTACATAATATTATCACAGAATAATGTAGTCCATAAAATATATGCATAAAAAATTCAATTTATTTATTTATTTCATAAAACAATGTCTACTACATATGCTTTCAGGGCACAATTCCCAATAGCTTCATCAATGGATAATTGGTAGAAATTGGTGGTACCATCTCCTCTTTCTACCCATTCTCTTGTGGTGGCATGCAACCCATTGAGAAAGACTTCAAGTAAACACTCTCTAGAGAAACCATGGTGTTGACCATGATTTTGGCCAACGACGAGTAGACATCAAAACTACAATGAACCTTCAAGAGAAAGATACGACACATACAATTTTTATAGTGGTTCAGCCCCAATGTGTTGGTAATAGCCTAATCCACTTGGAGTTGTGAGATATTTAGCCCACACTTAAGATTAGATGAACTTGAGCCAACTGAGTTTCTTAAGTGCAAGTAGAAAAATATAGAGTTTCTCTCTCTAGAGAATACAAGCTTTATCTCTCTAACCTCTCAGAAAATGCCCCAAGAATGCCCCAAGTAACAGTCCCCAAAATCTCAAAACGAGAGAGTTTTCTCAGTCTAAAAAAGATTAGATCCCCCCAAATGATGCCATGAGCCATTTATTTATAGGCTCATGGATCATACATAAATATCTCCCTTTTACCGGGTCATTTGTTCTTCCAACAGATTTTAATTAATAACATATAAATAAATCTAATATTACAACAATATGGCTATTATTCCGGGATATCTGAGAGATTCCCGCGACAGTTGAGAATGATTCGGGTTGAAGCTGTTATTGAGGACATAGGCAAACACCTGTCGTCGGCAAAGTACACCTCTAGCACACTTCTACTCTAACATGACACATTTTTGGTCTAGCAAAATGGATTGACTGGTCGGCCAAAATGACTGACTGGTTGGCCAAACACCTGACTGGTCGGTAAGCATCTGACTGGTCGGACAAACACCTAACTGGTCGGCCAAGCACCTGACTGGTCGGACAAACACCTGACTGGTCAGACAGGTACCTCACTGGTCGGTCATGACACCTGACTGGTCGGTCATGACACTTGACTGGTTGGATAGGTACCTCACTGGTCGGTCATAACACCTGACTGGTTGGTCATGACACTTGACCGGTCAGTCAAAAATCCTTATCGGTCTGACAAAAACTCTACCAGGTCGGTCAGATCACTTTATCACAACTCTGAAGAGCCAATACATGTATTGCCACTTGTCACTTCTGATTGCCACATCATCGAACTCCAATTTTTAGGGATAACACATGGTAAGGGAACCTCATGAACAAATTTTTTTTATCTCCACCATGCTCTATGTAAAGGCTCTAAGTCATGTTGAACAAAGTTAACGAGGACTTGCCTATGAGACATCTCAAGTACCTCGCAAAAGAACCAAACAAACAAGGCGTAAAATGGAACTAGGAAAAATAAAAATAAACAAATGAAAAATAAGAAACCAAATTGACAAGCAATTGATTTTGACAAACAAAAATTTCACTAAATTCAATCCCCGACAACGATGCCAAAAACTTGTTGCGAGTTTAATAGTGTGTGCAAGTGTACACAGTCGTCAAATAAGTAATAAAGTGATAAGTTAAGTATCATCTCCACAGGGATTGGAAATTGGAAATTAATTCTCAAAACTAATTACTCACAAATTGGTTTCAATGAAAATAAAACAATGAGATTAAACTAAATTAATGAAAAGTAAACAAAACTAACAAACAAAAACTAAGAGAAGAAACAAGCTAGAATTATTAAATTGTCCTAAAAATGCAATTATGGTAACAATGCTGTAGAGGAATGCTATAGCAACTGGGCAGAATAGACTAGGAATTTAAATGTCATAATCATTTTTCCAAAGTGTTTATGGTTTGGTTTTTTAATTAATTAACATATTCCTATGCCCAATTAATTTCAAGAACACCAATATATGTACAATTCCTGTAAGTCATGCAAGGTGATAATATATCCCTATACAATCACAAATCTAAATCTAAGAAATTAAGAACTTGCATCATTCAAGTTTGTGTCCATTAACATTAACCTTTCTAGAATTAATATTAATTCATCAACCTACAATTGGTGATCAAACAAAAGTAAGCATTAGATAATATACACACTTTAATGAAAAAAACTCATCCACCAAAGCATTCATGCAACAAAGTACCAAATCACAATTTCAAGTCAAGAAAATAATACTAGCAAAATAGAAATTAACTCATAAATAGATGTGCAAAAATACAAAATTCTAAATTAGAGAAAGATAAATAGAAAAACCCATATGGAGTTTGTCACAAGACTCCAAGCTTTTCCCCCAAAATCCTCTTCTTCTTCCTTTTGATTTTTCGACAAATCTCTAAATAAAATACCAAAACCTAAAACTAACACTCAAATAAAATATTTTTTCTTTTTCTTTTTCTTCATTTTCTAGGTGTTTTTCTCTCTACAATGACAGCTCTCTCTCTAATATGGTGGCTGCTCCAAGGTTGAAGAAGATAAAGTTATCTCTCGGGGGCTCCAAAAATGGGTATAAACCCTTTTCTTTTTCTTCTACACATGGAGACCACTCTTTCCTCCAAAAAAATGTCAGCTCCTTTCCACCTCATCCTCCCACTATTCAAGTCACTCCACCTCATTTAATCACTTGCCAAGTGTGGAAAAATTATGTTGCTGGTTGCACATACTGTAACGACCCGAATTTGCTAATCGGGCTTAGGGCCTTGATTAGTGTGCCTGGAGGACAATAAATGATTTAATATGCTTATATGTGGATTTATGTGAATATATGATAATGATGCATGTTTAGTTGTGTTAAATGTGCATGTGGGCCCCGTCAGGATTGAAGGGGTATAAATGCAATAAATGTTGTATATATATGTGATTGGTCTGTGCAGCACGGTCTGAGACAGTCCTGGGGAGAGGTTAGCCAGAGAGTCACAACGAGGTTAAGATTCCGACTCGGGGCGAGTCGAGGGGGGTAGTTTGGGTTTTTGATGTGTTATGGGGTTATCGGGTTGTGAAAATAAGTATTTGGAGATATATTTGAGGATAGAATATCTAGGAGGGAATATTGGGAAAATTTACCATTTTGCCCTCGGGGACGTTTTGGTACCCTGAGCCTTGAGGTAACCCTTTAGACTTAAGTCAAGTAAAACAAAAAGGAGGGTTTACTTAGAAGCTTTGGGAAACTGACCTATACTCCTCCTTCAGAACTAAGGATAGCTTCTCACCATTCTTATCTCTCTCTCCTTCATTCTCTAAGAAATAACTCAAGGAAATTATGGTGTAAGCTAGCTTAAGCAAGGAATTGGGCTGAGAAACCTTAGGAGCTTTACGCTTGAGGATTGAGGAACAAACACAGGGACTAAGCTCTGCAAGGTAAGCTCTAGTTATTAAGGTTATGTTGAGAATTGTTGCTGGTTTGTAAGAGTTTGCATGTTGATTAAGTTTGATCTGTCTTAAGTGTTTTAGCTGAGTTTTGGAGCAGATTTTGTTGGGTTTTGATGTTGATATTGAGCTGGAATGTATGTGTTAAATATCTGGGTTTGTTAGATAAGTTTTGAGTGAGTTAGCTTGAGGAAAATGCAGGGAAGGTGGTGGAAGTTCTGGGTTTGGAGGTGAGGGCCGCGGCCGGGTGTGGCCGAGGAGTTAATGCACGCCGCGGCCCGTGTGTGTTGCAGGGGTGTGCTAGCCTCTGTTTTGAGGCTAGCCGCGGCTCTTGAGGGTGGGGCCGCGGCTCTTAGTGCTAGTCTGCATTTTTATGGGTGTTTAGGCTTGGGAATTCAATGGTGAAGGCTCGGGATTGATTTTATCACCCGGATTGATAGAATTCAAGGTCCCGGAGGTTAGAGTTATGGCTTAAAGTTATTTATTGGATTAGAACTGGATGGATGGATAACTAGGGTTTTGGAGAGGCTCAAGTTAGAGGACTGTGCTCGGGACATCGGTGCTCGGAGAGCTCGGGACTCAGGTAAGAAAACCCTTGTTCCCATAGAGCTTGTGTGCAGGGCTAAGCCCAATGTGTGTGAATAGGATTAGTATGCAGGGCTGAGCCAAATATGTTAGAACTGCGGGGCGTAGCCCTTTAATTGAATATGCTAGAATTCTATACTTGCTTGCTATGCTATGTATGTTATAATGCGAATGATCGGCAAGAGCTGGGAACGGTGTAGGCCAAGAACGGCGAAGGGCCGGGAATGGCGTTTAGCACGTTGGGTGCAAGGTCGAGAACGACAAGGGGCCGGGAGCAGTGTTGAGCACGTGGAGTGCGAGTGGCCAGGGTGAGTCCCTAAAAGGGATACCTGGGATATCCTCATAGCGTGGTCCACTAACCCAGGGCTTGGGAAACACCTGGGACGGCTAGGCCGTATGTGTTTAGCCCATTGGTGGTCTGTTTATATGCCTGTTATTTTTGTTGCATATGTTATTTGTTTATGGGTTTTCTTGCTGGGCTTCGGCTCACAAATGCTCTGTGGTGCAGGAAAGGGTAAAGAGAAGGTCATCCAACCATGAGTATAGCAGGCGTGAGGCGGCGTGTACATGTTTGGCCAGCCTGGCTGCCACAGCGAGAGGATTTTGGGAGATGCTTGTAAATAAACCTAGATTTTGTCGTTTAGTCGACTTAGTTCAGCTTATATGTTGTAAATGTTACTGTACTTTGGGATCCCAAGTGTAAAACTTCTAAGATTCTTTATGGAAATTATTATTTCTAAAGTTTCTCCTTTGTTTATGGCTTAATTACACTGTTGTCCTAAAAACTCGATTAGTGAGTTGAAATCACGATTTTAAACTCACTTAGTAACGACTCTAAGGTAGTAGGGCGTTACAACTTAGTATCAGAGCGAGCCAAGGTTATTGGTTATGGAGATTGACCGAACATGTACGCACGCTGTCAGTGACAGGCTCAACTCCGGGTTGGTTGGTAAGATTGGCTAATATGTCTGAATATGTGTTTGAATGCCCTGTTTGCCTGCTTATCTTATATAGAGCATGATGAATGAGTTAACATATGCATGATGCTAGGGCATGGCTCGTTGTGTGCTGTATGCTAAATGAATTATTGTTTGTGGATGACTGATGTGCTTGGGAAGTGGTTTTGGATGTTGTTATCGTGCCTGATGAGCGGCGTTATTGGTTGCAGGCATATTTGTTGAGATGCCTCGACAATTAGCTAGACTCCGCAGCAGTAGGGCCGAGGATGACAACCAGGGTTAGGACCCTCCACCTGCCCCAAAGAATTGGCAAGAGAAGTTTACTGAGATGGAAGCAAGACTACAGCGAACAGAGGAAGAGTTGCGACAATTGAGGCAGCAGGCCCCACCTCAGGTTACTGGGCTGCCAGTGCAGCAGGTTGCAGTGCCAGTGCCAGTTCAGTCTGCTTTGGAGAATAAGTGGGAACCTTTGTATGAGAGGTTCAGGAAGTAGCATCCTCCCACCTTCGAGGGTGGATCAGACCCACTGCGGGCAGAGCAGTGGATGAATATGATTGCCTCAATTCTGGATTTTATGAGAGTTTAGGGGAATGAGAGGGTAGCCTGTGCTAGCTACATGTTCAGAGAGGATGCCCGCATCTGGTGGGACGTGGTAGTTCAGAGAAGGGATGTATCAGTGATGACCTGGGAAGAATTCAGAACCTTGTTTAATGAGAAGTATTATAGTGTGGCAGTTCGAGCTGCGAAGGTTGATGAGTTTATCAACCTGACCCATAATCGATCGACAGTGATAGAGTATGTAATAAAGTTTGATAGATTGGCGAAGTTTGCGCTAGATCTAGTGCCGACTGATGTGGCAAGAAGGGACAGGTTCGTGCGGGGGTTGAACATTATGATTGCCCGCGATGTGAACATTACCTTGGATCCAGAGACTACTACTTATGGCCAAGCTGTGGATAAGGCCCTTATTACTGAGAGGGCTGAGGATCAGATTTGGAAGGATAGTGCTGTTAGACGCGATGCTAGGAGGACAGTGCCTCCCTTTGTTGGCTTCAGTCGTGGTGGTGGTTATAGTGAGCAGAAGAGGAAGGCCCCAGATTCCTTTGTTCCTCCCAGTTCAGATAGGAGGGCACGGGGTGCTTCCACAGGCCGCTAGGGTGGCAGTGACAACTGGATGAGTTTTCCAATGTGTCCGCGGTGTAGGCGTCGACACCAGGGTGAGTGCAGGATCAGGGCCTACTTTGTTTGTGGGAGTGCCAGCCATCTGAACAGGGATTGCCCTCAAGTCAAGAAGGAGGAGCAGAAGTAGAGTGACAATCTTGCTCCTGCCAGGGTATTCACTTTGACACAGACTGAGGCGGAGGCTTGCCCCTCAGTGGTGACAAGTCAAATCTCTAGTGCTGGTTCTCTGTATACTGCATAGTTTGATTCAGGGGCTACCCATTCATTTGTATCTGCTAGAGTGATAGATCAACTTTGTCGACCTAGTGGTGTGTATGCTAGGGGATTTCAGACTTTGTTGCCAACATGAGAATTGGTAGTCTCTAGGAAGTGGATTAGAGCATTGCCTGTAGAGGTAGATGGTAGGGAGCTGTCTGTTGATCTGATTGAGTTAGAGATGGATGATTTTGACATGATTTTGGGAATGGATTAGCTATCCAAGTATGGGGAAACGATTGACTGCAAGCGCAGAATGGTGACTTTGAACCAGAAGGGGAGGTACCCTTTGTGTTTGTGGGGTCAGTTAGTGGACCGCGTGTACTGATGGTTTCAGCATTGAAGGCTAGAGACCTGATGCAGGAAGGTTGCATAGGATTTTTAGCGAGCGTTGTGGATACTTCTAGGGTGGTTTCGGTTGGACCGGGTGAGACCAGATTGGTGTGTGAGTTTTTGGATTTGTTTCCAGCAGATTTGCCGGGGTTGCCGCCGCAACGGGAGATTGACTTCGTTATAGAGTTTGTACCAGGAGTGGAGCCAGTATCTAGGACACCCTATAGAATGGCTCCAGCAGAGTTAAAGGAGTTGAAGATTCAGTTGCAGGAGTTACTTGATTTGGGGTTTATCAGACCGAGTTTCTCACCATGGGGTGCTCTAGTGTTGTTCGTTAAGAAGAAGGATGGGTCCCTTAGGATGTGTATTGATTATAGGGAGCTGAACAAGTTAATCATTAAGAACAAGTACCCATTGCCTAAGATCGTCGATTTATTTGATCAGCTACAGGGAAGAACAATGTTTTCCAAGATAGATCTTCGATCAGGTTACCATCAGTTAAGGATTAAAGAGGAGGACATACCAAAGACCGCTTTCCGAACGAGGTATGGACACTATGAATTCCTGGTTATGTCCTTTGGATTAACCAATGCCCTAGCAGCCTTCATGGACATGATGAATAGGGTTTTCAAGGATTATCTAGACAAGTCTGTGATCATATTCATCGACGACATCCTAGTGTACTCCCAGTCAGAGGCAGAGCATGAGCAGCATCTGCGGTTGGTACTACAGCGGTTGAGGGAACATAAGTTATATGCTAAGTTCAGTAAGTGTGAGTTCTGGTTGCCACAAGTTACATTTCTGGGCTATATTGTCAGTAAGGAGGGGATTCTGGTTGACCCAAGTAAGATTGAGGTGGTCATAGATTGGCCTAGATCGAGTAGTGTTCCTAAAGTGAGAAGCTTTCTGGGTTTAGTAGGGTATTATCGGTGGTTTGTTGAGGGATTCTCCAGAATAGCTATGCCATTGATAGAACTGACAAAGAAGAAGACAAGGTATGTCTAAACAGACAGGTGTGAGAATAGTTTTAAGGAACTGAAGCGGCGATTGATTACTGCGCCAGTGCGTAGCTTGCCGACGGATAATGAAAAGTTTGTGGTTTACTGTGATGCATCCAGACAGGGTTTGGGGTGCGTGTTAATGCAAGCTGGTAAGGTGATAGCCTATGCATCGAGATAGTTGAAGGAGTATGAGCAGAGATATCCTACGCATGACCTAGAGTTGGCAGCGGTGGTGTTTGCACTTAAGATTTGGAGGCATTATCTTTATGGTGAGAAGTGCAAGATTTACACCGACCATAAGAACCTAAAGTATTTCTTTACACAGAAGGACCTGAATATGCACTAGAGGCGGTGGCTGGAGTTGGTTAAGGATTATGATTGTGATATCCTATACCATCCTAGGAAGGCTAATGTAGTGGCTAATGCATTGAGTCAGAAGGGCCCAGGACAGTTGTTCAGTTCGAGGCATATATCTGATAAGTTAGATGAGGAGATGGCCAGAGCAGGTATAGAGTTGGTGGTTGGTCAGTTGGCCAACATCACTCTTCAGTCTAAACTCCTTGAGTGGATCAAGGAAGCGCAAGGGAAAGATTCTTAGCTGCGAGGTCATAGGGAGAGTGCCTTAGTCGGAGCGACAAAGGACTTTTCCATTTCAGGGATGGGGTTACTGAAGTACAAGGGTCGGATCTGTGTTCTGATGGATTCTGATATCCGGCGGGAGATCTTAAATGAATCGCATACCACTCCATATTCTTTGCACCCGGGTACAACGAAGATGTACTAGGACTTGAGAGCTCTATATTGGTGGTCGGGCATGAAGAGGGATGTGGTGGATTATGTGGCTAAGTGCTTAACGTGCCAGCAGGTTAAGGCTGAGCACCAGAGGCCATCAGGATTGTTGCAGCCTCTGGGGATCCCAGAATGGGAGTGAGAAGATGTTACTATGGACTTTGTGGTTGGCTTACCGAGAACTGTGGGATAGCATGACTCAGTGTGGGTGATTGTGGATAGGTATACCAAGTCCGCCCACTTTTTACCTGTTAGGACAACTTATACTATGGAGCAGTATGCTGAGTTGTATGTGAAGGAGATTGTTCGACTTCATGGGGCTCCGAGGTCGATAGTATCTAACAGAGACCCCACCTTCACCTCCAAATTTTGGGAGAGTCTACAGAAGGCTATGGGCACGCAGTTACGGTTTAGTACCGCTTATCATCCTCAGACGGATGGGCAGTCTGAGAGGACGATTCATATATTGGAGGATCTGCTGCGAGCCTGTGTGCTTGATTTTGGGGGATCGTGGAGTAAGTATCTCCCTTTGATCGAGTTCTCATACAACAACAGTTATCAGGCGACCATTGGTGTGGCTCCGTATGAGATTCTTTATGGAAGGAAGTGTAGATCACCTATTCATTGGGATGAGACAGGTGAGAGGAGGTATATGGGTCCCGAGATAGTTCAGAGGATCAATGAGGCAATTGAGAAGATTAGAACGCGTATGCTCACCTCCCAGAGTCGACAAAAAAGTTATTCAGACCTGAAACGCAGGAGTGTGGAATTTCAGGTTGGTGATCATGTGTTCCTTAGGGTTTCACCCATGAGGGGTGTGAAACGGTTTGGTATTAAGGGCAAGTTGAGCCCTATGTTTGTTGGCCCCTTCGAGATTCTAGAACGAGTTGGAGAGGTAGCTTACAGACTAGCGATGCCTCCAGCTTTATCAGGGGTTCATGATGTTTTCCATGTATCCATGCTCCGGAAGTATATGTCAGATTCAACGCATGTTCTAAGTTTTGAGAATCTAGAGCTTGATCAGGATTTGTCCTATGAGGAGAAGTCGGTTCAGATTCTTGACCGAAAAGATAAAGTCTTGAGGAACAAGACCATCGCCTTGGTGAAAGTGTTGTGGTGGAACAGCGAGGTTGAGGAGGCGATGTGGGAACATGAGTCAGAGATGAGGGAGCGGTACCCCGAGTTGTTCAGGTAATTTCGAGGACGAAATTTCTGTAAGGAAGGGATAGTTGTAACGACCCGAATTTGCTAATCGAGCTTAGGGCCTTGATTAGTGTGCCTGGAGGGCAATAAATGATTTAATATGCTTATATGTGGATTTATGTGAATATGTGATAATGATGCATGTTTAGTCGTGTTAAATGTGCATATGTGGGCCCCGTCAGGATTTAAGGGGTATAAATGCGATAAATGTTGTATATATATGTGATTGGTTTGTGCAGCATGGTCCGAGACAGTCCTGGGGAGCGGTTAGCCAGAGAGTCACAACGGGGTTAAGATTCTGACTCGGGGCGAGTCAAGGGGGGTATTTCGGGTTTTAGATGTGTTATGGGGTTATTGGGCTGTGAAAATAAGTATTTAGAGATATATTTGAGGATAGAATATCTAGGAGGGAATATTGGGAAAAGTTACCATTTTGCCCTCAGGGATGTTTTGGTACCCCGAGCCTTGAGGTAACCCTTTAGACTTAAGTCAAGTAAAACAAAAAGGAGGATTTACTTAGAAGCTGTGGGAAACCGACCTATACTCCTCCTTCTGAACTAAGGATAGCTTCTCACCATTCTTATCTCTCTCTCCTTCATTCTCTAAGAAATAACTCAAGGAAATTCTGGTGTAAGCTAACTTAAGCAAGGAATTGGGCAGAGAAAACTAAGGAGCTTTAAGCTTGAGGATTGAGGAACAAACACAGGGACTAAGCTCTGCAAGGTAAGCTCTAGTTATTAAGGTTATGTTGAGAATTGTTGCTGGTTTGTAAGAGTTTGCATGTTGATTAAGTTTGATCTGTCTTAAGTGTTTTAGCTGAGTTTTGGAACAGATTCTGTTGGGTTTTGATGTTGATATTTAGCTGGAATGTATGTGTTAAATATCTGGGTTTGTTAGATAAGTTTTGCGTGAGTTAGCTTGAGGAAAATGCAGGGAAGGTGGTGGAAATTCTGGGTTTGGAGGTCAGGGCCGCAGCCCTAGGAGGGGCGCGCCGCGACCCGTGTGCGCGTGCGGCCAGGTGTGGCCAAGGAGTTCATGCGCACCGCAGCGCTTGGTACGCACGCTACGACCCATGTGTGTTGCAAGGGTGTGCTAGCCTCTATTTTGAGGCTAGCCGCGGCTCTTGAGGGTGGGGCCACGACTCTTAGTGCTAGTCTGCATTTTTATGGGTGTTTAGGCTTGGGAATTCAATGGTTAAGGCTCAGGATGGATTTTATCACCCGGATTGATAGAATTCAAGGTCCTGGAGGTTAGAGTTATGGCTTAAAGTTATTTATTGGATTAGAACTTGATGGATGGATATTATTAATATGTTGTGACTAGGGTTTCAGAGAGGCTCAAGTTAGAGGACTGTGCTCGGGACATCTGTGCTCGGAGAGCACGGGACTCAGGTAAGAAAACCCTTGTTCCCATAGAGCTTGTGTGCAGGGCTGAGCCCAATGTGTGTGAATAGGATTGGTATGCAGGGCTGAGCCCAATATGTTAGAACTGCGGAGCGTAGCCTTTTAGCTGAATATACTAGAATTCTGTACTTGCTTGCTATGCTATGTATGTTATCATGCGAATGATCGGCAAGAGCCGGGAATGGTGTAGGCCGAGAACGGCGAAGGGCCGGGAATGGCGTTGGGCACGTTGGGTGCAAGGCCGAGAACGGCAAGGGGCCAGGAGCAGCGTTGAGCACGTGGAGTGCGAGTTGCCAGGGCGAGTCCCTAAAAGGGATACCTGGGATATCCTCACGGCGTGGTCCGTGAACCCAGGGCTTGGTAAACACCTGGGACGGCTAGGCCGTATGTGTTTAGCCCATTAGTGGCCTATTTATATGCCTGTTTTATGTGTTGCATATGTTATCTGTTTGTGGGTTTTCTTGCTGGGCTTCGGCTCACAGATGCTCTGTGGTGCAGGTAAGGGTAAAGAGAAGGTCAGCCAACCATGAGTATAGCAGGCATGAGGCGGTGTGTACATGTTTGGCCAGCCTGGCTGCCACAGCGAGAGGATTTTGGGAGATGCTTGTAAATAAACCTAGATTTTGTCATTTAGTCGACTTGGTTCAGCTTATATGTTGTTTATATTTCTACACTATACTTTGGGATCCCAAGTGTAAAACTTCTAAGATTCTCTATGGAAATGATTATTTCTAAAGCTTCTCCTTTGTTTATGGCTTAATTACACTGTTTGACCTAAAACCTCGATTAGCGAGTTGAAAGCACATTTTTAAACTCACTTAGTAATGGCTCTAAGCAAGTAGGGCGTTACACACACTTTGCTGCAGCAAAGTTGACTGATGCTACAACAAAGTACTAGAATTTCAGCTCCAAGATAATTTCTTTGCACATTTTTCACTAAGCTTTCCAAGCATCCTTTCGTTTTGACTTCAAAAATAGATATCACATTTTTAGATCATAATCTCATTATTTTCCCACAAGATTTATCATTAATTAAAATAACATACATAAACAAAATTAAAAGATGAAATGACTAAAACCACACAATAACAACACAAACACTCTATTTCACTTAGATTTTTTAAGTTCAAAAGATTAATTAATAACCCCAAAATATAAAGTTATCAACGCCCGTGATATAAGATTCCGGTTAAACTCTGGGACACATAAGTAAGTTGATTCCAATTCCGGCTAGCTACCGTGACAACTATGAACTTCGGCTAGCCACCGGGGAACTAAGTAAGAGGCTGGTTCTCCACCGGTGACTATGTAACTAAGGTCAGTTGGCCACTGCAACATGTAACAAGTCCTGTTTAACTCCCGTGACATACGAGTCCGGTTTAACCCTGGACACGTAAGTAAGTTAATTCCTGAATCAAATCTTTATGACTAAGAAAGTATGTCGAATTCTTCTAGGAGTTTGGGTAACCAGTTTACACCCGTCGACGCTATGGTAAGGTATGCTAAGATATGCAAAAATATGTTACGCTATGGTAAGATATGTTAAGATATGCTAATATATGTTACGCTATGGTAAGACATGTTAAGATATGCAGTTATGTTGGAGGTTCCTCAGAAACCCCAAGTAAGTATGTATGTGAAGATATGACTGAGTAAGTAAGTAAGTATGTTACTAGTTAACTGTATGTATGCTTTGGGATTTTCTGCATGCAGGTGTACCTTCAGGATATGAATTTTGGTTATGAGGCATGACCATAAGTTCGCCAGGACGTTCGCACGTTCTTAAATTGTATGTTAGGGTTTAGTTTCTTCAGAATCCTTTTATTGGTTGGTTATCTGCCTAGTTACAGTTAGTTTACGTTCTTGCTTCGTTTATGTGGTTATGATTGTTAAGTTGTTCTTACTAAGTGTTTCACTTACTTAGTTGTTTCATGTTGTAGGTAAGCTCAAAGGCAAAGTGGATCAGTGAGCGCTGGAGTTTATCTACAAAGATGTACATGTGGACCGACCTTTTGGGAATTTATGTTTTGGGGACTAGAACCCATATGATAACTAAGAAATTATTTTGGGCTTGCTGAATGTTTTAAAATTTTGACACTGTAATTTACTTTTAAGTATGCGCATACTTCTGAACTCTTGCATGTTTTGGAAAGTTTTTTTATATGGATTTTCGGTTACCTTATTTTAGAAATGGTTATGTTTTTCCACAAATTATGTTAAGAGATTTTATGAGACGTTATTGTTGGTATCAGAGCACCGGGTAAACCGGTTCTGTAGACAAACCCACATGTACATTCACAAAGATAGACCGTCACTCACGTTCATGTGATTTCTATATGCATACCTGCTTGAATTCTATAAATTGTAGGTTACATTGCTGAGCAACTCGATGTAGATAACCCTGGCCTAGAGGACCCACTTAAAGTATATTCCTTAGGGCAAAAACTTCGATTCTATCAGGGATTCCATAGCGGCTGTCCCTACGTATTCACTGGGGAAGCCGACAACTCGTATAACGTCTGGTCTTGGAATCATTCACTAGCAATCATCTTCGAGGATATGGAGATTCCTCCGAGCTTTATGGTGAGATTGGCCAGCTTTTACCTATGAGACGAGGCTTTTCGATGGTTTTAAATAAGGCTTCTGATACCGGCCACTACCTCTTCGCCAGAGATTTGGGCATCCATTAAGCTTGCATCAGGCACCTTTGATGATGTATTAACATGGTATGTGGAGTACCATGAGCGCCTGATAGCACAATGCATTCATAATGCGACAGAGCGTGATCGATGGGCACAACTGGTGGTGCGGGATTTTCCAGTACCTGCAAGAGCCCAGCCTGAGGATAGGAATGCGGTAGATCAGAACCCTGGAGAGGTCATGGAGGCCGAAGTTGAACAAGAAGAGGAAGATACCGAGGAGGATCCGACTAAGGGCCAGGAACATGAGACGGCTCAGAATGGCATGGTTTGGGAAGTACCTGAGATTTCAGATGAGGATTCGGATGGGGACATGCGTGTCGATTAGGATAGTGATCGACTGTTTTATTATCTTTGTGAAAAACACTATGGTTTTCAAATTTCAGTGTTTTGTATCATTTTTGGTTAAGGGTCTTATGCTAGAAACCCTAAGCTCCGACTAGGGTTTGATTCCCTTCCTATTTACTTTTGTAAACCCTTTCAAACTTTGTGTTGACTGTTATGTTAGGGTTTGATATGTTTAAATGCAATCTTTTGTCTAATGGATGAGTTCTATTATTGGTTGTTGATCACTTGTGTAAAGAGTAGCATGCTATGCTCCTACTAGCTTGTTACTTTTAGTAATCGCTCATTGTTGTCTATATATATGTAGGAACTTTTCATGGCTCTTAATACCACAGCCAGGGTAGGGCATCAGGCTGATAATGCACAGGATTTAGTAGAGCAACCGACTATGAACCCGCAAGTTCTAGTAGGCTGAGGCCAAGGTCGAGGTGGAGGCCAAGGCAGAGGTCGAGATCGAGTGAGGGGCCAAGGTCGAGGTCAGGGGGCAAATCAGGGACCTGACCGTGCTGCTTAGATATAGGAGCTCCGTAGGGACATGAAAGCTCAAAATGATCACATTGAGCAGGGTTGTGAAAGGCAGGTGGGCTCTGATGCCCGCGCAAACAGAGATGTTTCAAACATTACTTCGACGCCTCCCAGCAGCGCCGATTGATAACCGGAACGACCCAGAAGTAGTTGCGGCTGAAGTAGCGAATCAGGATCAACCGGCTGGTGGGGCATGGGTTGAACTATAGGTTGAGGCACAGAGGATGGCCCAACAGAAACCCATCTCTGAACGGTTTGGTCGCCAGAATCCACCCACCTTTGAAGGTACTACTGACCCAGTGGTTTTGTTACAATAGCTTCCAACGGGCCAAACACTAGGTTATTAGTCAAATTTTCAAATGGGACTTTCTGCGTTTAATTATTTAGGAAGATTATTTGATTTAAATATTTTTAAACACTAGAAAATATTATGTCTAGGTCAAGTTATAAGCTTTTTGTAATTGATGTGCAAGATGGAGTGAAAATTTGACAGCTTGAAGAGTGCATGTTTGAGCAACGTTTTGACAAGTTTAAAATCAACATTTTTAGATGGTTTTAATTATTTAGACTCTTTTTATATTAATTAAAAGCCCTGCAAGAGTTGACTAAGAAATACCCTATAGACTGTGAGTTTTTTTTTCTTTCTAAAAAGGTTGTCAAATCAAATTATGTTTTGGACAGATTTGATTTTTGTAAACTTTAAGTCATAATTCATTAGTAAAATCATGTTTTTTTTCTTAAAGTAAATATAAGATAACTTTCTATGGATTAGTGGTTAAGATTTAAGTTGCTTAAAATATAATGAGGTTTTACATTTTATTGAAAAATCTTAAGATGGTACTCTTGTATGAGATAGGACTAAAATTGTTTATTTGGTTAATTGAGGAAATACAATCTTTTTGGATAATAAAACTTATGAGTTTCTTAATTTACTGAAATTTGATTTTTTTTTTTATTTACAATTTTAATAAAGCGGGAGATAGCGTTTAACACTTTTATTTTATAAGGAAAATAAGAAAGCGGCAATGAAAGTTTTCTTTAGGCTTAAGAAAGTGGTCTCTTTATGCAATTGAAAATTTATTTCCAAATTTCTGGCACCATTATTTGTAGGCATGTTTTTATGAATAATGTGATAAGGCTATAAATTAATGGGTTTAGTCTAAGTTTTAAGAATTAAGAGCAAATGCTTTTAAAGTATTGAAAATTTGTTAAGTTCATTCCTAATTAATTGCTCAACTTAAACACAAAAACTTAATTAATCAAACATCATAATTAATCTGAGTCATTGTGTGGTTTCCCTACAATGTTATCTAAGAGGGAAGGCTCACTTCTGGATAAAATATTTCCACAAGCAAGTGCTAAGGAATCCGGGTAAGATAACTTATGATATGTTTGGCTACAACATGTTAATGACTAGTTTAGATAACTAAGTTATAAGCTAATAATTTGAACTAGTCTTAGAAGGTTTACTCAAGACCGTGGTCCTAGAGGGTTCGCATACTCATGACTAAGGTAAGCAGTCCAGCTAGCTTCCGCGATGACTACGAACTTCGGCTAGCTACCGAGAACTAACTAAGGTCGGTTGGCCACCGCAATATGCAAGAAGTCCTGTTTAACGCCCGTGACATAAGAGTCCGGTTAAACTCTGGGACACATAATAAGTAAGTTGATTCTGATTCTGGCTAGCTATCGTGACAACTATGAACTCTAAGGGTGAATTTGTTGGAGGTCTATTTGCATCTGGAAATTTGTGTTTTATGGTTTAAATTTTAGATTTGGAGATGAGTTGAGTTCTTGGAACTCAAAGGGTGATTTTGAGGTTCAAAATGTTTTTGGTTGAACCTTTGGTGTTTTTATGTTGCTTAACGTGTATTATTATGATTTTGGGGCTTAGTTCTAGCCTTGATTGGAGTTTTGGGACAGATTTGAGGTTGTGAGTTCGGGAAAAAATGCAGGAAAAACCCAAAAATTTCAGGTTTGCGAGTTGGCGCCCCTGCCTTGGGTTTGGGCACCCCTGCCCTATGCAGGGGAGTTCCTGGGAAGTTTTTGACTTGTTTTGGCGCCCGTGCCCTTGCTTTGGGCACCCCTGCCCTATGTCATTTTCAGCAAGCCTCATTTTTAGAGCTTGGGAAGAACTTGGGGGCTCGGAGGACGATTCCACCACCCCGTTGGGTGGAATTTGAGGTCCCGAGGGCACAAGATTGGTCCCGAATTTTTGTTTATGGGATTGAATCATAATGAGGATATTATTTATGGTTGTGTCTAGGTTACCGCTAAGGATCGAGACAAGATCGTGCTCCAGGGTCATTTTTATTTATCCAGTGTTGGACCAGAGGTAAGTAAACTACACCCAGTATGTGATTAGGGCTTGGCTTGGTTATTGAACATGGTGATGACCATGCTTGGACTGTTTTATTAGACATGTTAAATGTGTTGTGCATAATTGTAATATATAATGTAACAACTCGAAATATACAAGACAAAAATTATGTGGAAAATTAAAAACTTTTACTATAGTTCATCCTATCAAAAATCCATATAAAAAAACGTTTAAAAGATCGTGTGCATTCACTTTTAGTTTAGCAAACTAAAATACAAGTAAGTATCCAAAGAGTTATAATATAGTAGTTATCCCAAAATTCATATTGAGTTTGAAACTTTATCTTATCAAAATTATGATCCATCAAAACAATCCCCAGGTCGGGCCACATGTACATATCTGCAAGCAGACTCCGGCGCTCACCGTTCTATCTTGCTCTTACCTACAACATGAATAACTAGGTAAGCAACAAAGCTTAGTAAGAATATCCTTACAACACAAGTATACTAAACCTTGATAATCGGTTGACCTAAGGTAGTTACCACTACCAGTCACTGGGGTATTGGATAAGTTTCAACCCTACCACACAATTTTCTCAAATAATAGCCATATCAGAAAGTAACACTTTGGTTTTACCTAACAACCGATTTCACGCATATCATAAAACTTGCACTTAGAAAATCCTAGAACATTCAAGATAAATAATTACACAATTTAATCAATTCAAACAAACACAAAGGATCTTGGCTCTAACCCGGATTCACTCGTAACGTCCTGGCTCCAACTAGGACTATATTACCACTGCCCAGGCTCCAACCCAAACCATTTCATTTTTTTCCAGGTTCCAACCCAGAATTTATCTTACCATGTACTGGCTCCAACCCGGACTATATTTTACCATGTCCTGGCTCCAACCAGGGTAGTATTACACTAAGGTTCGGGCTTCAACCAGAACCCACTTACCAATAAGTCCCAGAATGCATAAGCATTGCAAAGGTGGGTATCAAGCATACCCTGGTCTTAATGACCCAAACAAAACTACTGTAATCTACTACTACAAGCACACACTAGTATATTCATGTTATAGCTAAGAAAAGGAAATGATAACTTACCCGAATTCCTTAGCTTCCAGCTAAATCCTTAATACCGCTAATCATTTTCCCCTTGGCAGTTGTTGTAATTAATACAGTGTACTTAGACTAAACTATGGCATATACTTATAGCTAAATATTCTATAATAGTTGAACTCAATCAATACTCATAGACTCCATACAGTAGTCTCCTACACACTTCATATTGTATAAATGTCGAATTTTCGTTTCGGTCTTTAAATTATCAAAGGAATCGGTGCCAAAGTAACATGCTCTCCATACCATGTGATTTAATATTTTTTCTTGAAGAAACTATTTTATATGATACTTATGTACTCTTGTTTAGAATCAAAAGAGTTAAAAAAATCTCTTTTTAGAAAATACCATAATTTTTTCCCTCTTTTATGGTATTTTTGAAAAGAAGGGAAATTGGGCCCTTAATTTATTAAAATGGTAAAAATTATATTTTATTTATCTCAAACTGATTTAGATTGATTTAATATCTTAAGTCCTTAATTAATTTCATAAAAAGAACAAATTTCTATTTTTCACATTTTTAACTTTTAACTTTTAATTAAGCGATAAAAGTCTATTTTCAAACCTTTGCCATATCTTGAGTAGAAATTGTGTCCACTTATTCCTTGCCATAGGGACAGGAACTCAGGGAAAACCTTACGTCAAAAATCATTTTAGGTTGGGAGAACCAATCTCCCAAAAACCTCATTTTGTTATGGTTAGTATTTACATTTTCTAGATTTTAGGGGAAACTTTAAAATTTTATTTCTCTTAAACCGTAACGTATTTTTCTCTAAAATTTTACAGGGACCTTTATACATATATAAAATATTATCCTATAAAATTTCATTATTTTTAGAATAGTAAAACCCAATAAAAATATAATGAATACTGGGCAGTGCATGTTGCCCAGTATTTTTTTTTCCAGATTTGCATCACAATGCCAAAAAGTGCATAACTTGAGCTTAAAAAATACATTTCTATGATTTTCCAAAGACTAACATTAAGTACTCTCAAAGTGATACACAACTACACAATTTAGTTTTACAAACAAAGGTATAAATGTGTAGTATGACCCGTTGGAAGTCAGACCAAGAAAATGTCAGCAAGCAACTTCACCTAAAACCATACATAACTACCCTTAAACACTACACTACCATGCATGCATCAATCATTCACATTAAACACATTACTAGATGCCATATGAAGGATTAACAACAAAAATTACACATGCAACCAAGATTTACCAATCATACACAAAGTTAACCAAATATCACAAGATTTTTACCCTTTGTTGTTCTAGGTTTTGGGTTGGTGTTCTCCTAAGTTTTGAATCCCACCACTAGCTTCCAATACCTTCAAACCTTCTCCAAACACCACAAGGTCAGATTGTACCACAAGGAAAGGAGGAAATAATAGAGAGGATTGACATTTCAAAACCTAAAGAAATTACCTCTTTTGGTGCTAAAGGTTGCATGCATGCACTTAAATGAGCTTGCACGACTTGGGGTTACTCTTTGAACCTCTAGAACTTAGAACCATGGACATGAGTGAGTAAACTCAGAGAAGAAAATGGAGATAGAGGTGCCATAGGTTCGACATGTAGAAGGAAAAGAAGAGAGGGTGAAAGGTGTTACCTTGAACTCAGTTTTGCTTAGGTTTGTTCACAAGCTTCAATGGAGTTTCTCCTAGAGATAAAGAGAGAGAGAGCAGAAGTGAGAGGGAGAGAGAGGGACTCTGAATTTTCAGAGTGGGAAAATGAAAAGAAATGAGAGGGAAGGGGAAGTGTCTCGGTTCTTGGGAGGGAAAGAAGGAAGAGGAAAAATCTTTGTTATTTGATTGGTTCTTGACTAATTAAGAGTAGGGTTTTGCTACTTGCATGCATGAGTGACACCTCATGCTTTTCAAATCCCCTCCTTGGCTGAACCCGACACTTATTTATTTTATATTTTTTTTAAAAACTAATAACACCAATAATGTCTAAAAGTAGCTATTACCCAAAAGTGGTATTGGTCACACTAAACCACTAACCCTTAATACTTGGGGTAAGATACTAACATATGGTAAAATTAAAATGATAGAATAAATGTGATACCAATGTTTACATGTATCATATTTATTTAATTTTTCCCAAATAAATTTGTGGAATTATTTATTAGTTAATTTTCACCATTATGCTAAATAGGCATTTTTCTTCTTTTAACCTATAGTTTTTAAATTTTCATACATGAATTAATTTCAATATTTTGTGACCAGAAATAATATTTGTCACACTATTAAAAATAATTTGTCAATTTATCTCATATTGACCAAAATGCCCTTCAAGGGCAAGGCAAACATTTTCACCCTTAAGCATGATTGATTGGAATTCAAACCTCAATCAATTTCTTAAAATTTATTGGCTTAACAATAAATTCCTCAATTGTCTAAAAATATTATTATGCCATAATATTTTCCTATTTTATTTAATCTGAGACTTTTCTCCCATTAGGGTTTACCCTTTGGTCCAAGACCAAGTTTTTCTTTGCAAAAACACTAGATCATTCACCAAATCATCACATCGGCTGTAACTGTAACATCCCAAAAATGCTAATAATGCTTAGTGCCTTGATTAGTATGTCGGGAGGGCATAATTGGATATATTTGTGTTTCGATGGATACGGGTATCAGACAAGAGATTCTCGATGAATCTCATACTACACCAAACTCATTACATCCAGGCACCACAAAGATGTATCAGGATCTACGGTCGTTGTATTGGTGGCCTGGGATGAAGAAGTACGTGGTCAATTACGTAGCAAGGTGTTTAACCTGTCAGCAGGTGATGGCTGAACACCAGCGGCCAATAGAGTTGTTACAGCCTTTAGGTATTCCTGAGTGGAAGTGGGAAGATATTACCATGGATTTTGTAAGAGGCTTACCCAGGACGGCGGGGCAACATGCTCGGTGTGGGTGATAGTAGATAGATACACCAAGTTAGCTCACTTTCTCCTAGTGAGGGCAACCTATACTGTGGACCAATATGCGGAGCTGTATGCGAGGGATATCATATGGCTTCATGAGGCTCCAAAGTTTATAGTATCGGACTGGGATCCAATATTTACTTCCAAGTTTTGGGGTGGTTTGCAGAAGGCTATGGGGACTCAGTTGAAGTTCAGTACAACCTTTCATTCTCAGATAGACGGGCAGTCTGAGAGGACAATTCAGATATTGGAGGACATGCTTAGAGCATGTGAGTTAGACTTCGAGGGGTCTTAGAGTAAGTACCTCTTGTTGATTGAGTTTTCATACAACAGCAGTTATCAGTCAACAATTGGAGTAACTCTATACGAAATGTTGTATGGGAGGAAGTGTAGGTCACCCATTCATTGGGATGAGATGGAGGAAAGGAAGTTTTTGGGACTGGAGTGTTGGTTTTTATTGATCAAATCAGAGATTATACGCAGCGGAACAACAATCAAATTGTCAGTTTAATCCCAAAAGATTTCTAGATCTACTTCTTCACATGCATATATACATTGAATCAAAGACAAGAATAGAAAAATTACCTCAGGTCCTTCCTTGCTGCTATCTTTTTGTATGGCTAAATCCTTGAGATCTCACACCAAGATCTTCCAAAATGTTCTCAGCACACAAAGAACGAGTGTGGGCTCGCTATACAAACAATAGGCAAAAAACTATTTATCAGATGTTCTCAACACATGAGATCTGATATAGTTTGGACCTAGGTTTTGTGAAGAATAGTGACTTTTGTTTGTGTCATTGTTCTCTTTCTCTGAGAGAGATTTCTAGATATTTTTCTATCCCTGAAAAGTTACGTTCTGTAAAACATATATCCTATCTTTAATATATCCAATATATTAAAATATTTGTTATTTTAAACAAATTCAAAATAACTGATCAGTTATCAGATTTATGTTTAAATAATAATATTTTAATCATATTAAAATATCTAATTATTTATTTAATATTTAAATAACTAAAATTGTGGAACCAAGAAACTGAACACAGTCTCTTATGCGTGTAGCACAGTGACTGTGCACTGTGCTACATGTGTACCACATGCCAGTGATGGCATGTGATTTTTCCCAATTTTTATTATTATTTAAATACCAAAAATCCCAAAAATAAATTAATTCAAAATTAATTATATTTTTGTTAAATCAAATAATTAATTAATTACACATAATTAAGCAATAATTATGTTTGATACATAGAAAAATATTTTACTTATCACATAAGTCCTTTTTGCCCATTTTTGTGTTTACCTTTGTCAGTGTTTGTTTGAGCCATTTTGGGGACCATAGACCTATAACATTAAGCTCCAATAAATAAACTCTTTAATTATAAAAGTTAATTTATTAATTCTGATATTACTCCACTATAACTTCAGAATTGCACTCTTTATGTTATAGATATACTTTTACAGAAATCTTTTCTTAAGTCGTCCATTGATATAACCATCTTACAATAGTTCAACCCTCTAATTAATTAGTTCATAAATTAGAATGGAAGAATTACCATTTTACCTTTCTAATTTACTTCTTATTCCTTGAGTACCATTAATTCACTAGTGAATAATTAATCTATAATCTAATTATAGATTATAGCTCAAAATCATTCAGTTCCAGAATTAACCCTTAAGGGAACTAATATACGATCCGTTAGGAAAGATTAGATTCTGTATTGTTGATACATGTTCCCAGCCATCCATGATATTAAATCTCCAAAACAAAAGTCATTAGCCTCATTTTTTGAAGAGACCTTAACGAATGAATCAGAAGATTTAATAAACACGAACAGGAGTTCATGAACACTCAGGATTTAGGTTGATCTATAAATGATCATTAGTTATGATATGAATTACAAGTCTTTATAGTTAAATGGTTTTTGGATAAAGACTTTAATTCATATCGGTCCATGTCATATATAATCATATTATATAAAGCACCTTTACCGAGATGTCTTTCCACATCAATAATCTGAATCTAGATTATTTGTATCATTATGATACTCAGTAAACCGTACTTACAACTACAATTAAAGAATTCCATAACTTTAATTTGTTGTTGTTGACTATTTTTATGCATTCATGTGATCTTAATTCTCTCGTACTAATACAAGATCACATCCTCAATAATGAATATGGAATTTTTCTGATATTTACAAAATTATTCAAACAATAATTTAACAATCTAAATATAACAATAATAATAAACCGTTGTATTTATTTATTCACAGAAAAAACAAATGTCTTTACATGCTTTTAGGACACACTCTTAACAATCTCCCACTTGTACTTAAAGCAAGTGAGGCATTTCTCTCAATCCCATATTACGTACATGACCCTCGAATTGCTTTGCTGGAAGCGTCTTCGTGAACGGGTCCGCCAGGTTGTGTTCTGATGCGATTTTCAGAATGGTCACATCTCCTCTATGTATGATTTCTCTGACTAAGTGGTATTTGCGCTCTATATGCTTTCCCCTCTTGTGGCTTCTTGGTTCTTTAGAATTGGCCACTAATCCACTGTTGTCACAGTAAAGAACAAGTGGTTTCTCCACTTCTAGAACTACTTCCAAATCTGTGTAGAAATTTTTCAGCCAAACTGCTTCCTTAGCTGCTTCACAAGCTGCTATGTATTCAGCTTCCATGGTTGAATCAGCTATACTGGATTGCTTAATGCTTCTCTAGACAACTGCTCCATCACCAAGAGTTAATACTGACCCAGAAGTAGACTTTCTACTATCCTTGTCAGATTGATAATCTGAGTCAGTGTATCCATTAGGTTCGAGGTCACTACCCGAATATACTAGCATATAGTCTCTCGTTCTCCTGAGATACTTGAGAATATGTTTCACTGCAATCCAGTGTTCCATACCTAGATTTGATTGATAATGACTGACAATCCCTACTGCATAACATATGTCAGGTCTTGTTACATTGCATACATTAGGCTCCCTACAGCTGATGCATATGGATACTTTCTCATATCCTCTTGCTCTTGTGGTGTCTTTGGACATTGATCTTTGCAAAGAGTAATTCCATGTCTGGTCGACAATTGACCCTTTTTGGAATTCTCCATAGAGAATCTTTCAAGCACTTTATCAATATAATTTGCTTGTGAAAGTGCTAGGAGCTTGTTCTTTCTATCTCTTAGAATTTTAATGCCTAGAACATAGCTCGCTTCTCCCAAATATTTCATTTGGAATTTGTCAGCCAACCATTTCTTTACATTTGATAATGTCTCTACCTCATTCCCAATGAGTAGGATATCATCAACATAAAGAACTAAGAAAACCACAAATTTTCCTTTAATGTATTTATAAACACATGCTTCGTCAACATTTTGTTCGAAACCATATGTTTTAATAGTTTCATCAAATGTTAAGTTCCAAGATCTTGATGCTTGTTTCAATCCATATATGGATTTCAACAATTTTCATACCTTTTGATCTTGATCCTTCTTTATAAACCCTTCTGTTTGTTCCATATAAATGGTTTCATCAAGGTGGCCATTCAGAAAAGCTGTCTTGACGTCCATTTGCCATATCTCATAATTATAGATGGCAACTATGGATAAGAGTATGCGAATGGACTTAAGCATGGCTACAGGAGAAAATGTTTCTTCATAGTCCACACCCTCTCTCTGTGTGTAGCCTTTGGCCACAAGCCTTGCTTTATAGGTCTCTACCTTTCCATTTGCACCCTTTTTCTTCTTGTAGATCCATTTACATCCAATGGCATTAACATTGTCAGGCAGATCTACAAGTTCCCAGAATGAATTAGAATACATTGATTCCATTTCTTGTAAATGGCATCTTGCCACTTATGAAAATCAGGGTCTTCCATTGCTTCTTTAAAAGTCAATGGATCGTCCTTTTCAGTATCTGATACAAGAACGTGTGCCTCATGTTCGTAACGAATAGGTTGTCTCACAATCCTCCCACTATGACGTTGCACTGGTTTTTCCTTTTCAGGAAATGTGGTTTCTTTGGTTGTTTTGTCATTAACTGATGAAGAAAATGGAGATGAAATATTATCTGTCATTAGTTCCTCTAAAACTACTTTGCTCCGAGGTTTAAAATCATTCATATAGCCGTGTTCTAAAAAGGTTACATTTGTCGAAACAAATACCTTTTGATCACTTGGGCTATAGAAATATCCACCTATTGTTTCTGGAGCATAGCCCACGAATATACACACTTCAAACCTAGAATCCAGTTTTCCAGATTTAGGTCTTAGCACATGAGCAGGACAACCCCAAATACAGAAATGTCGTAAACTAGGTTTATTTCCATTCCATAGTTCCAGAGGAGTCTTTGTCACAGCTTTGAACGGAACTACATTCAAAATTTAGTTAGCCATTTGAAGTGCATATCCCCAAGACGATAAGGGAAGTGAAGAGTAGCTTAACATAGACCTGACCATGTCCAACAAAGTTCGGTTTCTTCTCTCCGAAACTCCGTTTTGTTGTGGCGTTCCAGGTGCTGTGAGTTGGGATAGAATTCCATGCTCCAGCAAGAAATCTTTGAATTCGGAATCCAAATATTCACCACCACGATCAGATCAGAGTGTTTTTAAAGATTTATCTAATTGCTTCTCAACTAAAGCTTTGAAGTCTTTAAACCTATCAAAAGTTTCTGACTTCTTAAGCATTAGGTACACATGACCGTATCTAGAATAGTCGTCAGTAAATGTGACAAAATATTCATAACCACCTCGAGCTTGAATGTTAATTGGACCACATACATCACTATGTATTAGCTCTAGTGGTTCTTTGGCTCTAGTTCCCTTCGAAGTGAAAGGTCATTTAGTCAATTTTCCTTCTAAACAAGATTCACAAACCGGTAGGGTTCCAACTGTTAGTTCCCTTAGAGGTCCATCTTAGTTAACCGGTTTATCCTTTCTAGACTAATATGACCTAATCTTAAGTGCCATAGATACGTGTCATTTTCTTTAGAAACCTTTTGTCTTATGTTACTTTGAGGAACAACTACTTTAAACAATTCAGAATTATTGAGCAATTTTTCTATTGGATTAAGCATGTACAGTCCGTCCTTTTGTTTTGCATGACAAATATTGTTCCCATTCCTTGAAATAAAAATCATATTATTATTAAAAGAAATGCCAAAATTTTGTTCATGTAACAAAGATAAAGAAATAATGTTTCTAGTAATTTCAGGAATAAATAGCACATTATTCAAAACTAGAAAATTGTTCTTAAAATTCAAACGGACTGTTCCACATGCTTTAGCTGAAACAAGCGCTCCACTTCCCACTCTCATAGTCATCTCTCCTTGCTCCAACTGCTTTGCGGACTCAAGCATTTGCAAACAAGAACAAACATGGTTAGTGGAACGAGAATCAACTATCCATGATAATTTATCTTGTTCCGCCATACAAGCTTCGAGTACAAGTAAATCTGATTTACCTTTCTTTTTCTCTTTTAGCTCAGCGAGATACTTTGGACAGTTTCTCTTCCAATGACCATCGACATTACAATGGAAACACTTTCCTTTGGGTGCCTTTTGTTTGGGGTCATTGTTCTTTTTGTTCTCGGGTGCCTTGGATGACTTCTTTGCCTTTTTCGAATTGTCCTTTTTAGGTTTCTTGTCATTGTTATTGCCTTTTCTTTTCTTCTTAGATGAAGATGGTTTTTCTTCAGCTTGACTTGAGATGGTCTTATTCAAAGACTCAAAAGTTTGTAATTCATTCAGCAATTGTGTCATGTTAAAATCCAATTTGTTCATGACATAATTGGTTGTGAATGTAGAAAAAGCAGGAGTTAAAGACTCAAGTATAATGCTTACTTGTGTATTTTCATCCATGACTGCTCCATGCGTCTTAGCTTCATGAAGTACACTGATCATGTTCAAAACATGCTCATGCACAGATTGACCTTTCTTCATCTTAGCATTCATGTAGGTTCTAGTAGCCTCATGACGGTTTTGATCAGATGGGCGCCCAAACATTTCCTTAAGAGATTCTAATATCTCAAAAGCAGTTTCCATGGATTCATGCTTTGTTCGTAAGACATCACTCATGCTTACAAGCATATAGCACTTGGCATTGTTATTGGATTGAATCCATGCATCAAATTTGTCCCGAACATGTTTCGGGGCATTGGTGCCAGGTTCTTCAGGACATTCCTCATTTAGGACAAACTTGTGGTTTTCACTAACCAACAACAAATTCATATTTGATTTCCATTTTATGAAGTTATCACCAGTTAATTTTTCTTGTGCAACAAAGCAGTGATGGGATTTCCAGAGATGGACATATTCTGAATAAAATAAAAAATACAAATATTATTATTATATTTAGAAAAATAAATATCAAAGTTTTCAGAAATTAAACGTGATGCATGAGCACAATTAAAATACATAAAATAAAGAATAATTTCCACGATAAAATTTTCTAACAATTAAAGTACCGCCTTAGAGTCGGTTAAATTAATTTTAGAGAATTTATAAGACATTCTTATCTTTATTGTTTAGTAATTAAAATAACTCTTTATTTTCTCTTTTAAACATTAAAGTACCGCTTAGTTTGGTCAAGTTGTGATTATTCACTGCAAAAGCTTAATCATAACTTTGTGAGTGTAACCCATTATTTCAGAGTTCATGACTTAACTTAGGACATGCCGCCTTAGGGTCGGTCAAGCCTAAAATACATCATTAGCTCCTATCTATGTAAGAAATACAACCTTGCTATTGATATGTCTAGACACCTTCCTTAGGGGGACGAAAACAAAGTCGTCGCGAGGCGCTGTTCATATCTCACGGTATTATATTAATAATGGAGACCATGGGTTATGTTTGAGATATCAACCCTCTCCCACTCAGTATTTTGAAATAAGTGTTTTTAACCTAATTAATTCCAAATTAATAATAACATCCTTAAACCTTATGAACATAATTAAAATTGGAAAGAAAGCGAGTTTCTAGGTCCATATCCAATTTTAAATTACCAATCATGTTCATATAATCTTTACTAAAAAAACACTTTTAAAATAAAGTTGGTTTAAAGAAATTAAGTCATAAAGACTTAAAATTTGGTGTGATATTTTACCAAGTTTTCAAAATAAAACTAAGTAATTTACATGCAATTGATTTCACAAAACAATTCATATAAACATATAGGACAATTCTAATAATCATGTTTCTACTAATGAGATGCATGATTATGACCGTGTGGATTTTTATGTATGGCATACAATGCATGAACATGTTATCAATCACATTAACCACATGAAAATAATTATTTAAATAAATAAACAAAAAATGTTGAACCGGGTGCTTTTGGGTATTTTTAATTTTACAACCACTTTATAAAATTAAAAAAAATTTAAAATAAAACCGCCTTGATCTCCATCGGGCTTCTTTACTTTACTGTCAGTAGGATATGTGACATTGTTGTTGGTCCAAAATAATAATAAGAAAACAATTTTCTAATTATTTTTATTAATTAAAACAAACTTTTAAATAATCATTATTTTTATTTTTCTTTTTAATTAAAACAACTTTTAATTAAAACTGAAATGAATTTAAATTAAAATGTGTTATTTTGAAAAAATAAAATTTAAATAAGATATTAAAAAAAGGGTTTGTTAAGATAACAAAAATATCTCATTATTTAAATATCAAATTTCAAAAATAGGATATTTAAACATTTTAAATTTTTAAAAAAATAATAGATTAATTTCAGAAAAAATTAAAAAAAAATTCTGGACCAGTCAGTCGGGGACACGTGGCGTCAAACGGGGACGTCGGGCTGGACTGTACGGAATCGTACGTGTAACTACCCAAATTCGCTAATAAGGATTAAGGGCCTTGATTAGTGTGCCGGGAGGGCATAAATGGGATTAGAGTGAATAGTATTTATTTGGATGTGATATTATGTGATTGATAGTGCTTAAGTGATATTATATGATAATTGATGATATTATGTGATAATATGAAATAAATATGTTGTATATGTGAGAACCACACTATTATGTGGATAACTCTGTAGCCGGCGGCTCGAGGCGATCCTAGGGCTAGATAGCGGGAAAAGTCACAACGGGGCATTATAATTTACTTTGGACAAGTCAAGGGTAATATAGGTGTCGGGTAGTGAATTAGACTATCGGGTTATGAAAATAAATAATAGGAGATATATTTGAGGTTAGGATGTCTAGGTGGGATTATTGGGGGTTTCATCGTTTCGCCCTCGGGGACGTTTCTGGCACCCCGAGCTTTGGGATTAGTCTAATAACCTAAGGATATACTTTGGAAGACTTTAGAAAATACTAGACAGAAAACTTAAACCGACCTTTCTCTCCTTCTCTCTCTTCTCTCTCCTAGCAAAGGAAAAACTCTGAATTTTCAAGAGAATCAAGCTGAATATTTGGGAATTGAAGGGAATAATCTAGAGGATTAGCTCAGGAACTAATCAAGGATTGAAATAGAGCCAAGGTAAGCTTTGAATTTTCGTTTCTATGATTGGGAATTCTGAGAAAATGGCTGAGTTTTTAATGGTTGTGGTTTTGGTATTCAAGGTTGGATTTGAGGCTGGAATCTTTGAAGTTAGGTCAAGGAACTCTTGGAGAAGTGATCCTGCAGCTGAGGTAAGCTTTAATCCAAGGTTTGATGGTTGAATTTTAGTATTTCCATGGCTGGTTTTGAGTTTTTAGGTTTAAAATTTCAGAAAGTGGAATTGGGATTTTGGTGAGTGCTAGGCTGGATTTTTGGTGGAATTGTGTTGTTTAAATCATTCTAATGATGTTGTTATTGATTGATTTTGAGTTGGGAGCTTTGGGATGGCTTAAGGTGAGGTTTAGAGGTTGAAAATGGTGGATTTTTCTGGGTTCGAAGGGTCGGGACGCAGCATAGTTCTTGGTGAGCCGCGGCCCTTCGAAGTTGATGCATGCTGAGGAAGGAGGACAGGCCGCGGCATGGTCCAAGAAATTTCGCGACCCTTACCTATTTTTGTGCATTAAGTGGGCTCTGTTTGGGGCCATGCCACGGCATGGATGGCCTATGCCGGGGCCCTTAAGGGATTTTGGGATTTTGAGATTTTAGGCTTGGGAATTTAACCTAGGGTGCTCGGGATTGAATCTTTTACCATATTTGGTGAAGTTCAATGTTCTGGGGAGTAGAACTTTGCTTAGAAGCTCATTTAAGATTGTTAATGGTATCCTTCATCGTGGTTGTGACTAGGTGCTAAGCTAGGGCTTGGGGATCGGATCGCGCTCAAGGAGTATCGCCCGTATCTAATTCATCAAGAAGCCAAAGGTAAGAAAACTACACCCGGTTGAATATTTGAACGGGACTAAGGGCTCCCTGATACATATAATTGAAAGAATGGTATTATGCCATGTAAATTGTAAACCAACGGCCTAAGTGTGCCACGGTTAACTTGTGCAATTGGCACGACTCGGACACTGGTATCTAAGGACAGCTTATTATGCACTGAGCTCGATTTAAGCGGGCCAGAGTCAGTGGGTTAAACAGAGGGTGCGACCTAAGGTGTCGGCCCTAGTATTTGAGTTAATTGATTATTATATTTGGCTATGAATGTGATTAATGAGTTTGTTGTATAATCTAAGTATAGATGGGGCTATTTGTACCCTGAGGTATGCTTATATACTATGGATTGAACATCTGGACATGCTTACTAGAATACTTGTTTGATAATATTGTATATGCTGTGTATGTTGTTTTCTTGCTGGGCCTTGGCTCACGGGTGCTGCGTGGTGCAGGTAAAGGCAAGGGCAAGATTGATCAACCCTGACTAGAGAGCTCTGTAGGGTGAATGTACATGTCAGGCCGCTCAGCCGCCACGGTTGAGGAGATTACAGGGATGAGAGAACCAGAACCTTGTATTTTGCCTTAGTATGGCTAATGTTTACCTTTAACTGTTGAATTTTGTAAACTGGCTTTTAAACTTTGTACTTCTTGGGATCCCTTCTGTAAATTGTTTATAACTTATAAAATGTATCTTTTGAGGCCAAAATGTCTTTTAGCCCTAGAACACTTTAACTAATGACACATTTTTATTAAACGACTTGATTAGCAAGTCTCACACCTTTACAAATACACAGTGTAGCGGTCTTGGCTATCCAGGGCGTTACAGTATGGATCAGAGCGTCCTAGGTTTAAGGGTTCCTGAAGACAGGTTGGACATGTACATTCGCTGCTAGAGACAAGCTCAAATCAGGGTTCGGTAATGTGTATATGTGTTTATGTGCTTATGTGCCTGAAATGAGTTATGAATGCTGTTGTTTATTGGATTTATAGGAAGCATGAGATACTGATAGGGCCTGGCCCTTGACTGTTGTACGAGAATATTGAGGCATGTTTATTAGCATTGCCATGCATGTAGATGAATATTTGGATGATTAATTATATATTGCGCATGGACGAATGCCTGTATCATAGCTATTGTGTAATGAGATTGGAGGCGTGCTTATTAGCAGCCAGTGCATGAGAATGGATGTTTATATGTTGATTGTTTGTGATTGGTTATGTTCTATTGGTGGATCTTGGAGAAGTGCTTACCCTGTCATCATGGTCTGACTACTGAGTCATTATTTGTAGATTAACTTGGATAGCTATGCGTCCAAGAAAATCTACACGACTAGCCGGCACTAGGTCTGGGACCAGGGGTGATGATCAGGGCCAGACTCCTCCGCCAGTGCCTGAGAACTGGCAGCAGTTAATGGCTGAGATGCAGGCTCGATTGCAGAGTCAAGATGAGCAGATTCGTATTCTACGACAGCAGGCTCCATCAGGGAGTGCTGCCCCTATTGTACCACCTGCAGTGTTACCAGTTATGCAGGCAGGGGAGGTTGGTAACAAATGGGAGCCGTTATATGAGCGGTTCAGGAAGCAACAACCCCCAATCTTTGAGGGTGGACCAGATCCATTGAAAGCTGAGAAATGGCTAACTATGATCACTATAATTTTGGATTTTATGAGGAAAGAGGGGCATGATTGGGTGGCCTGTGCACCAATATGTTGAGGGAGGATGCCCGTATCTGGTGGGAAGTGGCATCGCAGACTAGGGATGTGGCTACATTGAGTTGGGAAGGTTTCAAAGATCTATTCAGTCAGAAATATTACAATGTTGCTGTCAGAGCAGTGAAAGTGAATGAGTTTGTGAGTTTGGTTCAGGGCAACATGACTGTTACTGAGTATGCCCTAAAGTTCGATAGACTTGCGAAGTTTGCACCGGATCTTGTGCCTACTGATGCTACTAGGCAAGATCGATTCATTAGAGGGCTTAATGCTATGATAGCTCGGGATGTCAGGATCACAACGGTACCTAGAGGAACAGCTTATGCCCAGGCCGTTGAGAAGGCTCTTACCGCTTAGGAAGCGAAGAACAAGATATGGAGGAATAGTGCAGCGAGAAGGGAGGGCCGCAGGCCGGTGCCTCCATATTCTGGATCTGGTAGGGGCGGAGTCCCCAGTGACTTCAAGAGGAAGACTCCTGACACTTCAACCACTCCAGGACCTGATAGGAGGGGTCGGGGTGGTCAGGGTGGCCGTCAGGGTGGCCGTGAGGCATGGAGGACCTATCCAGAGTGCCCGAGATGTAGAAGATGCCATCTGGGTGAGTGTCGGGCCAAGGCTTGTTTCGTATGCGGTACAGTGGGGCATCTCAGGAAAGACTGCCCAACAGTGAAGAAATGTGAAGCAGGGAAGGTGGATAGCTTGACTCCATCTCGAGTATTCACTTTGACATAGGCTGAGGCCGAGGCTAGTCCCTCGGTAGTGACAAGTCAGCTTTCTAGCGCTGGCACTCCTTTTACAGTATTGATTGATTCCGGTGCTACACATTCTTTTGTTTCTAGTAAAGTGATAGACAGATTGTGTAGACCTAGTGAGTTTAGTACTTCAGGGTTTGGGACCATTTTGCCTACAGGGGAATTGGTAGTATCTAGGAGATGGATTAGGGCACTGCCAGTGGTGGTTGATGGTAGGGAACTCTCGGTGGATCTGATTGAGTTAGACATGGAGGATTTTGATATGATTTTGGGAATGGATTGGTTGGTTAGGTATGGAGCTACTATTGACTGCGGGAAGAAGATGGTGACTTTTGAGCCTGAGGGCGAGGATCCTTTTGTCTTTGTGGGTGCGGTGTCTGGACCCCACGTACCCATGATTTCAGCATTGAGGGCCAGAGACTTATTGCAGGGGGGATGCATGGGTTTTCTGGCCAGTGTGGTGGATACTACTAGGGTCATGCCGACAGGGCCGGGAGAGACCAGATTGGTGTGTGAATTCTTAGATGTATTTCCTGAGGATTTACCAGGGTTTCCGCCGCGCAGGGAGATTCAGTTTGAGATTGAGTTAGCACCAGGGATAGAACCAGTATCCAGGACACCGTACAAAATGGCACCAACAGAACTGAAAGAGTTAAAGATACAGTTGCATGAACTTCTGGATTTGGGATTCATCAGGCCTAGTTATTCTCCATGGGGCGCTCCTGTATTATTTGTTAAGAAGAAGGATGGGACTTTGAGGATGTGCATAGACTATAGAGAATTGAACAAGTTAACCATCAAGAATAAGTATCCCCTACCAAGGATTGACGACTTGTTCGATCAGCTGCAAGGAAAGACGGTGTTCTCAAAGATTGATCTTCGATCTGGTTATCACCAGCTGAGGATCAATGATGAGGACATACCGAAGACGGCCTTCCGGACACGGTATGGGCATTATGAGTTCTTGGTCATGTCTTTCGGTCTGACCAATACCCCAGCAACTTTTATGGATCAGATAAATAGGGTGTTCAAGGACTTTTTGGATCAATTCGTTATTGTCTTCATCGATGACATCTTGGTTTATTCCAGTTCAGAGGCAGATCATGAGCAGCATCTTCGACAGGTTCTACAGAGGTTGAGGGAGCATCAGTTGTACGCCAAGTTTAAGAAGTGTGAGTTTTGGCTGCCAGAGGTGACGTTTCTTGGGCATATAGTTGGGGCGGAAGGGATTAAAGTGGATCCGTCCAAGATATAAGCAGTAAGGGATTGGCCGAGGCCAAGGAACGCCTCGGAGGTTCGAAGTTTCCTTGGATTGGCTGGTTACTACAGACGGTTCGTAGAGGGCTTCTCAAAGATTTCTTCATCGATGACAGAGTTGACAAGAAAGAATCAGAAGTTTGTTTGGTCAGAGAAGTGTGAGAACATTTTTCAAGAGTTGAAGCGACGACTTATTTCTGTGCCTGTGTTGAGTCTTCCTTCGGAGGAAGGAAAGTTTGTGGTCTATTGTGATGCATCGAGGATGGGTTTAGGCTGCGTGCTGATGCAGAATGAGAAAGTCATAGCCTATGCATCTCGGCAGCTGAAGGAGTATGAACAGCGGTATCCGACTCATGATTTGGAATTAGCGGCGGTGGTATTCGCACTGAAGGTGTGGCATCATTATTTGTATGGGGAGAAGTGCGAGATATACACTGATCATAAAAGTTTGAAGTATTTCTTTACTCAGAAGGATCTAAACATGAGGCAAAGGCATTGGTTGGAGCTGGTTAAGGATTATGACTATGATATTCTTTATCACCCTGGGAAGGCCAATGTGGTGGCATATGCGTTGAGTAGGAGGGGCCCAGGAAAGTTGTATAGTTCCACTCAAATCTCGAGGGAGTTAGCCGATGAGATGGCCAGGGCAAAGATAGAACTGGTGGTAGGCCAGATAGTCAATATTACCTTGCATTCGACCCTGTTAGAGCGGGTCAAGTAGGGACAATTAGTGGATGCGCAGTTGCAAGAGGTTAGACAACATGTCTTGGCGGGGACAACTAAGGATTATTCTGTCTCTGAAATAGGTTTGCTCCGTTATCAAGGACGGATTTGCGTTCGGGAAAATGAGGGGATCAGACGAGAAATACTGGATGAGTCTCACACTACATCGTACTCGCTTCATCCGGGTACCACGAAGATGTACCATGATCTACGGACATTATATTGGTGGCCCGGGATGAAGAACGACGTGGTAGAGTATGTGGCTAGATGTTTGACATGTCAGCAGGTTAAGGCTGAGCATCAGCGACCAGCGGGATTGCTTCAGCCTTTAGGTATTCCAGAGTGGAAGTGGGAGGATATTACGATGGATTTCGTAGGTGGATTACCCATGACAGTTGGACTTCATGACTCAGTGTGGGTGATAGTGGACAGGTACACCAAGTCAGCTCAGTGGAACAGTACGCAGAGCTGTATGTGAGGGAGATAGTTCGTCTCCATGGGGTTTCAAAGTCTATTGTATCTGATCGAGACCCTATCTTTACCTCCAAGTTTTGGGGAGCTCTGTAGAGAGCTATGGGGACTCAGCTGAAGTTTAGCACAGCTTTTCATCCTCAGACTGATGGACAGTCTGAGAGGATGATTTCGGCACCCCGAGGTTTGGGATTAGTCTAATAACCTAAGGATATACTTTGGAAGACTTTAGAAAATACTAGACAGAAAACTTAAACCGACCTTTCTCTCCTTCTCTCTCTTCTCTCTCCTAGCAAAGGAAAAAATCTGAATTTTCAAGATCAAGCTGAATATTTGGGAATTGAAGGGAATAATCTGGAGGATTAGCTTAGGAACTCATCAAGGATTTAAATAGAGCCAAGGTAAGCTTTGAATTTTCGTTTCTATGGTTGGGAATTCTGAGAAAATGGCTGAGTTTTTAATGGTTGTGGTTTTGGTATTTAAGGTTGGATTTGAGGCTGGAATCTTTGAAGTTAGGTCAAGGAACTCTTGGAGAAGTGATCCTGCAGCTGAGGTAAGCTTTAATCCAAGGTTTGATGGTTGAATTTTAGTATTTCCATGGCTGGTTTTGAGCTTTTAGGTTTGAAATTTCAGAAAGTGGAATTGGGATTTTGGTGAGTGCTAGGCTGGATTTTTGGTGGAATTGTGTTGTTTAAATCATTCTAATGATGTTTTTATTGATTGATTTTGAGTTGGGAGCTTTGGGATGGCTTAAGGTGAGGTTTAGAGGTTGAAAATGGTGGGTTTTTCTGGGTTCGAAGGGTCGGGCCGCGGCATAGTTCTTGGTGAGCCGCGGCCCTTCGAAGTTGATGCATGCTGAGGAAGGAGGGCAGGCCGCGACATGGTCCAAGCAATGTCGCGACCCTTACCTATTTTTGTGCATTAAGTGGGCTCTGTTTGGGGCCATGCCGCGGCATGGATGGCCTATGCCGGGGCCCTTAAGGGATTTTGGGATTTTGAGATTTTAGGCTTGGGAATTTAACCTAGGGTGCTCGGGATTGAATCTTTTACCATATTTGGTGAAGTTCAATGTTCCAGGGAGTAGAACATCGTGGTTGTGACTAGGTGCTAAGCTAGGGCTCGGGGATCGGATCGCGCTCAAGGAGTATCGCCCGTATCTTATTCATCAAGAAGCCAAAGGTAAGAAAACTACACCCGGTTGAATATTTGAACGGGACTAAGGGCTCCCTAATATATATAATTGAAAGAATGGTATTATGCCATGTAAATTGTAAACCAACGGCTTAAGTGTGCCACGGTTAACTTGTGCAATTGGCATGGCTCGGACACTGGTATCCGAGGATAGCTTTGATACGAACCACACCAACGATTGTGGTGAAACCCGACACCAAATATGGCAGCCACCAAGAACACACGAAATGGGAATGAAGAACCGCGACCCAATGCTTAGCCAAGCATGAACCTTGGTATTAGGAAGACGCCACAAACGGGGATGGGAATCCGTTTGATAAGTCAGATTGAACGCCACAAGGAATACCCTTGATAAGTTCGAATAGTCCCTTCAAAGAACTCAAGAAGAAAACCTCTCAATTTTCATTTCATCAAAATCTGATTTTTCCAAATGTTTTCAAGGCCTTATATAGCCGAAAATTACATCAAGACAAGCCCCTTTGTCTTCCTAAAAACCGAAAATTAAAGACAACCTTTTGTCTTCCTAATGAAAACCGAAAAATAAAGACAAGCCTTTTGTCTTCCTAATGAAAACCGAAAAAATAAAGACAAGCCTTTTGTCTTCCTAATGAAAACCGAAAAATAAAGAAAAAGGACTCTTGGACTCACAGAAGTCAAGTGTTTGACTTTTCACAAAAATAAACAAAGACTAAATAAAAAATACAAGATGACAAAATACAATAAGACTCATCAAGCTCCTAAACTAAGTCTACTTTGATGAGTAGGACAAGTCTTTGTTCTCCTTCAGTGTTGACCACGGTCTCCTCTTGTTTTAGGACTCTGTGGACTAGGCTGATAAGTTCTTCTTTGAATCTCTTGGCTCGTGCCCTCGTCACCGGACCAACTGGAACTTGACTTGAATCTTTAGTCTTGGTGTCCTCATCATTCCCCCCCTCTTGAGAAGGATTTGACCTCAAATCGTCACCTGCATCAAAAGGACTCAAATCAGAAACATTAAAAGTAGCACTAACAGTATACTCACCAGGTAAATCAAGTCGGTAGGCATTTTCATTGATCCTTTCAAGTACTTGAAATGGGCCATCTCCTCGAGGTAACAATTTGGAACGTCTTTGTGCTGGGAATCGCTCCTTCCTCATGTGTAACCATACCCAATCACCGGGCTCAAAAACCTGCTTATGACGACCCTTGTTAGCTTGCTTAATGTATTGTTCAGTCCTTCTCTCTATGTTGAGTCGTGCCCTCTCATGGATTTGCTTCACAAATTCTGCCTTCTTCTTTCCATCTAAATTCAAATGCTCAGAAACAGGTAAAGGTGATAAATCCAAAGGAGTTAGAGGATTAAAACCATAAACAATTTCAAAGGGTGAAAATTTAGTAGCAGAATGCATGGAACGATTATAAGCAAACTCAACATGTGGTAAACAATCTTCCCAAGTCTTAATATTTTTACTTATGATAGCCCTCAACAAGGTGGATAGAGTCCTATTAACTACTTCTGTTTGACCATCGGTTTGAGGATGACAAGTAGTAGAAAACAATAGTTTTGTCTCAAGTTTACCCCACAATGTTTTCCAAAAGTAGCTTAAGAATTTAGCATCCCTATCTGATACAACTGTCCTAGGCATACCATGTAATCTCACAATCTCCCTAAAGAACAAATCTGCAACGTTAGAAGCATCATCAGTTTTATGACAAGGGATAAAATGAGCCATCTTAGAAAACCGGTCTACCACCACAAAGATTGAATCCCTCCCACGCTTACTTCTAGGTAAACCCAACACAAAATCCATCGAAATATCAACCCATGGTGAACTAGGAATAGGTAGGGGTGTGTAAAGGCCATTTGGTTGAACTCTCGATTTAGCTTGCCTACAAGTGACACACCTACCACAAATTCGTTCAACATCTCGTTTCATGTGGGGCCAAAAGAAGTGCTCTTGTAACATAACTAGGGTCTTAGCAACTCCAAAATGTCTCATCAACCCTCCCCCGTGGGATTCCCGAACTAACAAGTCTCTTAAAGAACAATTAGGTAAACACAACCTATGCTCTCTAAACAAGAAACCCTCATGCCTATAAAATTTTCCCTCAGCAGATTTTTCACAAACACCATAAATCTCCCCAAAGTCATGGTCAACAGGATAAAGCTCCTTAATGTGTTCAAAACCAAGTAACTTAGCATCAAGAGTAGAGATTAAGGCATACCTGCGAGAAAGGGCATCAGCAACCACATTCTCCTTACCTTGCTTATACCGAATGACATAAGGAAATGTCTCAATGAACTCAACCCATCGTGCATGTCTCTTGTTGAGCTTGTGTTGGCCTTTCAAATGTTTCAAGGATTCATGATCTGTACGAATCACAAACTCTTTCGGCCACAAATAGTGCTGCCATGTTTCTAAAGCTCGCACTAGTGCATACAACTCTTTGTCATAGGTGGGGTAATTAAGGGCAGCCCCACTTAGCTTTTCGCTAAAGTATGCAAGCGGTCTCCCATCCTGCATAAGAACAATACCAATACCAGAAGCATCACATTCAACTTCAAACGTGTTAGAAAAGTTAGGCAAAGCAAGTAAAGGAGCATGAGTAAGCTTGTATTTAAGTAGCTGAAATGCCTCCTCTTGTGCTTCACCCCATTTAAATGTTACATTCTTTTTGATAACTTCTGTAAGTGGTGCGGCGATGGTGCTAAAATCCTTCACAAACCTCCTGTAAAAGCTAGCAAGTCCATGAAAACTTCTAACATTACTTACACTGGTGGGGGTTGGCCATTCTTGGATAGCTTTGATCTTCTCCTGATCAACCTCAATACCTGTAGCACTCACAACAAAACCTAGGAAAACAAGCTTATCGGTGCAAAAAGTACATTTCTTGAGGTTAGCATATAATTTCTCTTTCCTAAGCACATCCAAAACAGAATGCAAATGTGAGGCATGATCATGCAAGCTCTTGCTATAAATAAGAATATCATCAAAATACACAACAACAAATTTTCCAATGAAAGCACGCAATACATGATTCATTAATCGCATGAAAGTGCTAGGTGCATTAGTTAATCCAAAAGGCATGACTAACCACTCATACAATCCATGTTTAGTTTTAAATGCATTTTTCCACTCATCTCCTTCTTTCATTCGTATTTGATGATACCCACTCTTAAGATCAATCTTGGAAAACACACAAGAACCATGCAACTCATCTAACATATCATCTAAACGAGGGATGGGATGTCGATATTTTACCGTTATGTTGTTGATGGCTCGACAGTCAACACACATCCTCCATGTTCCATCCTTCTTAGGAACGAGAATCACTGGAACAGCACAAGGGCTTATGCTTTCTCTCACATGCCCTTTCTCCATCAATTCTTCGGTTTGCCTTTGTAGTTCCTTAGTTTCGTCAGGATTACTTCTATATGCTGGTCGGTTTGGGATTGAAGCACCTGGAACAAAATCAATTTGATGTTCTATCCCTCGAATAGGTGGTAAACCATGTGGTACCTCCTCGGGAAACACATCCTCGAACTCCTGCAAAATAGAAACAACAACACTAGGCAGCGAAGAATCAAGTTGGTTAGTGTTTAAAAGAGCCTCCTTGTACATGAGTAAAATCATTGGCTGTTTTGTAAGCAATGCTCGCTTAACCTCACTTTTTTTTGCATAAAAATTATTTTGTTTTCTCTCTAATTTTCCCTCATTGATCGAACTCTTCTCTTTCTTTTCTCTCTCACTTGATTCGACCTTTTTTTCTCTTTGTCTCTCTTTTTTCTCACTCTCATTCATCTTTTCACTCTCCTTCTTTTGCTCACTCAATTTTTTTTTATCACTCAATTTTTGCAACCTCATTTGGTCTTCATATACTTGCTTTGGCGTCAATGGAGCTAGAGTGATTGTTCGTTGACGGAACGTGAACTAGTACTTGTTGGTGAAGCCATCATGCTGCACTCGTCGATCAAATTGCCAAGGCCTTCCTAGAAGGAGGTGTCCAACTTGCATGGGAACCACATCGCACAGTACCTCATCCTCATACTTGCCAATTCGAAATGATACCAGCACCTGTTTTGTAACCCTCACTTCACCACTATCATTCAACCACTGCAACTTGTATGGACAAGGATGTCTAAGCGTTAAAAGCCCCAGCTTCTCAACCATGGAAGAACTAGCAACGTTAGTACAACTACCTCCATCAATAATCACACTACATACCTTGTCTTTCACATGACAACGAGTGTGAAAGATGTTCTCCCGCTGCACCTCTTCTTCCTCTTCTTTTGCTTGCAAATTTAAGGCTCGTCGTGTGACTAGTGCAAGCATCTCACCAGATTCTGCCCCAAACTCCTCATCATCGATAGAAGCATCTTCCAATGGTGGCATGTCAGCAAGATCATCTTCATCTTCAGAATCGAGCTCGCCACTTTCTCGAATCACCATAACTCTCTTGTTTGGACATTGGCTAGCTATGTGTCCTCGCCCCTGACATTTGAAACACTTTATCTCACTAGAACGGGACGAAGTAGGGGCTGTTTTACCTTGAGGGATCGTGGCTGTGGTGGCTGGTTTTGGTGTAAAGGATGAAGTAGGTTGGTCTTCTTTCTTTGGATAGTTCGTCCTCCAAGGCGTTGTACTTGTATTGTGTGGGCTCGGTCTTGGCCTTGAACTTGTACTACCCTTCTTGAGCTGCCTCTCAACTTTGATTGCCATATGCACCAAATCCTCCAATTCCACATAATGGTGTAGCTCAATTGGAATAGCAATCTCTCGATTCAACCCATTCAAAAACCTTGCCATGGTTGCCTCGCGATCCTCTTCAACATTGGCTCTAATCATAGCCATCTCCATCTCTTTGTAATACTCATCAACACTTTTGTATCCCTGACAAAGACCTTGCAACTTAAGGTACAAACCTCGATAATAATGAGGTGGTACAAACCATCGCCTCATCACCCTCTTCATAGCCTCCCAAGTGTCAATGGCACGATCTCCATTTTGCCTCCTGTTGATGCACAACTGATTCCACCAAACAATAGCATAATCAGTAAATTCAATGGCAGCTAGTTTTACCTTCTTCATGTCAGAGTAGTTGTGACAATCGAAAACCAACTCCATCTTCTTCTCCCACTCAAGGTATGCTTCAGGATCACTCTTCCCCTGAAATGCTGGAATTCTCATCTTGATATTTCCTAAATAATTATCTACCTGGTTCCTAGCTTCTCTATCCCGACCATACCTCCTATGGTTACCCGCCGACATCCTATCAAACTCTTCATCAGAAACTACCCCTTCCAAATCCCCTTCATTCTCATCCTCCCTTTGGTACACCCTATTCCTCTGTGGCCTCTGTTGTGTTCCCTCTTCTACCCTATCCAACCTCTCATGTATTTGTTCACACTCCTCCCTCATCATCCTTCGCATCTCCCTAATTAATGCTTGCATTTGTAGATTCGGAACCTCAGGTGGCGGAATATCATTGCTTGCATTTTTCTCTGGATTTTGTGCCATGATGGAAATCTGCAAAATAAGGTTAGAATAATATGGAGAAAAGACCTCACCACACTCCCTCACGTGTTAAGCTCGAATAATATTTTCACTCAAATCCCCTCGTGTTTCACTCAATTTCTATGGCTTTTACCCTCAAATAGGCTCACACCTCTGCCTTTTTCCACTCGTATTCTTCTTTAAGTTCTTTCAAAACTAATCACACAATATCATGGAGGATTCAAGTAGCAAATCAAACCAGAACAAACCAAACGAACATAGAAAAACTGATGAAAAATGACGAAAAATGATGATTTTTGGATCACTTGTGTGGGGTTTTGGCCAAAAGGCCTCTAGACCATAAGGAACAAGTTTAGAACAAAAAATTTTAAGAGGGGTTTCCAGACTCTTTTTTTTTTTTTTTGGTCCGAATCCCCTTGAAATTTCCTTTTCTTTTTTCCTTTTTTTGAGAAACTAGATAATCACTTCTGAAAAGAACAATTTTGAGCACCAAAGAACCAACTCGAAAACCAAGCAATCTGTGGTACTATATAACAGATTCAAGGAACAAACCAATCTTTGATTCAAGAACACTCCCAATAACAGAAAACCAATATTCCCAAAAACCAATCTATGATGCAACCAATAACAGAATAACCAATAGCCCCAACAAAAATCTGTGATTCAACCAATAAGAACAAAACCAAAATAGTTTGTGGCACTATAACAGTCTCAGATTTCACAACAAATAAAGGAACCAATTGACACAAGGAAACAATTGAAACAAGATTTGTGGCTCAGATTTCACAACAAATAAAGGAACCAATAGACACAAGGAAATAATTGAAACTTTGGCAACAAAAAAGGGAAACAAGGAAACAAGGACAAAGAAATCAAAACACGACTAGATGATGAATTTTTTTTTTCTAATATAGAAACAAAAATTGAAAGAAAAACACAAAGTAAAGGATAGGCCAAACCGGATGATCCTAATCTCTGATACCAACTGATACGAACCACACCAACGATTGTGGTGAAACCCGACACCAAATATGGCAGCCACCAAGAACACACGAAATGGGAATGAAGAACCGCGACCCAATGCTTAGCCAAGCACGAACCTTGGTATGAGGAAGACGCCACAAACGGGGATGGGAATCCGTTTGATAAGTTGGATTGAACGCCACAAGGAATACCCTTGATAAGTTCGAATAGTCTCTTCAAGAACTCAAGAAGAAAACCTTTCAATTTTCATTTCATCAAAATCTGATTTTTCCAAATGTTTTCAAGGCCTTATATAGCCGAAAATTACATCAAGACAAGCCCCTTTGTCTTCCTAAAAACCGAAAATTAAAGACAACCTTTTGTCTTCCTAATGAAAACCGAAAAATAAAGACAAGCCTTTTGTCTTCCTAATGAAAACCGAAAAAATAAAGACAAGCCTTTTGTCTTCCTAATGAAAACCGAAAAATAAAGAAAAAGGACTCTTGGACTCACAGAAGTCAAGTGTTTGACTTTTCACAAAAATAAACAAAGACTAAATAAAAAATACAAGATGACAAAATACAATAAGACTCATCAAGCTCCTAAACTAAGTCTACTTTGATGAGTAGGACAAGTCTTTGTTCTCCTTCAGTGTTGACCACGGTCTCCTCTTGTTTTAGGACTCTGTGGACTAGGCTGATAAGTTCTTCTTTGAATCTCTTGGCTCGTGCCCTCGTCACCGGACCAACTGGAACTTGACTTGAATCTTTAGTCTTGGTGTCCTCATCAAGCTTATTATGCACTGAGCTCGGTTTAAGCGGGCCGGAGTCAGTGGGTTAAACAGAGGGTGCGACCTAAGGTGTCGGCCCTAGTATTTGAGTTAATTGATTATTATATTTGGCTATGAATGTGATTAATGAGTTTGTTGTATAATCTAAGTATAGATGGGGCTATTTGTACCTTGAGGTATGCTTATATGCTATGGATTGAACATCTGAACATGCTTACTAGAATACTTGTTTGATAATATTGTATATGCTGTGTATGTTGTTTTCTTGCTGGGCCTTGGCTCACGGGTGCTGCGTGGTGCAGGTAAAGGCAAGGGCAAGATTGATCAACCCTGACTAGAGAGCTCTGTAGGGTGAATGTACATGTCAGACCGCTCAGCCGCCACGGTTGAGGAGATTACAGGGAGGAGAGAACCAGAACCTTGTATTTTGCCTTAGTATGGCTAATTTTTACCTTTAACTGTTGAATTTTGTAAACTGGCTTTTAAACTTTGTACTTCTTGGGATCCCTTCTGTAAATTGTTTATAACTTATAAAATGTATCTTTTGAGGCCAAAATGTCTTTTAGCCCTAGAACACTTTAACTAATGACACGTTTTGATTAAACGACTTGATTAGCAAGTCTCACACCTTTACAAATACACAGTGTAGCAGTCTTGGCTATCCAGGGCGTTACAGTACGGATCCGTACGGACGTCCGTACGGCTTCCGTACGACGTCTCGCAGTGGCTCGGAGGTCGGCCTCGGAGGATCAGTGGCTGAATTCTGAATCCCGTGCTCCGTTCTGACTTTTGTGTGATCGGAATTACAATTTTTATGGTGTTAAAAACCAAATAAAATTACATAAATCCTATGCCCTTTAATGGCTTACACAATGATCTAATCATAAACAAATCCTAACCCAAAAACACCATATAATTAACGATTCAACATTTCATGCATTCAATCACATTAAGCCATCCATCCATTCATCAAAATAAATAAATGCATAAAATTAAACCCACACAGATTCAATACATATATATGTGAAGATGGCTCTGGTACCATTTGTTGGTTTTTATTGATCAAATCAGAGATTATACGCAGCGGAACAACAATCAAATTGTCAGTTTAATCCCAAAAAGATTTCTAGATCTACTTCTTCACATGCATATATATATTGAATCAAAGACAAGAATAGAAAAATTACCTCAGGTCCTTCCTTGCTGTTATCTTTTTGTATGGCTAAATCCTTGAGATCTCACACCAAGATCTTCCAAAATGTTCTCAGCACACAAATAACGAGTGTGGGCTCGCTATACAAACAATAGACCAAAAACTATTTATCAGATGTTCTCAACACATGAGATCTGATATAGTTTGGACATAGGTTTTGTGAAGAATAGTGACTTTTGTTTGTGTCATTGTTCTCTTTCTCTCAGAGAGATTTCTAGATATTTTTCTATCCCTGAAAAGTTACGTTCTGTAAAACTGATATCCTATCTTTAATATATCCAATATATAAAAATATTTGTTATTTTAAACAAATTCAAAATAACTGATCAGTTATCAGATTTTTGTTTAAATAATAATATTTTAATCATATTAAAATATCTCATTATTTATTTAATATTTAAATAACTAAAATTGTGGAACCAAGAAACTGAACACAGTCTCTTATGCGTGTAGCACAGTGACTGTGCACTGTGCTACACGTGTACCACATGCTAGTGATGGCATGTGATTTTTCACAATTTTTATTATTATTTAAATACCAAAAATCCCAAAAATAAATTAATTCAAAATTAATTATATTTTTTAAATCAAATAATTAATTAATTACACATAATTAAGCAATAATAATGTTTGATACATAGAAAAATATTTTACTTATCACATAAGTCCTTTTTGCCCATTTTTGTATTTACCTTTGTCAGTGTTTGTTTGAGCCATTTTGGGGACCATGGACTTATAACATTAAGCTCCAATAAATAAACTAAATAATTAAACTCTTTAATTATAATAGTTAATTTATTAATTATGATATTACTCCACTATAAATTCAGAATTGCACTCTTTATGTTATAAATATACTTTTACAGAAATCTTTTCTTAAGTCGTCCATTGATATAACCATCTTACAATAGTTCAACCCTCTAATTAATTAGTTCATAAATTAGAATGGAAGAATTACCATTTTACCTTTCCAATTTACTTCTTATTCCTTAAGTACCATTAATTCATTAGTGAATAATTAATCTATAATCTAATTATAGATTATAGCTCAAAATCATTCAGTTCCAGAATTAACCCTTAAGGGAACTAATATACGATCCGTTAGGAAAGATTAGATTCCGTATTGTTGATATATGTTCCCAGCCATCCTTGATATATAATCTCCAAAACAAAAGTCATTAGCCTCATTCTTTGAAGAGACCTTAACGAATGAATCAACAGATTTAATAAACACAAACAGGAGTTCATGAACACTCAGAATTTAGGTTGATCTATAAATGATCATCAGTTATGATATGAATTACAAGTCTTTATAGTTAAATAGTTTTTGGATAAAGACTTTAGTTCATATCAGTCCATGTCATATATAATCATATTATATAAAGCACCTTTACCGAGATGTTTTTCCACATCAATAATCCTAATCTAGATTATTTGTATCATTATGATACTCAGTATACCGTACTTACAACTCCAATTAAAGAATTCCATAACTTTAATTTGTTGTTGTTGACTATTTTTATTCATTCACATGATCTTAATTCTCTCGTACTAATACAAGATCACATCCTCAATAATGAATATGGAATTTTTCTGATATTTACAAAATTATTCAAACAATAATTTAACAATCTAAATATAACAATAATAATAAACCGTTGTATTTATTTATTCACAGAAAAAACAAATGTCTTTACATGCTTTTAGGACACACTCCTAACACAGAGATGGTTAAGAAGACTAATGAATCTATTGAGAAGATCCTAGCTTGAATGTAACATTTGAACTTCTGTTAGTAGCCGGTGTAGAATTATGTGAAATACTATTTCGATAAATAATATTATGTGAAATTATATTATTTCGTGAATTTTATAGCCATTGTGCTAATTTGGTAAAGGGTTTAGGCCTATGCAAGATCAAGAGCACTTTCTCCCCATTGAAGTAGGAAAAAACTCAAGAGATATCTAGGCAAGTGTAAGTTTCGATCCTAGTACATTCTTTTCCTTCTCTTTTTCTTTCAAACTTGAAACCCTAAGCCGTTTACTATGCATGCATGCATGTGATTCTAATAGCCATGCATGACACAGATCTTGTGTTCTAGGCCTTAAGGGAAGTTGTTCTAAGAGGATCTCAAGATTTGAAGCTTCACTACTACAATTTGGACATCAACCATCAACCATGAGAGGTTAGTTTCGCTTAAACTAACTTAACACATGTTCATATGTCGGTTTACATAGAACCGACCTATCATGTACGTCAAAGGTAATCATGGGAGGTCGATTGCATAGGAACCGATCTACCTTGTAGACATGGGAGGTCGGTTCTATGTGAACCGACCTCTCATGCTTGTAGAAGACATAGTAGGTCGGTTCCTGCAAAACCGACCTGCCATGTTGTCATGGTAGGTCAGTTCTGTGTGGACCGACCTACCATGTCCTACCTTGCTAACATGGTAGGTCGGTACTTTGTGAACCAACGTATCATGTCACATTATTATTTATTTTAAATTATTTAAAATTTAAAATATATTAATTAATTTAAACTATAAATATATATATAAGTTATTAGTGTATGAAATAAATTAATCAATTATTTATAATTTAAAAATCTTGTAATTAAAAATTTTAATTTAATTTTTTTAAACAAGAAAATATTTTAATTAAATAGTATTTATAATTAAAATAAAAAAAATTATAAAATAATTTAGAGTGTCTCTTTAATAATTTTTTTAATGACATGGTAAGTTGGTTGTGTGGGAACTGACTTATCATGTGACAAGGAATGTCGGTTGTGTGAGAAATGACTTATCATGTGACATGGTAGGTCGGTTGTGTGAGAACCGACCTACCATGTCATTATAAGAATATAGTATTAAAGGTACTCTAATTTATTTTTACATTGTTCAAATTTTAAAATATATAACTTTATTTAAAAAATACATATAAAATTGATTTGTGTATGAAATAAGTATAAAAAATATATACTTATTGTTGACCCTCAAATTGTTCAATGACACAGAGTCAGAAAAATGATATAGAATGAGATAAAAACAAGAAGAAATTCAAATGGAAAAGTAAACGACACAAATGATTTATAGTGGTTCGGTCTCAATTGGATGGTAATGACCTACGTCCACTTAGTGTTCTTATTGATATAGAATCCCAATACTGTGATCAATGAACTAAGGGTTCACAAGTTTCACCAGCTTCAAGATGATTACAATTTCAGTGAATAATAGCACTATAACTCTCTCTGAATTCTCCCATTCAAAAGTCCCCTCCCTTGAGCCAATTGATTCGTATTTATAGTCTCAAGAAGGTTACATGGGCCAATGAGCCTTAATTACAGTTAAGACTTTCGTATCTAGGTAATAATAGAAATTACAATCAATGTATAATTACAGAATTGCATAAATAAAGAAAATAAATGAATGTATGTGACCAGGCTGGTCGTGTAACACCCTGAATAGCCAAGACCATTACACTGTGTGTCTACAAATGTGTGAGACTTGCTAATCAAGCATTTAGTTGGAAACGTGTACAGTAACTAAAGTTGAACTAGGGTTAAAAGATTTCGGTATCAAAGTTTCATTTCTTATAATCAAATATTTTTACATGGGATCCCAAAAGTAGAAGCATTAAAACACACTTTACAAAATTTCTGGATAAAAGCACAGTTACTAGCTACTCTAAGGCAAAGCAGACAATTAGGCTTTTTTCGTCCTGTACCACTCCTTGGCCGTGGCGGCCGATCAGCTGACTATGTACATTCAGCCCCAAAGCTCTCCATCTCAGGACTAGTCTACTTTGCCCTTGACTTTACCTGCACCACGTAGCACCCGTGAGCCAAGGCCCAGAAAGAAAACACACCAATAGAGCACAATCATCAAGCAAACAACTAGATAACTTATGCAGTAAGATCATATACTTAACATTCCAGATACTCATGTCTAATCAAGTATTCAGCATACCAAGTACATCATTTCATATCAATAATAAATTCATGTATGATAACCAGGGTTAACGCCCTTAGGCCGCACCCTCTATTTAACCCACTGACTCCGACCCGCTTAAACCGAGCTCAGTGAATATTAAGCTGTCCTCAGCTACCAGTGGTGGAGTCGCGCCCTGTGCGCAAGTATTATTTACGGCACTCTTAGGCCGTTTATCACATGTCCCATGGCATAATACCATCTATGAAATCATACAGATATAGGGAGCTCTTAGTCCCAACACAATGACATAACTGGGTCCAGTTTTCTTACCTTTAGATTCTGATAGCTTTGTTCAATTCGATTCTCAAGGACGATCCCGTCTGAGCCCTAGCGTACACCTAGTCATGGTCACAAGTTAGAACTAACTCCAAACTTCAATTCCAAAACCTAGCCTCGGGACCAATCCCGAGCCCTTGGGAAGCCCTAATTCCACCAAACGGGGTGGTTGAATCAAACCCCGAGCCCCCGGGCAAAAACCCTAAGAAATAACCCAAAAATCCCCTTCTGTGAACAGGGTAGCACTACAACGCCCTAAATTGGGTGCTACAACGCTACAACCAGAGCCAAAAATGCCCCAGACCACAAGGCCTAGCGCTATAGCGCCCAAAGGCTAGTGCTACAGCACTAGTTACAGCACAACAAACCCTGTTTTTTCTTCCTTCGATTTTCCCCGAGCCAAAACTTTCCAAAACTCTTCCAAACTTCAACCAAACATCAAAACAAGCCTACCAACATTTCCAACTCACCCCAAATGACCTAACCATATAAAATTCACTCACATGCACCCCAAAATACATAATTCACCATGGCTGAACTTAGAGCTCAAAAACTCAACAAGAAAAACAACTGAAACCACAAAATTCAAGTGACCAAGTTCAGAACTTCTTACCTTCAACATAGAAGTTCAATCTTAGGCTATCCTCCACTCTTCCTTAGATTTCATTTCTCAAAACTTCAGCCTCAATTCCCTAGAATTCCCACCAAAACTTAGCTCAAAATCCATATTAACACTAAGAACCAGAAACTGAGTAACAACCTCAAAATCTTACCTTAATTGGATGTGTAACCCCTGTTGAACTCTCAAGCTTGATCAAGGTCTCAAGTGCAAAGCCTTAGCCAAGAGCTCCTCTGAATTTTAGCTCCAAAAGACCCCAAGGATTGAAGAAGAAACCCCCAAACCGGGAGAGAGAAAACTCCTGCTTTTCTCCTTCTTTCTTTTCTTTTTACTTCAGACTTCTACCACTTTCTACACATCCCACTAAAGCATAAAGTATTTTAATACCTATCCCTGCTTTTAACTCAAATGACCAATTTTCCCTCCCATTTAAAACTAATTTTTTAAACCTCCTAAGGGCATTTTAGTCATTACACCCAATTCCCGCTAATTCCTCGAATGTCTCTAATATTTACCGCTTACTTCCCGACACCTAACTAATCACCAATTATATTCCTCAATATTAAAATAGACTCCAATATATTTCCTAAATTCCCAGAAATACCCCTAGGCTCGCCCCGAGGCGGGTATAAATCCCCGCTATGACTTTTTCGCTAAACCGCTCACTAGGATCGCCTCGAGTCACAAGTTACAAATATATCCACATAATAATGTGGTCTCAACAATTTATCACAGATATATACAAATATGCCCTCAATGAGCCAAAATTACGAATATGCCCTTCTAACCTAATGAGGGCCTACATGCATACTAATACACATAGTCATGCATCACATATATCCAAATAATCATATAACATGCTTGTAATCATTAATTCATATATAATCTAGTTATGCCCTCCCAGCACACTAATCAAGGCCCTTAAGCCCTATTAGTAGATTTGGGTCGTTACAGGTCGTCTGTAAGTATGATGCTTGATAAACCAATAAATTTTTGGTCGATGGCCGAGTAGGACACACTCACTAAAAGCCGTCATGTGCCTGCCACGTGTGAGCCAATTCTGCCACGTTATCAGGTGTAGAGTCCAAGAACTTTACTTAGCTAGTTAGATAGTAGTATTATAGTAATCATAGTATTATCTTTATGACTGTGGATTTTTGGTTCAGACCGGGATTTATTTGGACACTCATAGTAGTACTTGTAGATTTTCTAAGTTTAACCTATAGTTTAGGAATATTAATTTTAACCTAAGGTTTGATTAATATGACTGATATTGAGGATAATATTTATTATACTATAAGGTTTAGATAAGAACCAATTAGATAACAGCACATGTTATGTATAGGTTTATTAATGATTAAGTATTTTGAGGATTAAATTTATTAAGGTTTAAATTTGAATACTCTAAGGTCAGTCAGCAGCTTTGAAAACGTTAGAGGGCTTAGTCAAGGCTGTTTACTCAATTCAAATTAAGCTAAAAATGTGTAATTTCGTGTTTAAATATTCAGCGTATGCCGATATATCGCAGCTATAGGGGGATATATCGCAGTTGAAGATACGGAAAACACGAAACGTTGCACGATTGCCTCGGGCATACTGGCCCAGGCGATATATCGCCTCTCTCAGCATATTTTGAAAGTTTTCAAAAACATTCTCCATTCAAACCTTCAACCTCTTGATAAGTCCAGCATCTTTTTGAACGAGTCTTCAGCCTCTGCTGAACGATAATTCAAATGTTTTTCACTTAAAAAGCCATTATTTTTATTCAAGTTAAATGAAGATCTCTTCATTCCTAAACTCTATAAATAGGACCTAGTACCCAGCCATTTATTCATCTATTACTCTAAGTTCAGAGGCTGCAAGTTGCTAGGTGAGTGTGAGAGTGTAAACACTTAGGTTGGGAATTATAAGCTTGATCACTATAAGCTTATCAAACACTTGGGGAAGTAAGGTTTATTCACATTTCGGTTCAAGGTTTAGATTGATCATAGAAGTACTCAAGGTATCCCAAACTCTAGTCCATTTCTGTATTTAAAATTCTCATAGTCTTCTACTCATTCTAACCTTATTCTTATTCTTGGTTAGGAAATCCAAGTTCTTAAGCACAAGGTTTTTGGTAAGTATATTTTGATAGCATAGTTACTTCATCACTTTCATCCCTTTTCTTCAATATACTCACCATATTATAAATGGTTTTTAGGAGTGTTCCAAGGTCCCAAATCAGTTCTCATATCCCAGTTATTTTGGTAAGGAAAATAGGATAGGATTTATGTGTTATATGCTTTTATATGTTATCTTATGATTTTATGTTATGTAATATGTTATGTTAAGTATGATTGTAGACTTGGGCATATGACCTATACAACTAACAAGCCCCAAATAGATTATGGACATATGACTTGCTTAGCTAGCAAGACCCCACTAATCTAATGGGCATATGACTTGCTTAGTTTATGGGACCCCAAGTAATAATGGTCATTATAGTATATATGTGACATAAGTGTTATAGTATGTTTTTATGTTGCATTATGAATTTTTATGTATGTGACTATATGTTAGATTTTCCTTGCTGGGCATTAGGCTCATTCCTTATATGTTTATATGTGCAGGAAAATAGCTATAGTGGCGGGAAAGGTTCGTGGATGCTTGGGGAATGTGTATTGAGGCGGAAGGGATTCAAGGAGTCGAGAGTTTCGATTTTCGAGGATGAAGTCTTTGTTTTATGGTTTATGTGTATTTTTTCGCACCTATTTATGTAATCTCCTTTTTATTACAATTAAGTTATGATTTTACTTTTTAAAACAATGGGATCCCATATCCTGCTTTGAGTTTATGTAAGTTTAACATTTGTTTTTACAAGTTTTTAATAAAGTATGATTATTTCACTTGTAAGTATTATTAGGGATTAGTGTCTATGCTTAAGTTTTCATTAATGGTCCATAGTCTAGAGTAGTTGGGTCATTACATCTGGGGCCATTTTTGGGTAAACATTTGCCACCCAAGTTTATTTTACTGCGACCAGCATAAAGTAAACTTAAGCAACATACCTTTCTTATGCCTTGTCAAATCATTCAAAGCCATCCATGCCTTCTCGAAAAAGGCAACCAATCATATTATTGCAGTTTCCCAAAAAGTGGTTTGATGGCTATCACGCTTTTCCTTGCCTCGAGAAATAACCCCCATCATTACCTCAGTAACCGTGCTTCGACCAATATATATATAACTCTGCACATTTACTTTTTACCTTTTACTTTCCATATTTCCTTAAGAACACTGAAGAACAGAGCCCTCAGAACCCAGAATACCCAAATGATTCCAACGATCCACAGAGTCTTTGTCCAGCTACTTGATTCAACATCTCAAAAATTTACACCAATTTTTATCCAAGTAAGTTTCTCAAACTTCTCCGTCGCTGAGATGCCATGCAATATTTAGTTTCTGGTTTGTTTCGGACTTTAAGTTCTTGAATGTTCTTGAAAAACTAATTTGGGGTAAATGGGTACGTAGGTATGAGCATGATAGGATAAGGAAAAAACACTACTTGAGGCTTAGGCATTGGTTTAGGAGTTAGGATTATTGGTTTAGGTTGTAAAATCGAAGTAAAAATTCGATTTTTAAGCCTTTAGAAAAAAAACTAAGTTTTTCTCGCCCTTTCACAGAGTCAAAAAGTTTTTCCTGAAAAACTTTTCACTTCTACTTTTTAATCCATTTTCCAAACTGTTCGCATAGAATTTAGTGTTTTTGTTGGAATGCTGTTGGTCGTATAAAAGCTTAACTTTTATAGACGAGCAACGTTATTCCAACTTTTTTCACTTGCTTGGTCTTTTGGCCGTAGATTCTCATCTCCCCTTCTCTGTTTACAGATTTTCATGCACGACCCACGAGGAGGTGAGAGGCCGATCGACGACGACTTGCTCACGCAGTTACTCGAAGATCAAGAACAATCGTCGCTGCTAATCTCGGAATTTCCCTTTTCTCATAACCCTTTAAATAGATCTTCAACCAATCCAGCCAACATGGGTCGCGTAAAATCCATCACTCAAAAGAAAAAGAAAACAACCACTCCTCCTACCAATCAGCCTACTCCCCGGGCTAAAAATCCTTCGACTAGCCCTCAACTTGAAAACACTTCCCAGCCAGAAATCCAAACAAAAGCCCAACCTCGGGACATTCTTCGACCAGAGGTCAAATGGTACGTAGTACCTCCTAGTAACATTACAGCTAAGATGGTAGGGAATTATCTCAAGAAGTATGGACTTCCTGGGATAACCCTACTTAAACCTACAATTGACCAGCGGGCAAACCTGCCTGGGGGCACCTTCAGCGCCTGGTCGAGATATCACATTGAGGCAGGGGCAACCTTGCCTCTTCATCCGTTTTTCCAGGGAGTGGCCAACTATTTCAAGGTGGCTCCATTCCAAATCACCCTAAATGGATATAGAGTGCTCTATGCTCTCTATATCCTGTACAACCACAAGAAGTGGTTTGTTCCTACGCCACACGAGATCAATTATTTGTTCGATCTCAAGTCTAACCCCAATCACAACAACATGAGGTTCTTCCATTTCTACCACCAGGAATCTGCTCGCACTTTCCTAAGTGACATTACCCACAAGTCTAACGTGGGAAAGTACTTCCAGGAGTACTTTTTAACACCAGACCTGGTTGCAAACAATCTGGCCTTCACTGAAGGAGGTAAATTATTTATTCACTGGTTATTCAATTCCCTTTAGCTTTTCTGCACATTCCTTAGAACTTTGGTGTCATTCAGGTCCACAGCGTCGACTAGCTCCTACTCCATAGATGGATATACGAGCAGCATCCCCGGCCAGCAAGACAAATATTGAAAAAACATCAAAGAGCGGGTCACGGAGAACAATCTAAGGCTGGTTGGCCTTCTGGCACCTCACAGGACGTGAGGGAATCAACTGTGGGGAATGCTACTGGTGGAGAAGTTCCCGAGCAGCACCAAGATGTGTCACATGTTGGTTTTTATTGATCAAAATCAGAGATTATGCGCAGCGGAACAACAATCAAATTTTCAGATTAATCCCATAAGATTTCTAGATCTACTTCTTCACACTCATATATATATATATTGAATCAAGGACAATAATAGAAACATTACCTCAGGTCCTTCCTTACTGCTATCTTTTCGTATGGCTGAATCCTTGAGATCTCACACCAAGATCTTCCAAAATGTTCTCAGTCAACCAAAGAACGAGTGTGGGCTCGCTATACAAATAATAGGCAATAACAATTTATCAGATATTCTCAACACATGAGATCTGATAAAGTTTGGACCTAGGTTTTGTGAAGAACAATGACCTTTGTTTTTGTCACTGATCTTTTTCTCTGAGAGAATCCTAGATATTTTTCTATCCCTAAAAACTTACGTTCAGTGAAAATTGATATCCCATATTTAATAATATCCAATATATTAAAATATTTGTTATTTTAAACAAATTCAAAATAACTGATCAGTTATCAGATTTTTGTTTAAATAATAATATTTTAAATCAAATCAAAATATCTCATTATTTATTTAATATTTAAATAACTAAAATTGTGGAATCAAGAGACCAAGTCTATCTCTTATGCGTGTGGCACAGTGCATGTGCACTGTGCCACACGTGTACCACATGCATGTACAGGCATGTGATTTTTCCCAATTTTATTATTATTTAAATCCCAAAAATAAATTAATTCAAAATTAATTATATTTTTGTTAAATCAAATTCTTAATTAATTAATTACACATAATTAAACAATAATTATGTTTGATACATAGAAAAATATTTTACTTATCACATAAGTCCTTTTTGCCCAATTTTTGTATTTGCCTTTGACTGTGATTGTTTGAGCCATTTTGGGGACCATGGACCTATAGCATTAAGCTCCAATAAATTGAAACTAAATAATTAAACTCTTTAATTATAATAGTTAATTTATTAATTCTGATATTACTCCACTATAAATTCAGAACTGCACTATTTATGTTATAGATATACTTTTACATAAATCTTTTTCTTAAGCCGTCCATTGATATAACCATCTTACAATAGTTCAACCCTCTAATTAATTAGTTCATAAATTAGAATGGAAGAATTACCATTTAACATTTCTAATTTACTTCTTATTCCTTAAGTACCATTAATTCACTAGTGAATAATTAATCTATAATCTACTTATAGATTTGAGCTCAAAATCATTCAGTTCCAGAATTAACCCTTAAGGGAACTAATATACGATCCGTTAGGAAAGATTAGATTCCATATTGTTGATACATGTTCCCAGCCATCCATGATATTAAATCTCCAAAACAAAAGTCATTAGCCTCATTCTTTGAAGAGACCTTAACCAGTGAATCAAAAGATTTAATAAATATGAACAGGAGTTCATGAACACTCAGGATTTAGGTTGATCTATAAATGATCATCGGTTATGATATGAATTACAAGTCTTTATTGTTAAATGATTTTTGGATAAAGACTTTAATTCACATCGGTCCATGTCATATATAATCATATTATATAAAGAACCTTTACCGAGATGTCTTTCCACATCAATAATCCGAATCTAGATTATTTGTATCATTTTGATACTCAGTAAACCGTACTTACAACTCTAATTAAAGAATTCCATAACTTTAATTTGTTGTTGTTGACTATTTTTATTCATTCATGTGATCTTAATTCTCTCGTACTAATACAAGATCACACCCTCAATAATGAATATGGAATTTTTTATGATATTTACAAAATTATTCAAACAATAATTTAACAATCTAAATATGACAATAATAATAAACCATTGTATTTATTTATTCACAGAAAAAAAAAATGTCTTTACATGCTTTTAGGACACACTTCTAACATCACAACCTCTGAGGAGGACGACAACGGGAGTGACCATCAAGGAACCCTCCAGCACCCCATGAGCAGTTGCTGCCCCTGCTCCACCAGGAAAGGGCAAGCAGAAAGCTTCTGAACACCCCGAACCTATTCTTGAATCTTCAGATGAGAACGGTACTGACTTCTCACTCCTAGACAGTTTGCCCATTCCCTGTCATTTATTTGACGAAGATGACAACTTTAAATACACGCCTAATTTAAATTCAAACTTCTTCAAGGCAGTGAGTGAGTGTAGTAGTAGTACAATAAATAATGTAGTGACCGATAATTGTAGCTCGGGTATTTTACTTGTAATTTCTTTGATCTTATTTCTTTGATCTTATTTCTTTGATCTAGTAGGTATCTCCATCTTTATTATCTGACCATTTGCTTCTATTTTGTAGTCATGTTAGCTGAAGATCTATTTGACTTGTACATCAAACTTGAACCCGCTGCTCCTTTGAGCAAGAAAAAGAGGAGCAGGCAACATCGCATAGAGAGCAGCAACAACCCTCCAATGAAAAAAACTCAGACTACGAATCCTCCAATACCAGTTCCTTCCAAGGAAACAACACCTCCTCCTGCTCCCATCAACCAGACGTCTCCACCAGCCCTTGTCGACTAGACACGTCCTCCAGCACCTGTTAACCAACCTCCTCCAGCTCTTGCTGACCAGACACCTCCTGATCAGACAGGAGAGGCTTTGACAAACATTGTGCTTAGTTCGGCCAAAGATAGGTTGACTAAGCTATCGAGGCACCGACGCAGCCGAGAGGCCATCATCGGTACCGACTCCATGGAAGTCGATCAGATCATTAACCGCGCGCTGAACGAAGTGCTCATAATAAGTTGCTGTTTTTTGCTGAGCTTTATTTTTTTATCTTGTCACTTAATTCCCATTAACAATTTTACCTTTTTGCTGATCGCAGGGAGTTCTAACCATGAGCGATGGTTGGCGCTGCTCGAGGGCCCTGACTGCTTAATATGAGAAGAGGCTTGGCAAGAAGCTCAAAGCATCCGAGGATAAACCGGGTGCAGTTTTCTTACCTTTAGATTCTGATAGCTTTGTTCAATTCGATTCTCAAGAACGATCCCATTTGAGCCCTAGCGTACACCTAGTCAAGGTCACAAGTTAGAACCAACTCCAAACTTCAATTCCAAAACCTAGCCTTGGGACTAATCCCCAGTCCTTGGGAAGACCTAATTCCACCAAACAGGGTGGTGGAATCAAACCCCGAGCCCCCGGGCAAAAACCCTAAGAAATAACCCAAAAATCCCCTTCTATGAACAGGGTAGCGTTACAACGCCCTAAAGTGGGTGCTACAGTGCTACAACCAGATCCAAAAATGCCCCAGACCATAAGGCCTAGAGCTGTAGCGCCCAAAGGCTAGCGCTACAGCGCTAGTTACAACACAGCAAACCCTGTTTTTTCTTCCTTCGATTTTCCCCGAGCCAAAACTTTCCAAAACTCTTCCAAACTTCAACCAAACATCAAAACAAGCCTACCAACATTTCCAACTCACCCCAAATGACCTAACCATATAAAATTCACTCACATACACCCCAAAATACAGAATTCACCATGGCTGAACTTAGAGCTCAAAAACTCAACATCTGGGAATGCTAAGATGGCTGAGGTGAAATACACTGAGCAGCTCGAGGCAGCCGAGAAGAAAAATGCTGAGCTGCTCGAACAAAAGACCAATCTAGTCGAAGAGCTGAAATAGCACCAGGCTACCTTGATCAAAGCCATCGAAACTAAAGAGAAGTACAAGGAGGCCTCTTTGCTTAATTTCAAGGAAGCCTCTAAGCTTCAAGATGATCTGGTCATATGCAGAAAGGAGACTGAGAGGTTGGAGGAACGCATCAAAGAGCTCGAGGAGACCAATGCCAGTAACCTGGAGAGGTACAACGGAGCCACCTCCAAATGCTTCTATATGTTCTAGAAGCATAACCACGGGGCGGACTTCAGCTACTATCAGAGCGTATGAGGCAGTCTGAGATAAACAGGTGTCTGGCTCACCTTGAAGAGGAGGAGAGAGCAAAAGTTCCAGCCTCCCCTGGAATCTCTTTGGCTATGGGCATCGATGGCGCAGACGAAGAAATTGGGGCCTCAGTCGACCAGCAAATTCCTCAAGATCCTCCTGCTTCATAATTTCTTTTATTAAATTTGTAACTTGGGACACATGGACCTCGGTTCGTAGTGTCAAGACAATATATTTTTTTCTGCACGGGCAACTTTTCCTTTTAACTAAAAATTACATCTGAGGAGAAACTGCTCGTGGTGTAAAGCATTTCGCTTTTGATATTATAATATTTTCATTTTATTGTAACATATGTTCGCATGACCGAACTTAGCATAACACTTTGTTTTGATTTAAAAAAAATTAACAAAATTTTGAAAAATACTCAAAGTACCATAGTATGCTTTCACTTATTTTGCTCGTGTGTTTTACATATACTTATCGATATGCTTTGCTTACTAGGTACCTTATATGCCCCCCAAGTGATTGAGGAGCTTTTGGTCCTCAGTCACTTGCCTTGACCAAGACCTGTTCGTGTTAGGAGTATGTCCTAAAAGCATGTAAAAAGACATTTATTATTTCAATGAATAAATAAATACAATGGTTTATTATTGTTATATTTAGATTATTAAATTATTGTTTGAATAATTTTGTAAATATCAGAAAAATTCCATATTCGTTATTGAGGATGTGATCTTGTATTAGTACGAGAGAATTAAGATCACACGAATGAATAAAAATAGTCAACAACAACAAATTGAAGTTATGGAATTCTTTAATTGGGGTTGTAAGTACGGTTTTCTAAGTATCTTGTTGATACAAATAATCTAGATTCGGATTATTGATGTGGTAAGACATCTCGGTAAAGGTGCTTTATATAATATGATTATATATGACATGGATCGATATGAATAAAAGTCTTTATTCAAAAACCATTTAATAATAAAGACTTGTAATTCATATCTGTTGACCCTCGATTTGGCCAACGACACGGAGTCAGTAATACGACAAGAAATGAGATAATAATCAAGAGTGTAATCTAATGGTAAAGAATAGACACAGATAATTTATAGTGGTTCGGCCCCAAAGAATCGTAATGACTTACGTCCACTTAGTGCTATTATTAATATTGAATTCCAATGCCGTGATGAAAGAACTAGGGTTCTTGAGTTTCACAGACTTTGGGAGAATTACAACAAGACGATGGATAATCGCACTATATGCTCTCTCTTAGTATTCAGAAAAAAGATTCAAAAGACCAAAAGTCCCTTCCTTGAGCTCTTTCATGCATATTTATAGGCTCAAGGGGGGTTACATGGGCCAATGGGCTTAACTATCCTTAATATACGTGTTTCAAGGCAATAAAGAGGAAATAATCAATGTAGTTATTATAAGATTACAATCTTTTAAGGAAATAAACTGAAGCCTATGACTAGCCTGGTCACACTAATCGTGAGGTTTGAAGAACAAATGGGCAGCTGGTCGATAATCGAACAACACCCCTTTGTTTCGACTCTGCCGCGTGTCAACCACGTATGAGAAATCCTTGCCACATCATCAACATTCGTTTTTGGGTAAACATTTTCCCCCTAAGTTTATTTTACTGTGACCAGCATAAAGTAAAATTATGAAACTGACTCTTCGCGTACCCCACCAAATCTGTCAAAGCTGCCCATGCCTTCTCAAAAAAGGTAACCAATCATGTCCAATCAAGTCTTTTCGGTTTCCAAAAAATTTTTCTGACGACTATTGCACTTCCCCATACTTTGAAAAAAGTAATTCCATGATTACCTATTTTACGGCGCCACGATCACTATAAATAATGCCCCAAAATCACATTTTTACTTTTTACCTTTCACTCGCCTTCTCTTCTTCAAGAACTTTAAAGAACTTCAACCTACAGAGCCCAGAAAACCCAGAAGCTTTCATCGTTGATCTAAGGAACTTTCTCTCAGACATTCAAAATGTTTGTGTTCATACTCTAATTTTCATCCAAGTAAGTTTCCTGAATCTTTCAGTCATTTGAGATGCCATGCAAAACCATCTTATATCTGTTTTGTCTGTGAGCTTTTGAATGTTCCTGGCTGAAACTGTTTTGGGGTAAGTGGGCATATTGATCGATGTTTGATAGGGTAGTGAAATAATGCTTTATAGGTGATAGGAGTCAGTTTGGTAGTTAAGATTGTAGATTTAGGGCGTAAAATCGAAGTAAAAATTCGATTTTTAAGCTAGCTGAAAAACTGGGTTTTTCCCGCCTTTTCAAAGTCGAAAAGTTTTTCCTCATTTCTGCTTTTTAATCTATTTTCCAAACTGTTTGCTTGAAATACAATGTTTTTTATCAGAATGCTGCTGGTCGTATAAAAGCTTATCTTTTATACACGAGCAGTGCTATTCCAATTTTTAAACACAAGGTTTTAGGCCTTAAATTCTCATCTCCCCCTTTTCTGTTCGCAGATTTTCAGGCAAGATTTGTGGGGAGGTGAGAGGCCTATCGACGATGACTTGCTAGCCCAATTGCTTGAGGACGAGGAGCAACTGTCGCTGTTGATACCAGAAATTCCATTTTCCCGCGTCACCCCAAACACTCCATCGACCCCACCTCAAAATATGGGTTGAGTAAAATCCAAAGCCCATAAAAAGAAGCCATCCGCTTCTTCTTTAAATCAGCCTGCTCCTCGAGCTAAAATTCCTTCGACCAGTGGTGGGAAGAAAACACCCCCGACCCTGAAATCCAAACTCTAGCCCAACTTCGAAATGCCATTCAACCAGATGTTGAATGGTATGTTGCCCCTCCTAGCCGAGTAACAGTTAGGATGATTGCAAATTACATTAAGAAATAAAGACTTCTGGGGGTGACCCTAGTCCAACCTACCAGAGACCAACGGTCAAATCTGCCTGGAGGTGCCTTCAGCGCCTGGTCGAGGTATCACATCGAGGCAAGAGCGATCCTGCCTCTCCATCCTTTTTTCCAAGGAGTGGCCAAATATTTCAAGGTCGCTCCTTTCCAAATAACCCCAAATGGGTATAGAATGCTCTCTGCACTCTATATCCTTTATAGCCATACGAAATGGCTTGTCCCCACACCACATGAGGTCAACTATCTGTTGGACCTAAAATCCAACCCCAATCAAGAAAACACGGGGTTCTTCCACTTCTGTCACCAGGAAATGTCCCGCACTTTCCTGAGTGATACAACCTTTATATCCAATGTGGGGAAGTGCCATCTAGAGTACTTTCTGACTACAGACATGGTTGCCAACAACCTGGCCTTCACCCAAGGAGGTAATATTTTTACTCCCCTGGTCGTTTATTTTCCATTAATTCTTCATGCATTTCCCTTAGAAATTTAGTGCATTTCAAGCATGTGGCTGCGACCGACTCCCACTCAAGACATGGAAGTCCGATCAGCACTCTTGGCCAGCATGACTGACGTAGAGAAGAGCGTTAAGCAGCTGGTCACAGAGGCTTACTTAAGGCTGGTCGGGCTTTTGGCACCTCACCAGTATGTGAGGGAGTCAACAGCGGGGAGTGCCACCGATGAGGAGATTCCCGAATAGCACCCAGACGTGTCGCAACCTTAAAGGAGGAGGACGACTGGAGTGACAATCAGGGAGCCCTCCAGCACCCCGCGATCTGCTGCTCCCTGCCCCACTGGGAAAGGGAAAAAAGAAAGCCACCGAACCCTCTGCTCCCATCGGCGAGTCCTCAGATGAGAATGGTGCTATTTTCTCATTCTTAGATAGTTTTCTAATTCCCTGTCACTTATTTGACGGGGACGGCAACTTTAAGTATACTCCAAACTTAAATTCATATTTCTTCCAGGCACTAAGTAGTTCAGTAAAAAATGTAGCGACCAGTAGTTGTAGCACGGGTACTTTACTTATAATCTCCTTACATTATTTTTTAGTTCCATCTATATATTTTGTCTCACTGCTCGTATTGTTTCCTTTTGTGCAGATATGTCGTCTGAAGACGTGTTCGAACATTATAAGGTCGGTGCTACTTCCTCAGGTAGGAAGAAAGACAGCAAGAGGACTCAGGGGGAGAGCAGAAAAACTGCTTCAAAGAAGACCCGGATTGAGGGTCCTTCAACAGCTTTTCTTTCAAAGGAGAACACGCTACCTCCCTCTCCACTCGACCATCCAGCCTCAACTCCACCGGTCGATCAGCACCCCACTCCTCCAGTGCCTTCCGACCAGCCACACGTACTTAGTCCAAAGGCTCCCTGTCCAGCACCATGGTCAGTTCAGTCAGGGAGAGAATATACAAACTCTCCAAACACAAACGTAGTCAGGAGGCCATCGACAATACCATATCCATGGAAACCGACCAAATATTTAATCGAGGGCTAAATGAGATAGTCAGTGTAAGTTGCTTTCTATTGCTGAGTAATTTACTTTTAATTTTCTGCCATCACCTTATTCTTTTTATCTGGTCGCAGGGATTGCTGACCATGACTGATGGCTGGCGTCGTGCGGGTGCAATGGTCTTCCAGACCAAAAACTTTGACACCAGGCTCGCTGAGGCAATGAAGGCACTCGAGGGAAAGAATGTTGACCTGCTCGAGAAGAACACTGAACTGGCCAAGCAGAACGGTGAACTGCTTAAGAAAAACGTAGACCTGAATAAGCAGAATGATGAACTGCTTTAGCAGAAAGCCACGCTGACAAAGGAGTTGTTGGAAAGTCGGGCTGCCCTGAACAAAGCTAAAGAAGATAAAGAAAAATTCAGGGAGAGTGCCACACTCAATTACCAACAAGCCAAACAGCTTGAGCTCGATCTGATTGCGAGCAGGCAGGAGACGGAGGAGCTGGAAAGGCGCATGAAGGAGTTTGAAGAAACTGATGCCAAAAACTTGGAGAAGTATAAGGAAGCCACCCACCTTTGCTTCTACAAGTTTTGGAAGCACAATCAGAAGTCCGACTTCAGCTATCTGTCAGAGCGCCTGAGACGGACTCTACTGTCCCAGTGCACCATTCACCTGGAGGAAGAAGAAAGGCCTAAAATTCCTGCTTCTCCAGAGATTTCCCTGGCAACAGGGATTGACAATGCAGACAATGAAGCTAGTGCCACTGTCGACTAGCACGCTCCTCAAGATCCTCCAGCCCCATAGCCTTTTTTATTTTTCTTGTTTATTGTTATTTTTTTTAATACATGACCTACGGGTCGTGATGTAAAGATAATTGCTTTTTTAATTATTAATTTTTATTGTTGCATTGGCAGCTTTTACTTTTAACAAACGATTACATCCGAGCAGCCACGGCTCACGGTGTAAAGGAATTCTTCTTGATATTATAACAGTTGCATTTTATCATAACATCTGTTCGCATGATCAAACCTAGCATAGTACTTTGGTTTGATTTAACAAAATACAAAATTTTGAAAAATACTCTAAGTATCCTAGCAAGCTTTCACTTATTTTGCTCATGTGTTCACATACCTTTCGATTTTCTTTGCTTACTAGATGCCTTATATGCCCCCCAAGTGATTGAGGAGCTTTAGGTCCTTGGTCACTTGCCTTTACCATAACCTGTTTGAACAGCTCGGAGCAAAGATTTTAAAACGGTAATACAATAAAACAACACACGTAATGAGCAAATACTTGTAATAAATACAATAATTGGCAAGAATGACTGGCTGCGCACAGTCCCTTATATTTCTCATAATAAATGGACAAAACATGTCTGTATGAGTGATCAATAAGATCTTACACTTATAAGCGATCAGTCACGTAAAATGACCGACCCTTTTTCATAACTTGTAAAAAGTAAAATTAATACAAGCCAATTCTTTAAGAAGAATTGTTTATTGATAGTACTTGCATAGGTGTTCTCTATTCCAATAGCGAGGAATGAGATCTCCATTTAAGCGAGCAAGTTTATAGGTGCCTGGATGGAGGACTTCTTCAATCTGGTATGGTCTTTCCCAATTAGGTCCGAGTACTCCAGCAGTCTGATCGCGGGTGTTAAGGAAAACCCTTCGAAGAACTAGATCTCCGACATTGAATTTCCTTTCACGCACTTTAGCATTGAAATATCGAGCGACTCTTTGTTGGTAAGCAACTACTCAGAGTTGGGCTTGCTCTCGCCTTTCATCGACCAAATCAAGGGATTCCATTAATAGCTGGGTATTAGAGTCTTGATCGTATGTTATTCTGCGATGCGACGGTGGATCTAACTCAACAGGAAACATAGCCTTATATCCATAAGTTAAGGAAAATGGAGTATGACCTGTCGCTGTTCGATGAGAAGTTTTGTACGACCAAAGGACTTCAGGAAATTATTCTGGTCATGCTCATTTTGGTTCCTCGAGTCTTTTCTTCAAAGTATCCTTTAGCGTTTTATTAACCACTTCGACTTGTCCATTTTCTTGAGGATGGGCAACTGAAGAAAAGCTCTTGATAATTCCATGTCGTTCACAAAAATTCATGAACAGATCACTATCAAACTGTGTTGTTGTCTGAGACAATCTTCTTTGGCAATCCATAGCGACACATGATGTTCTTGACCACGAAATCCAGTATTTTCTTGGTCGTTATGGTTGCAAGTGGCTCAACCTCGGCCCATTTTGTGAAGTAATCAACAGCTACCACATCGTACTTGACGCCACCCTTTCCTATGGGCAGAGATCCAATCAGGTCTATACCCTAGACTACAAATGGCCACAGACTTTGCATTTGTTTTAGCTCATTAGGGGCTGCTTGTGGAATTTTAGAGAACCTCTGGTATTTATCGCACCTCCGCACAAATTCCATCAAGTCTTCATTCATTGTTGTCCAGAAGTATCCTTGTCTTAGAATATTTTTTGATAAGCTTTGCCCCCCAACGTGGTCCCCACAAAATCCTTTGTGTACCTCTTTCATCAATTCCTTGGCCTTCTCTTTCAAAATACATCTTGGGAGTGGCATTGAGTATCCCCTTCGGTACAAGATTCTATTTACCAGGATATACCTAGCGACCTGCCGCTGAAGGGTCCTGGCTTTGTTTCTATCCGTCGGTAACATGCCTTGCGTCAGATACTCTATGTAAGGTGCCATCCATGTATCCGCCGCCTGGATCACCAAAGAGGATCCTCTACCTGGATGCTCGGCATAGACAACCATTCAACCGGAACTGTGTTAAGAGTATTAGCATCCTTCGCACTTGATAATTTAGCCAAAGCATCAGCGTTTGAATTCTGGTAGCGAGGTACTTACTGAAGGGTGTACTTGTCAAAATGCGCTAATAAGTCCTTTGTTTTGTTTAAGTAAGCAACCATCTTTAAACCTCGGGCCTGATACTCTCCCATGATCTAATTTACTACTAGATGAGAGTCGTTGTAAATGTCAAGTGCATTTATGTTCATGTCTCTGGACAATCGTAACCCAGCAAGCATTGATTCATACTCGACCTCGTTGTTAGAAGCAGTGAAGTCAAACCTGATTGCGCAGTGAAATCGATGCCCCTCAAGCGTTATCAGAATCACACCTGCTCCTACATGATGTTCATTAGAGGAGCCATCCATGAACAACTTCCATGAGGAAGTCTGGTTTTGAGGCTCAGGCTCTTCAGGTTCTTCTGGCGGTTCATTATTTAGAAGCCCAGTGAATTATGCAATGAAGTCAGCCAGGGCTTGCCCTTTTATTGCTGCTCGTGGAAAGTAAGAGATATCGAACTGCCTAAGTTCGACCGCCCATTTCTATAATCTGCCTGCGGCTTCTGGCTTCTGCAGAACTTGCCGTAGAGGCTGGTCTGTCAAAACCGTGATTAGGTGAGCTTGAAAGTAGGGCCGCAACTTTTTGGAGGCTAAAATTAAGCAATAGGCTAATTTTTCAGCAGGTGGATATCGCAGCTCTGCTCCAATTAGCCTCTTGCTTACATAATAAACAGCCTTCTGCACACCTTCTTCTTCCCTTACTAAGACAGAACTGATAGCATATTCTGTGATCGCCAGGTGAATGAACAAAGTTTCTTTATCAACCGGTTTTGATAGGATTGGTGGTTGCGACATGTGAGTATGTAAATGAACAAAGTTTCATGAAAATCCTGCTCGCACTCCTCTGTCCATTCAAATTTTGTGTTTCCTTTGAGTAGATTAAAAGATGGGACGCATTTGTTTGTCGATTTGGAAATAAATCTACTGAGAGCAGCAATTCTACCGGTCAAGCTTTGAACATCCTTGATCTTTGCTGGAGATTTCATATCGATTAGGGCTTTGATCTTCTCAGGATTGGCTTCGATTCCTCGTGAGTTTACTATGAATCCCAAGAAGTTCCCTGTTCCTACTCCGAAGGAGCATTTGAGGGGATTCAGATTCACCTGATATTTGTTCAAGACGTTGAAGCATTCTTTCAAATCCCCTATGTGCCTTTCTGCCTTCTTCGACTTAACCAGCATGTCATCGACATATACTTCCGTGTTTGTGCCGATCAGCTCCCTAAATATGTGGTTGACCAGTCGCTATAAGTCGCACAAGCATTTTTCAAACCGAAGGGCATTACTTTGTAATAGTAAAGCACTGTGTCATTTCGAAAGCTAGTGTGATCCTTATCGGAGGATGCATACTAATCTGATTATAGTCAGAGTATGCATCCATGAATGAGAGAATCTCATGCCCCACAGTGGCATCAACCAGTTGGTCGATTCTAGGGAGTGGGAAACAATCTTTAGGGTAAACTTTATTAAGGTTTGTGAAATCCACGCATGTTCTCCATTTTTCATTTGGCTTGGGAACTAGTACGGGATTAGAGACCCACGATGGATAAAATGCTACCCTGATGAATCCATTCTCCTTCAGCTTCTCGACTTCTTCTTTTAGGGCCTTTGATCTATCTTTTTCGAGCAGCCTCCTTTTCTGTTGTACCAGTGGAAAACTTTTGTCTATATTCAGGACATGGCTAATAACTGCAGGGTCTATTTTGACCATGTCTTTGTGCGACCAAGCAAAGAATTCCAGGTTTTCCTTCAAAAATTCCACTAGTGCTTGTTTTGTTGTTGTCTCTAAGTTTTTACCGACTTTCACAACCCTGGTCGGATTTTATTCATCGAGTTGGACCTCTTCAAGGTCCTCGATGGGTCCTGTTTCTTCATCAAAATCCCCAAAGCAAGGATCTAAATCTCTGTCCTCACTTTGTGCAATGCCCTATTTGGTGACCTCATCACCTAATTGGGCTTGTATATTAGCAGCCATTTGCAACTCTTTTTCGGCAACTTCCCTCGATATGCCTTTCTTTGCCTTAGTTATTTAGGTGTTGTAGCACTCCCTCGCTTCCTGCTAATTTCCCAACACGCATCCTGTAACGACCCAAATTCGCTAATAAGGCTTAAGGGCCTTGATTAGTGTGCCTGGAGGGCATAATAGGAATTATGTGTGATTTTAATGAGTAAGATGCATGATTATGATTTAAAGCATGATATATGACTATTTGAATATTTGAGATGCATGACTATGTGTATTAGTATGCATGTAGGCCCTGACTAGGTTAGAAGGGCATAGTCGTAATTTTGGCCATTATGGGCATAACTGCTTTGATATATGTGATAATTGTTGAGACCACATTATTATGTGGATATATCTGTGATCTGTGACTCGAGACGATCCTAGTGAGCAAAGTAGCGGAAAAGTCATGGCGGGGATTTATACCCGGCTCGGGGTGAGTCTAGGGGTATAAATGGGAATTTAGTGAGTATACTGGAGTCTATCTTGACATTGAGGAATATTATTGGTGATTAATTAGGTATCGGGAATTAAGCGGGAAATATTTGAGACACTCGAGGAATTAGCGGGAATTGGGTAAAATGACTAAAATGCCCTTAAGTGGATTAAAGTGTTAGAAGTAAAGGGGAGGGCATTAAGGTCATTTGGCTTGCAAGGGATAGATATGCTGAGGCTTTATGTTAGTGGGAATTGTAGAATTGTAGAAGGTAATAGAAGTCTGAAAGAAAGGAAGGGAGAAAAGAAGGAAAATGAAGAAAAAGAAAGGGAGAAAACAGAGAGTTTTCTAAGGTCGGTTTATGCTTCCTTCATCATTTTCTTGAGGATTCTTGGAGCAAAGTTCAGAGGAGTGCTGGGTTAGGCTGAGCATCAAGGATCCTAAGCTAGGTTTGAGGAATTGGCAGAGGCTTAGCAAGAACTCACCAACACTTGATGTAAAATTCTGTAAGTTCCTTCAGTTCTGGTTTTGGTGTTTAGCAAAGATATCTAAGCTGTGTTGATGGGGAATTCTAGGGAAGTTGGAGCCAAGGGTTGAGGAGAAGTAAGTCAAGGAGGTCTAGAGGCAACTTGAGGTCGAATTTCCACCAAAGGTATAAATTCTAAGCCTTTAACTCTGATGTTTTGACTGGTTTTGCTGAATTTCTGAACTTAGGGTCAGCTATGGTGAATTTTGGGATTAGGGATGCATGTGTTTGGGTTTTGAGTATTTGGGGTGCTTGGGATGAGTGGAGTGTGTTTATAAGGTTGTTTTTGAGGTTGGAAAAGGTTTGGAGAAGTTTTGGTTGAGGTTGGTTCGAGGAAATCGCAGGAAGAGAAACTTGGAGTTGGCCTGTCTGTGACTAGTGCTACGGCGCTAGCCTTTGGGCGCTGTAGCGCTAGGCCATGCATGCTAAGGGGATTTTGCTTCTGTTTGTAGCACTGTAGCGCCCTCCCATGAGCGCTATAGCGCTACCCTATCTTCTGAAGGGGATTTTATTGTTGTTTGCAAGGGTTTTTGACCAAGGGTTTGGGGTTTGATTCCACCACCTTGTTTGGTGGAACTAGGACTTCCCGGGGGCTCAGGATTGGCCCCGAGGCTGGGTTTTGAACTTGAGGATTGATGATGACTTTGGCCTATGGTTGTTTTTAGGTGAGCACTAGGGCTCGGAGGGGATCGTGCTCAAGGAGTCGAGGGATCAAAGCTAGCGAATCGAAAGGTAAGAAAACTACACCCGGTTATATGATTGTGAGGGGACTAAGTGCTCTCGATATTTGTATCGTGTTAATGATGGTATTATTCCATGGGACATGTGAAAGCGGACTAAGAGTGCCATACATAATATTTGCGCACAGGGCGCGGCTTGGCCACTAGTAGCCGAGGACAGCTTAATATTCAATGAGCTCGGTTTAAGCGGGCCGGAGTCAGTGGGATAACGGAGGGAGCAGCTTGAGAGTGCTAGCCCTAGTTATCACTTTGTGATCTGATATATGATATGAGTTGATATGTTTAGTATGTTGAATACTTGATTATACTGAATGATTATATGGTTGAGATCTTGTGATGCAATGTGAGATATTGATTTATCTGTTGATTGCTTATGCTCTGTTGTTGCGTTTTCTTGCTGGGCCTTGGCTCACGGGTGCTACGTGGTGCAGGTAAAGGCAAGGGCAAGCTGGACCAACCCTGAGACGGAGAGCTGCGGGGTTGAATGTACTTAGACAGTTGTTCGATCGCCATGATCGAGGAGTGGGTCACGACAGGGATTGCCTAACTGTCTGTTTTTCCTTAATATAGCTTGTTGTTGTATCTAAATGTTATGACTTTTGTAAATGGTCTTTAAACTTACTATTTTTGGGATCCCGTGTAAACAGGAAAAGCTTCTTAATGAAAATGTGGCTTTTGAGACCAAAACATTTTTAACCCGTTCCTTTATAGTTTCGATGACACGCTTTCAATAAAATGAATTGATTAGCAAGTTTGGCACTTTATAAACACACAGTGTAACGGTCTTGGCTATGCAGGGCGTTACACATCCTATCCCAGCGTCGGTTGGGAATTTCATGGCCAGGTGCCATATCGAGGTAATGGCTCGTAGGTCGACCAAAATTGGCCTTCCAATTACAGCATTATATGCTGAAGGACAATCAACTACTATGAAAGTAGTGAGTAATGTCCTGTTAGTAGGTGCAGTACTGTTGTAACTAGAAGCCTAATTGACCCAGTTGGGGCGAGCCCTTCGCCAAAAAAAACATAGATGGTTTGGTTGCATGGCTCCAAATCTTTAACGGACATCTTCATTCTTTCCAAAGAGGACTTGTATAGGATGTTGACCGAGCTTCCTGTATCAACCAACACCCTCTTAACCATCATGTTGGCAATTTGAACATCAACAACCAGCGGATCGGAGTGTGGGAATCGTACGTGCTAGGCATCGTCCTCAGAGAAGGTTATTAATTCATCCTCTGTCCGAGCCTTCTTTGGTGCTCGATCCTCCACACTCATCATCTCGATGTCCTGGTCGTGGCGTAGGGTTCGAGTATATCGTTCCCTTGCCTTCCCACTATCCCCTGCAAGGTGTGGGCCACCACAGATGGTGAGTAACATGCCTGCCACAGGAGCTGACTATAAAGGTGGCAAGCGTTGGCGTGCTGGCGCCTGCTCGTTGCCAGCTTGAGCCTCTCGCTGAGACCCTCCTACGACTCACACATATCTCCTTAGATGTCCCTGCCTGATCAAGAACTCAATTTCTTCCTTCAACTGGTTGCATTCATTAGTGCCATGCTCGTAGTCGTTGTGAAAACGACATAACTTCGTTGTATCTCTCTTAGAGATATCCTTCCTTATAGGCATGGGTCTCTTATAAGGCATGCTAGAGTTGGTCGCCTGGTAGACTTCCGCTCGATTTTTGACAAGGGTCATGTAGTTGGTGAACCTCGGCTCGTATCTATTTCCTTTGGGGCATTTATTCTCAGAGGTTGATGGTTCATTGTTCGCCCGCTTTCCACCATTCCTGCCATTTTCGTTCCAGTTGCCCTTGCCGTTGCCATTGGGTTTATCCGACCCATTGGCGGCCTTGGCGGGTTCTTCCTTGGGCCCCTTGTCTTTCGTTGGCGATTTCCCCTCATTGGAAATTGCATCCTCGAGCTTGATATATTGATCAACTCGATCCAAAAACTCTTGGGTACTTCTTACCCCATTCTTCCTTAGGCTACTCCAGAGGGGAGAATGGCGTCTAACCCCAGTAGTTAGGGCCATCATTTTTCCCTCGTCCCCCACTATCTTGGCTCCAGCTGCTGCTCGCATGAAGCGCTGGACATACTCCTTCAAGGGTTCTCCCTCCTTCTGGCGTATCTCGACCAGCTAGTTGGCCTCTGTGGGGTGTACGCGACCCACATAGAATTGTCTGTAGAATTCCTTCACGAACATCTCCCAGGATACTATACTAGTAGGAGGGAACTTAAAGAAGCACTCCTGGGCAGTGTCAGATAGTGTTGCGGGGAAGATCCTGTAGCGGGCATCTTCTGACACTTTCTGTATATCCATTTGTATCTCAAATTTTTTGACATGAGATACTGGGTCTCCGTACCCATCAAAGTTTGGCAGTGTTGGCATCTTGAATTTACTAGGGGTTTCTGCCACAGCAACCCTTTGCACAAACGGAGTGCTCCTCCTCCGATCGTATTCTATGTGGGATGCTCGACCCCCGACCAGTTGTTGTACTGTCTGGTTCAGAGCATCAATTTGAGCCTGAACCGCTTCTGGGATCGCTGGGGCGACCGGTGCCAGAGGAGCATACTCATCGTGCCTCTCACGACGGTCGTTGAGTACGTCCCTCAAATCTTCATCCCTGCGTCTCTACTTGCTAACCCTCCTAGCCGATCAAAGCGTTGTTTTGTTTGGGTTTCCCCCCAGCGTCATGGCTTGCTGGCCTATCTTCTCTAGGTGGGGGGCTCCTGCCTCCAGCTCTTTTCTCATTCCTCTGACCGGCATTCCCTCTGCCAGAATCGACTTCATTATAATCGTTGTCGTCTCTAAAATGGGGCCGACTACGGCGTGATCGACTATTGACGCTATTTCCTCCTCGGGCTGGAATTTCCCAAGCGTCAAGGGGAGGCCTGCATTGGTCATTGGGTCCCCGTGCATTATTATGTCGTGGGGGGCCTCTGACCGCAGAGGCTGACTCGTTGTTCCTTCTGTTGCCAGAAGGACGCTGCCCCTTGCTCGGTGGATTTGGCTCTTCGTCCCCTGGGCGTCTAGAGATGCGGGGCGGTTGCCTGGCCCTATTCTGCCTCTGGTGCTGGGGATTGCCTCAACCAGCTTGAGATGGAGGCTGCTGCTCAGGATCCCGAATTGGGATATCCTCCTGAGCCACAGGTGGCTGCTGCGGCCTTTGGGGGCTTGCTGGCTGGAGCAGAGGAATTGGATTAGGAGCCTGCTGTGGTGGCGCACTCAGTGGCTGATCCAGTTGAGAGGCCGACATAGCCTGTCCTTGAGCCAGTTTAATGGCTGCTTTGAGAGCAACCATGGCATCCCTCTGCCGACGGTCCATGTCCGCCTGCCGCTCACTCAGTTCCTAGCGCTAACGTTCAATTTCTCTCTGCTGCAGCGCCATTGTTTCCGCTGCATTCTCTTGATTGGCCCTCAGATTGGCCAATTCATCTTATAACACCCCCAGTGTTGCCCTCAGTGTTTCCGTATCCAACTCCTCCTCTTCAAACTCTAAATGTGGTTCATTCTCCGCCACATTCGGAGGAGGAGGTTGGGATGATGCAATGCCAGCGGCAGGTCCAGCTTTCTTAGATGTCTTTGCCATTTGATTTTCTTACAGCTTCTTGAGTTCAACGCTCAATGAAAGCACCAGAATATTGACCCTCGATTTGGCCAACGACACGGAGTCAAAAATACGACAAGAAATGAGATAATAATCAAGAGTGTAATCTAATGGTAAAGAATAGACACATATATTATTAATAATTGTATTCCAATGCCGTGATCAAAGAACTAGGGTTCTTGAGTTTCACAGACCTTGGGAGAATTACAACAAGACGATGGATAATCGCACTATATGCTCTCTCTTAGTATTCAGAAAAAAGATTCAAAATACCAAAAGTCCATTCCTTGAGCTCTTTCATGCATATTTATAGGCTCAAGGGGGGGTTACATGGGCCAATGGGCCTTAACTATCCTTAATATACGTGTTTCAAGGCAATAAAGAGGAAATAATCAATGTAGTTATTGTAAGATTACAATCTTTTAAGGACATAAATCGAAGCCTACGACCAGCCTGGTCGCACTAATCATGAGGTTTGAAGAACAAACAGGGAGCAGGTCGATAATCGAACAACACCCCTTTGTTTCAACTTTGCCACGTGTTAATCACGTATGAGAAATCCTTGCCATGTCATCAACAGCCATTTTTTTGGGTAAACAATATCATAACTGATGATCATTTATAGATCAACCTAAATCCTGAGTGTTCATGAACTCCTGTTCATGTTTATTAAATCTTTTGATTCATTCATTAAGGTCTCTTCATAGAATAAGGCTAATGACTTTTGTTTTGGAGATTTAATATATCAACAATACAGAATCTAATCTTTCCTAACGGATCGTATAATAGTTCCCTTAAGGGTTAATTATGGAACTGAATGATTTTGAGCTCAAATCTATAATAAGATTATAGATTAATTATTCACTAGTGAATTAATGGTACTTAAGGAATAAGAAGTAAATTAGAAAGGTAAAATGGTAATTATTCCATTCTAATTTATGAACTAATTAATTAGAGGGTTGAACTATTGTAAGATGGTTATATCAATGGACAACTTAGAATAAGATTTCTGTAAAAATATATCTATAACATAAAGAGTGCAATCCTGAATTTATAGTGGAGAAATATCATAATTAATAAATTAACTATTATAATTAAAGATTTTAATTATTTAGTTTCAATTTATTGGAGCTTAATGTTATAGTAGGGGTGAGCACGGTGTGGTTTGGGCAGTTTGAACACTTTTTAATACACCACGCCACAAGTGCGGTTTAGTAACTAGAACACACCATGCGGTGTGATTTGGTTGTACCAAACCGACCAAACCAAACCATTTTTTGCGGTGTGGTTTGGGCGGTTTTCCACGGTTTGTGTAAAAAAATATGTCATAACAAAATTTAAATTTTTTAAAGTTCTAAATATACAAATCCTTAGTTCATAACAAATCCTTAATAAGTTCTAAATAACATCACAAGTTATCAATTAAGTTCAGTGAAACACAAAAAAAATATACAAGTCTCTCATATTGGGTAACTATAAAAAATGGTATATATGTAAAGTTTATTTTTTTTAATATATTTGTAAGTATGCGGTGCGGTGCGGTGCAAACCAAAATTTCACACCGCCAAACCGCGCACCGCACCGCACCGCGCGGTTTAGCTAAAATACAAACCATACCGAACCATTACACTTTTGACACCGCGGTTTGCGGTGTAGTATGGTGCGGTGCGGTGCGGTCGGTCACCGCGGTTTGTCGGTTTAGATGCTCACCCCTATGTTATAGGTCCATGGTCCCCGAAATTGCTCAAACAAACATTGACAAAGATAAATACAAAAATGGGAAAAATGACTTATTTGATAAGTAAAATATTTTTCTATACACTAAAGATAATTATTATATAATTATGTGTAATTAATTAATTGAGAATTAATTTATTTTTGGGATTTTTGGTATTTAAATAATAATAAAAAATTGGGAAAAATCACATGCCTTCGTTGGCATGTGGTACACATGTAGCACAGTGCACATCACTGTGCTACACAAATAAGAAGCTCATAGCAGTTTCTTGGTTCCACAATTTTAGTTATTTAAATATTAAATAAATAATGAGATATTGTAATATGATTAAAATATTATTATTTAACAAAATCTGATAACTGATTAGTTATTTTCAAATTGTTTAAAATAACTAATATTTTATTTTTAATATATTGTATATATTAAATATAGGATATCAGTTTTTCAAAATGATACTTTTCAGGGATAGAAAATATATCGTGAAATCTCTCTGAGAGAAAGAGAACAGTGATACACGCATAGGTCACTGTTCTTCACAAACTTAGGTCCAAACTTTATCAGATCTCATGTGTTGAGAACATTTGATAAATAGATTTATCCTATTATTTTATATAGTGAGCCCACACTTGTTCTTTGTGTGCTGAGAACATTTTGGAAGATCTTGGTGTGAGATCTCAAGGATTTTTTCCGTACAAAAAGATAGTAGCAAGGAAGGACTTGATGTAATTTTCTATTCGTATCTTTGATTCAATATATATATATGTATGTGAAGAAGTAGATCTAGAAATATTGTGGGGTTAAATTAACAATTTTGATTGTTGTTTCGCTGCGTATAATCTCTAATTTGATCTATAAAAACCAACAAATGGTACCAGAGCCATCTTCACATATATATATTGAATTTGTGTGGGTTTAGTTTTATGCATTTATTTATTTTTGATGAATGAATGGATGGCTTAATATGATTGAATGCATGGGAATGTTGAATCGTTAATTGTATGGTGTTTTGGGTTAGGATTTGTTTATGATTAGATCATTGTGTAAGCCATTATGGGGCATAGGAGTTATGTAATTTTATTCGGTTTTTGACACCATAAAATTGTAATTCCGATCACACAAAAGTCAAAACGAAGCCCATGATTCAGAATTCAGCCACCGTCCTCCAAGGCCACCCTCCGAGCCGCTGCGGGGGACGTCATACAAACCGTACGGACGGGTCCGTACGGTTCCGTACAAAATGGCCCCAGCAGCACCAAATGGTGCCACGTGTCCCCGTCTTGCTAGTCCATAATTTTTTTTATTTTTCTGAAAATATTCTCTTATTTTTTTAAAATTTTAAAATGTTAAATATCCTATTTATTAGAAGTTTGATATTTAAATAATGAGATAATTTTGTTATCCTAACAAACCCTTTTTGAAAATATTATTTAAAATCTTTTTTAAAAAATAACATATTTTAATTAAATTTATTTAAGTTTTTTAATTAAAAGTTGTTTTAATTAAAAAGGAAATTAAAATAATGATTATTTAACAGTTTTGTTTTAATTAATCAAGATAATTAGAAAATTATTTTCTTATTATTATTCTGGACCAACAACGACACATATCCTACCGAAAGTAAAGTAAAGAAGCCCGATGGAGATCAAGGCAATTTTATTTTATTTTTATAAAGAGGTTGTAAAATTAGAAATACCCAAAAGCACTCGGTTCAACATTTATTGGTTATTTATTTATTTAAATAATTGTTTTCATGTGATTGATAAGTGTTCATGTATTTTGCGCCATACATAAAAGACCCACACAGTCATTATCATGCATCTCATTGGTAGAAACATGATTATTATGATTGTCTTATATGTTTATATGAATTGTTTTGCGAAACCAATTGCATATAAATTACTTAGTTTTATTCTTTGAAAACTTAGTAAACTATCACACCGGTTTTAAGTCTTTATGACTTAATTTCTTTAAACCAACTTTATTTTAAAATTATTTTTTAGTAAAGTTTAGATGAACATAATTAGTAATTTAAAATTGGATATGGATCTAGAAACTCGCTTTCTTTCCAATTTTAATTATGTTCATAAAGTTTAAAGAATCTATAATTAATTTGGAATTAATTAGGTTAAAAACACTTATTTTAAAATAGTGAGTGGGAGAAGGTTGATATCTCAAACATAACCCGTAGTCTCCATTATTAATATAACACCGTGAGATGTGAATAGTGCCTCGCGACGGCATTGTTTTCGTCCCCCTAAGGAAGGTGTCTAGACATGTCAATAGCAAGGTTATATTTCTTACAAAGATAAGAACTAATGATGTATTTTAGGTTTGATCGACCCTAAGACGGCATATCCTAAGTTAAGTCATGAACTCCGAAATAATGGGTTACACTCACAAAGTTATGATTAGCTTTTGCAGTGGATAATCATAACTTGACCAAACTAACCGATACTTTAATGTTTAAAAGAGAAAATAATGAGTTATTTTAAGTTTTAAACAATAAAGATAAGAACGTCTTATGAATTCTCTAAGATTAATTTGACCGACCCTAAGGCGGCACTTTAATTTTTAGAAAGTTTTATCGTGGAAATTATTCTTTATTTTATGTGTTTTAATTGTTCTCATCATCACGTTTAATTTCCGAAACTTTGATATTTATTTTTCTAATATAATAATAATATTTGTATTTATTTATTTATTCCCAACAAAAATGTCTATTGGTGAATTACACACCGATGCTTTTCTCAAATTCTGGGTTTTTTAACCTGAAAATATGCAACACTGGTTTCGAGGCATGTTAAATAATTTTTCTTATAAAAGGATGATGTCAACAGTCTGTGAAAAACCTCCAACAGAACCACCTTTGGCTACTAGCTATGAAGTAGAAGAAAAATATGCAAATTGGATGAAATCCAATCGGTTGGCACGTTATTGCATGCTTTCAACCATGCCTGACGAAACAAAAGAAAAATATATACACTATAACTCAGCACATGAGATGTGGCAAGCAATGAAAGAGGAAGTCTTTGCTGAGTGTCATCGTTTATATCAAACGAAAAAGGTAAATAAGATTTACATATATTTTTCAACTTTGAATTATAGAATTCAAATACAATGAATATTAGATTAAAAAATTGTTGGATAGTAGATTCAAAAATATATGCCACTAAACTATTTTTCTTTTGTTTTTCCTTTCGCAGAATCAGAACCCTGAAAAGGAGGAAGAGACTGATGAGGATTTTGATAGCGAGTAAAGAGCTGGAGGAGTTGGAGAGTGGTTTTTATTTAGTACTTTTATTGTTAGTCAATTTAAATTGCTTTATTTTGTTTTAGAAATGTTAGATTTCTTTAAACAAATAAAACTACAGTCTAGAAATTTAGTTTATTATTAGTAACTTTGATTATTAATGTTTAGAAACTCATTTATACTTTTTCACAACATTTATTTCTTTTATTAATAAAGTAGTTGTTATTTAAAGAAATTATCTATTTACTTGTTATGCAAATGCTTTGGGATAAACAAAGTTTACATACTTACAATGAATGACAATTTTTTTTGTTATAATTCTGAATTATTTAAAATAGCAAATCCTAAATCTATTAAACTGATTCCGATAGTGAAACATATCTGTAGCACTTGAGATCGGGCCATATTGGTCTAGACAGAATAAATATGCTTGTAAAGGATAGTCCTTTAAGAGAACTATCTATTGGATCTCTCCCTATTTGTGAATCATGTCTAGAAGACAAAATGACTAAGAGACCTTTCTCTGCTAAAGGTTCAAGAGCCCCAGAACCACTTCAGCTAGTACATAAGGATGTTTGCGGTCCACTTAATGTAAAATCAAGAGGAGGTTATGAATATTTCGTCACTTTAATTGATGATTATTAAAGATATGGTTACCTATACTTAATGCAAAGAAAATCTGAAAGTTTTGGAAAGTTCAAAGAATTTCAAGCAGAGACTGAAAAGCAATTAGGTAAATCACTAAAAGCACTTCGATCAGATCGTGGAAGAGAGTACTTGGATTTTGAATTCGAGGACCATATGCGTGAGCAAGGAATTCATTCCCAACTCACAGCACTTGGAACGCCACAGCAAAATGGTGTTTCAGAAAGATGGAATAGAACATTATTAGATATGGTTAGATCAATGATGAGTTTCTTTTCATTACCACTGTCATTCTAGGGCTATGTGATTCAATGTGTTCTATACATATTGAATAATGTTCCATCTAAGTCTATCCAAACGACACCCATTGTAACGACCCAAATTTGCTAATAAGGCTTAGGGCCTTGATTAGCGTGCCTGGAGGGCAATAAGTGGTTTATTATTATTATATGTGAATTTGTGTGAATATGTGATTAGTGGTGCATGTTTAGGTGAATTAAATATGCATGTGGGCCCAGTTTGGTTATTAGGGGCATGTTTGCAATTTTAGCCCGTTGAGGGCATAAATGTGATAATTGTGATATACTTGTGATATATCGGTGTTGCACGATCCGAGACAATCCTAGGGAGCAGTTAGCTAGAAAGTCACAACGGGGTCGAATACCTGACTCGGGGCGAGTCGAGGGGTATTTCGGGTATAAGATATTTTATTGGGTTATCGGGTTATGGAAATAAATATTTGGAGATATATTCGAAGATAGAATGTTTAGGAGGGAATATTGGGAAAAATTACCATTTTGCCCTCAGGGACGTTTTTGGCACCCCGAGCCTTGAGGTAACCTTAGAGGATAAGTAAATAAAACTAAAACCAAAGAGTACTCAGAAATTTGGAGAAACCGACCCAAAGACACACTCTTCTCTCTCTTAATTTTCTCTAAGTCTTAGCAAGGGAAATCTTGGTGGAAACTAATCAAAACTAAGGAATTGGGCTGGGAATCTTGGGAGCTAGAAGCTTGAAGTTTAAGGACCTAACTCAAAGACTCAACTCAACTCAAGGTAAGCTTTAATATTAGTGAATTATACTGGTTTTAAGCTAAAATTCTAGAGTATTGCATGTGTGAGTGAGTGAAGAATTGATTTTGAGTCTGATGAGGATTTTAGCTTGAATTCCTGTTGGGTTTTGTTGTTGGATCCATAGTATAACCGCTGTGATGATTAGCTTGTGTTGTTGGGTGATTTTGGGGTTAATTGGACTGGTTTTTATGGTAAAAATGGTGAGTTTTTCTGGGCTCGAGGGGTCGGGCAGCAGCGCTGTTCTTGTTGAGTCGTGGCCCCTTAGAACATAGGGGCGTCTAGAATTGGAGGCGCGCTGTGGCGCCCTTCAGGAAGGGCTGCAGCGCATGTAGGCTGTTTTGAGGCAGGGCCACGACATGAGTTCCTAGGGCCGCGACGCTTAGTGCATTTTTGGGTTTTAAAGAGGTTTTAGGTTCGGGAATCCAATAGTTAAGGCTCGGGATGGATTTTATCACCCGGATTGATAGAATTCAATGTCCCAAAGACTATAATTATGACCCAAAGTTATTTAATGGATTAGAACTTGATGGGTGGATATTGTTTGTGCGTTGTGACTAGGGTTTCCATGAGGCTCGGGCTAGGGGACTGTGCTCAAGACATCGGTGCTTGGAAAGCGCGAGACATAGGTAAGAAAACTACTGTTCCCGTAGAGCTTATGTTGCAGGGCACGACCCTATATGATTGTGTTGCAGGGCTCGACCCTTTATGACTATGTTGCAGGGCGTAGCCCTTTGATTGAATTTATACGTGTTTAAGAACATGCTTAATTATGCTATGTGTGCATATGTGTGAAAGAACAGCAAGAGCCGCGAATGGCAACGGCTGAGAACGGCGAAGGCAGGGAACGACAAAGGTCGAGAGTGGCAAGGCCGAGAACAGCAAGGGGCCGCGAGCAGCGTTTAGCACGCAGAGTGCGAATTGTCAGGGCGAGTCACTAAAGGATACTTGGGATATCCTTACGGTGTAGAACGCGAACCCAGGGCCTAGTAAGCGCTTGGGACGACGGGGCCGTATGTGTTTAGCATGATGGTGGCTTGTTTATATGTTAAGTGTTTGATATGCTTATGTTATCTATTTGTGAGGGTTTTCTTACTGGGCTACGGCTAACAGGTGCTCTATGGTGTAGGTAAAGGCAAGGGGAAAGTCGACTAACCATGAGTACGGAGAGCGTGAAGCGGCGCGTACATGTTTGGCCTGCCTGGCTGCCACGGCCAGGGGTATTTTTTGGAGATGATTGTACTAAACCTGAATTTTTTCGTTTAGTCGACTCTGATTATATTTTTGAGTTGTAAATATTTCTAAATGGTATTCTGGGATCCCAAATGTTTAACACTTTATAATTTTCAGTAAATGGTTTATTTTAAAAGTTTATGACTCTGATTATGGTTTAAATACACTTTTGTTTTAAAATCTCGATTAGCGAGTTAATTGCACGTTTTAAACTCACTTAGTAATGGCTCTAAGGCAGTAGGGCGTTACACCCATAGAATTATGGAATGGTTAACCCATAGAATTATGGAATGGTTGTTGTAACGCCCTGGATAGCCAGGACCGATACACTGTGTGTTTATTAAGTGTCAGACTTGCTAGTCAAGTCATTTAAATAAAATCGTGATACTAAAACTGTGAAGGAGCTAGGGCTAAAAACGCTTTGGTCTCAAAAGTTACATTTTCATTGCTAAACATTGTTTATTTACACGGGATCCCAAAAATATCAGTTTAAAGGCCATTTACAAAAGTTACAAGGTTTAAATACATCAACCAGCCTTACTAAGGCAAAACGAGCAGTTAGGTAATCCCTGTCCTGACTCACTCCTCGACCATGGTGATCGAACAGCTGGCTATGCACATATCACCTCGGAGCTCTCCACCTCAGGCTTGGTCCAACTTGCCCTTGCCTTTACCTGCACCACGTAGCACCCGTGAGCCAAGGCCCAGCAAGAAAACACAACAACAACAGAGCATGAACAATTAACACACAAATCAATTACTCATATTATATCGCATAAACTCAGATATATCACCAGTTGGTATAATCAAGTATTTCACATACTAGGCATTTCAGTACATAACACACAATTCACAAACGATAATCAGGGCTAGCGCTCACAGGCTGCTCCCTCTATTATCCTGTTGTTTCTGGCTCCCAGTGGCCAATTCGCGCCCCATGCGCTAAAATCATGTACAGTACTCTTAGACCGCTTTTACATATCCCTTGGCGTAATACCAACATTGACATGATGTAACTCTCGGGAGCACTTAGTCCCATTACAATCATACATCCGGGTGCAGTTTTCTTACCTTTGAATTCACTGGTTTCCGATGCCACGAAGCGGCGAGCACGGTCCTCTACCCCGAGCCTCTCCAAAGTCCTAATCACAACACAAATAAAACATCCTTTGTCACTAATCAATCCAAGGCTACCTCCCCGGAACCAAACCCACACTCTCGGAACCCCCAAAATCCTAAAACAATATACCGAAGACATCCCCCGAACCCTCGGAGCAAAGGCCTAAAATTGCAAAAATTCATGTCCTGAAATTGGCCTTGAGCCGCGGCGCAGCCCTGGTGCACCGCGGCGCCCAGCAAGTCAGAGGCCCAATTTCGCCCAAAAGCATCCTTGCGCAGCGGCGCGCTAGAACAGCGCCGCGGCGCGCCTTCGCGAGCCCAGAATTCTGGGTTTTCTTTCGCGTTTTTCCCGAACCCAACTCACTCCAAATCACCCCAAACTCCTTCCTAAGTCTCAAAACCAACTCTAAATCCCTAATAGACCTCACAGCAACCTAGAAACATCATGCTCAAGCTCATTGACACAATTATTCCCAAAATTCACTCTTGAGTTTCATGCTTAGTAACTCAAACCAGAAAATTAAAAACAACTTGAACCCAAACCGAAACCACACTCCAAATCCCCTAATCCTTAACAGAGATAAGCTTAGCAATTACTCAGAAACCTTACCTTGAATGGTGAGTCCAACCTCTAGCTTCAAACCTCCTTTCCCTTTGATTACCCAATTCTTAATTCATGCAAAACCAGCCACCAACTTGTTTCAATTCACACTTATCAACCAAAAACCAGACTTGAAACTTAAATATTCCATAGCTAAAATCTTACCTCTGAGAATTCTTGGTCTAAGCTTGCTTGACAACTTCAATCACCCCTTGATTCTCCTTCCAAGAGTTTAAAATTCTGCTTCCCCTTTCTATCTCCCTTTTGCTCTAATTCTAGGTCTCCACAATTCAGCATAAACCTATTTTCCCAAGTGTTATACGTACTTGTGTTTTTCTTCAGTTCAAACTCACCTATACACTGCCAAAAGACCAATTTAACCCTCCATTAATATCCCTTACTAACTAGACCTCAAGGGCTTACTTGTCCTTTTCCTAGCTTTACAATTCTACCACTTTCCCAATAAAACTTGTTACTCTCTAAGGTTACTAACAGCCACACAAGTTACCAAATTACCGGTTACCATTATCTAGTTTTCTAAGACCGTCTCGGCACGTGCATCACATCGGTATCACCGCGCCCACGTGGTACGATTCACCTATCATAATTATCACATAGCATAATTCACATAGTCATATAACATGCTTAAACTCATAATCATGCATCTTAATCATAAAAATCACACATAATTCCCATCATGCCCTCCCGACACACTAATCAAGGCCCTTAAGCCCTATTAGTGAATTTGGGTCGTTATAGTTGTAAACCTAGTTTACACCATTTTCGAATTTAGGGGTGTCATGCACGCGTGCTTAAAGGAAAGACCGGGAAGTTGGAATCACGCTATGAAGTGTGCATGTTTGTGGGATATTCCAAAGAGACTAGAGGTGGAATTTTCAATAGTCCAAAAGAAAATAAAACATTTGTATCGACAAATGCAACTTTTCTTGAATATGACTATGTTAATAACCACAAACCTTGCAGAAAGATTGTTCTAGAGGAGATGATCTCGAATAAAGTTGCAAAGTCACTAGCAACAACCAATGAAAAACGGCAAGAGGAAACTGCTAGTTCTAGTCAGAATAGTAGAGAACCTCGTCGTAGTGGGAGGGTTAGTAAGTAACCCACACACTATGAACATGAAATTCAAATGCTTGTGTCTGACACAAACAAAGACAATCCATTGACATTTAAAGATGCAATGAATGATTCTGACAAGGAAAAATGACAAGAAGCTAAGAACCAAGAAATGGAATCGATGTATTCCAATTCTATCTCGGTTCTTGAAGATCCACCTGAGAATATCAAACCCATTGGTTGCAAGTGGATATTCAAGAAGAAAAGAGGAGCGGATGGGAAAGTAGAGACTTTCAAAGCAAGGATTGTAGCCAAAGGATATACACAGAAAGAAGGGGTTGAATATGAAGAAACATTTTCTCTTGTAGCCATGCTAAAATCCGCTCGTATACTCTTGTCCATAGCTGCGTGCATGGATTATGAGATCTGGCAAATGGATGTCAAAACCGCATTTCTAAATGGCTACCTTGATGAAACCATTTACGTGTCTCAAGCAGAAGGGTTTAAATTAAAAGGTCAAGAGCAAAAGGTTTGCGAGCTTCTTAGGTCCATTCATGGACTCAAACAAGCTTCTAGATCTTGGAATCTTAGATTTGATGACACAAGTAAAACATTTGGTTTTTTGAAAACAATGTTGATGAACCTTGTGTCTATAAACAAATCAAAGATGGTATAGTAGTATTTCTCGTTCTTTACGTTGATGATATTTTACTGATTGGAAATGACGTAACATCATTATCAAAGGTAAAGAACTGGTTAGCTGAACAATTCCAAATGTAAGATTTGGGAGAAGCCAAGTATGTTATGGGCATTAAGATTCTTAGAGATAGACAGAACAAAACTTAGGCACTGTCTCAAGAAACTTATATTGATAAGGTGCTAGAACGCTTTAATATGCAAAACTTCAAAAAGGGTGATATTCCAACCCGTTCTTGAGTATTCCTTTCCAAGGAGCAGTGTCCCAAAACACCTCAGGAAGAGGAAGACATGAGACAGTATCCCTATGCCTCAGCAGTAGATAATCTGATGTACGCCATGTGCGTACAAGACCTAACATTTGTTATGTAGTAGGGATAGTCAGCCGTTATCAATCTAATTCTGGATTGAGTCATTGGATTGCAGTGAAGAATATTCTCAAGTATCTTAGAAATACTAGAGATTATATGCTTGTATATTCAGGTGGAGATCTGAACCCCACTGGTTACACTGATTCTGATTTTAAATTAGATAGAGATAGTTGGAAATCGACTTCTAGATCATTGTTTATTCTTGGAGGAGGAGCATTAGTCCTGCAAAGTATTAAAAAAACCAGCATTGCAGACTCCACCATGGAAGCCGAGTATATACCGGCTTGTGAAGCAGCTAAGGAGGTTGAGTGGCTCAAAAAGTTCTACTCCAATCTGAAAGTTGTTCCAGAAGTGGAGAAACCACTTGTTCTCTACTGTGACAATAGTGGAGCAGTGGCTAATTCTAAAGAACCAAGAAGTCACAAGAGGGGAAAGCATATAGAGTGCAAATACCACTTAGTCAGAGAAATCGTACATAGAGGAGATGTGTCCATTCTGAAAATTGCATCAGAACACAACCTAGCAGACTCGTTTACGAAGATGCTTCATGCAAAGCAATTTGAGGGTCATGTACGTAATATGGGATTGAGAGAAATGCCCTACTCGCTTTAAGTACAAGTGGGAGATTGTTAGGATTATGTCCTAAAATCATGTAAAAGACATTTATTATTTCGATGAATAAATAAATACAATGGTTTATTATTGTTATATTTAGATTATTAAATTATTGTTTGAATAATTTTGTAAATATCAGAAAAATTCCATATTCATTATTGAGGACGTGATCTTGTATTAGTACGAGAGAATTAAGATCACATGAATGAATAAAAATAGTCAACAACAACAAATTGAAGTTATGGAATTCTTTAATTGGGGTTGTAAGTACGGTTTGCTAGGTATCATGTTGATACAAATAATCTAGATTCAGATTATTGATGTGGTAAGACATCTTGGTAAATATGTTTTATATAATATGATTATATATGACATGGACCGATATGAATAAAAGTCTTTATCCAAAAACCATTTAATAATAAAGACTTGTAATCCATATCATAATTGATGATCATTTATAGATAAACCTAAATTCTGAGTGTTCATGAACTCCTTTTCATGTTTATTAAATCTTTTTATTCATTCGTTAAGGTCTCTTCATAGAATGAGGCTAATGACTTTTGTTTTGGAGAATTAATATCATGGATGGCTGGGAACATGAATCAACAATACAGAATCTAATCTTTCCTAATGGATCGTATATTAGGTCCTTTAAGGGTTAATTATGGAACTGAATGATTTTGAGCTCAAATCTATAATTAGATTATAGATTAATTATTCACTGGTGAATTAATGGTACTTAAGGAATAAGAAGTAAATTAGAAAGGTAAAATGGTAATTATTCCGTTCTAATTTATGAACTAATTAATTAGAGGGTTGAACTATTGTAAGATGGTTATATCAATGGACTGCTTAGAATAAGATTTCTGTAAAAAGTATACCTATAACATAAAGAGTGCAGTTCTGAATTTATAGTGGAGAAATATCAAAATTAATAAATTAACTACTATAATTAAAGAGTTTAATTATTTAGTTTCAATTTATTGGAGCTTAATGTTATAGGTCCATGGTCCCTGAAATGGCTCAAACAAACACTCACAAAGATAAATACAAAAATGGGCAAAATGACTTATTTGATAAGTAAAATATTTTTCTATGCACTAAACATAATTATTATATAATTATGTGTAATTAATTAATTATTTGATTTAACAAAAATATAATTAATTTATTTTTGGGATTTTTGGTATTTAAATAATAATAAAAAATTATGAAAAATCACTTGCCTTCCTTGGCATGTGGTACACGTGTGGCACAGTGCACAGTCACTGTGCTACACACATAAGAAGCTCATTGCAGTTTCTTGGTTCCACAATTTTAGTTATTTAAATATTAAATAAATAATGAGATATTGTAATATGATTAAAATATTATTATTTAAACAAAATCTGATAACTGATTAGTTATTTTCAAATTGTTTAAAATAACTAATATTTTATTTTTAATATATTGAATATATTAAATATAGGATATCAGTTTTTCAGAATGATACTTTTCAGGAATAGAAAATATATCGTGAAATTTCTCTGAGAGAAAGAGAACAGTGATACAAGCATAGGTCATTGTTCTTCACAAACTTAGGTCCAAACTTTATCAGATCTCATGTGTTGAGAACATCTGATAAATAGATTTTGCCTATTATTTTGTATAGTGAGCCCACACTCGTTCTTTGTGTGCTGAGAACATTTTGGAAGATCTTGGTGTGAGATCTCAAGGATTTTTGTCGTACAAAAAGATAGCAGCAAGGAAGGACTTGAGGTAATTTTCTATTCGTATCTTTGATTCAATATATATATATGTATGTGAAGAAGTAGATCTAGAAATCTTGTGGGGTTAAATTAACAATTTTTATTGATGTTCCACTGCGTATAATCTTTGATTTGGTCTATAAAAACAAATAGTTCGAACATTATTACTCGTAACAGGGATTTATAAAAAAAATGATAATATAGCAAAACAACACACGTAATGAGCAAATACTTGTAATAAATACAATAATTGGAAAGATTGACAGGCTGCGCACAGTCCCTTTTATTTCTCGTAATAAATAGACATTCGTGTATGTACGAGTGATCAAAAATTTGATCTTACACTTATAAGCGATCAGTCACATGATTGACTAACCCTTGTTCATAAACTTGTAAAAAGTAAAATTAATACAAGCCAATTCTTTAAGAAGAATTGTTTATTGATAGTACTTGCACTGGTGTTCTTCATTCCAATAGCGAGGAATGAGATCTCCATTTAAGCGAGCAAGTTTATAAGTGCCTGGTTGAAGGACTTCTTCAATTTGGTATGGTCCTTCCCATTTAGGTCCAAGCACTCCAGCAGCTTGATTGGGGGTGTCAAGAAAAACTCTTCTAAGTACTAGATCTCCCACATTAAACTTTATTTCACGTACTTTAGAGTTGAAATACTGAACGACCTTTTGGTGGTAAGCTGCAACTCGGAGTTGGGCTTGCTCGCGCCTTTCATCGACCAAATCCAAAGACTCCATCAATAATTGACTATTGGCGTCTTGATCGTATGCCATCCTTCGATGCGATGGCGGATCTAATTCAATAGGAAACATAGCTTCATACCATAGGCCAAGGAAAATGGAGTATGACATGTTGTTGTTCGATGGGATGTTCTATACGACCAGAGGACTTCAGGCAACTGCTCTAGCCATGCCCCCTTTGCCTCTTCAAGCCTTTTCTTCAGAGTATCCTTTAGTGTCTTGTTGACAGCCTCAACTTGTACATTTTCCTGCGGATGAGCTACTGAAGAAAAGCTTTTGATAATCCCATGTCGTTCACAAAAATATGTGAATAGATCACTATCAAACTATGTGTCGTTGTCTGAGACAATTTTTCTTGTAAATCCATAGCGACACACTATGTTCTTGACCACAAAATCTAGCACTTTCTTGATTGTTATGGTTGCAAGTGGCTCAGCCTCGGCCCACTTCGTGAAGTAGTCATCAACAACCACAACATACTTGACATTGCCTTTTCCTATGGGTAAAGACCCAATCAAATCTATTCCCCACACTACGAATGGCCACGGGCTTTGCATCTGCTTCAACTCATTAGGGGCGAAATCGTGGAGAACCTCTGACACTTGTCGCAGTTTTGAACAAAATCCACAGAGTCTTCATTCATTGTTGGCCAGAAGTATCCTTGCCTTAGGATCTTTTTGATAAACTCTGCCCCCAGCGTGATCCCCGCAAAAACCTTCATGGACTTCTCGCACTAATTCTTTGGCATTTTCTTTAGAGACACACCTTAGGAGTGGCATTGAGTACCCTTTTCTGTATAAAATTATGTCGACCAGGATAAACTGTGCAGACTGCCCATGGAGGGCTCTTGCTTTGTTTCTATTTGTTGCCAGTACTCCATGCATCAAGTACTTAATGAAGGGTGTCATCCACATATCTGCTGCCTGAATTACCAGAGAGGTTTCTTCTGCTTTGATGCTTGGTGCAGACAACCATTCAACAAGTACTATATTCAAGGTGTCAGCATCCTTTGCACTTGCTAATTTGGCCAAAGCATCAGCGTTTGAGTTCTGGTTGCGAGGTACTTGCTGGAGGGTGTATTTTTCAAATTGTGTCAGGAAATCCTTTGCTTTGGTCACGTAGGCAACCATCTTCAGACCCTGAGCTTGATAATCTCCAGTAATTTGATTAACCACCAACTGGGAGTCACTATAGATTTCAATTGGATTTATATTCAGCGCTTCATACTCGACTTCGTTATTGGATTCTGTGAAGTCAAATATGATTGCGCAGTGGAATCGATGTCCTTCAGGCGTTACCAAAATCACACATTCTCCATCGTGGTGCTCATTAGAAGAGCCGTCTGTGAACAACTTCCAAGAGGGACTTTGGCTTTGAGGCTCAGGCTCTTCTATCCATTCATTGTCTGGAAGCCCAGTGAGCTCTGTGACAAAGTCTGCTAGAGCTTGTCCCTTTACTGCTGCTCGCGGTGAATAAGAAATATCAAGCTGTCCAAGCTCAACTGCCCATTTCAATAATCGACCAGCGACTTCTGGTTTCTGTAGGACTTGCTGTAGGGGCTGGTTGGTAAGTATTGCAATGGGGTGAGCTAAGTATGGTCGCAGCTTTCTCGAGGCTAAAATCAAGCAGTAGGCTAATTTCTCAATGGACGGATATCGCAGTTCTGCTCCTATTAGCCTTTTTCTTATATAATATATAGCTTTTTGCACATGTTCCTCCTCTCTTACCAAGACAGCGCTAGCAACATATTCTGTGACCGCCAAATAGATGAACAAAGTTTATTTTTCAACCGGCTTATAGGATCGGTGGCTGCGACATATGAGACTTTAGAGCCTGGAAAGCCTGCTCTCACTCCTCCGTCCACTCAAATTTTTTATTGCCCCTAAGTAGATTGAAAAATGGGATGCACTTGTCTGTGGATTTAGAAATAAATCTACTTAGAGCGGCAATTCTCCTGGTTAAACTTTGAACATCTTTTATCTTTGTTGGCGATTTCATATTGACTGGGGTTTTGATCTTTTCGGGATTAGCTTCGATACCTCGTGAGTTTACTATAAATCCCAAAAACTTCCCTGATCCAACTCTGAAGGAACACTTAAGGGGATTTAGCTTCATTTGATATTTATTCAAGACGTTGAAGCACTCTTGTAGATCCCTAATGTGTTCTTCTACCTTCTTCGACTTAACTAGCATATCGTCAACATACACCTCCATGTTTACACCGATCAGCTCTTTAAACATGTGATTGACCAATCGCTGGTAAGTCGCACCAGCATTTTTCAAACCGAAAGGAATTACTTTGTAAAAAGTAAAGTCCTGTATCGGTCCGAAAGCTAGTGTGATCCTCATCAGGTGGGTGCATACTGATTTGATTGTATACAGACTACGCATCCTTGAATGATAGGATCTTGTGCCCTGCAGTGGCATCGACCAGCTGGTCGATTCTTGGGAGCGGGAAACAATCTTTGGGGCAGGCTTTATTAAGATCTGTGAAATCCACACATGTTCTCCATTTGCCATTCGGCTTGGGAACTAGTACGAGATTAGAGACCCACGATGGATAAAACGCTACCCTGATGAATACGTTCTCCTTTAGCTTCTCGACTTCTTCCTTTAAAGCCTTAGATCTGTCTTTGTGAAGCAGCCTTCTTTCTTGTTGTACTGGTGGAAAACTTTTATCTATGTTCAGGACATGGTTGATAACTGGTGGGTCAATTCCAACCATATCTTTATGCGACCAGACAAAGACTTCCTGGTTCTTCTTCAAAAAGTCCACCAGCCTTTTCTTTGTTGTTGTGTTTAAGTTTTTACCAACTTTCACAACCCTGGTCGGATTTTCCTTATTGAGTTGGACCTCTTCAAGGTCCTCGATTGGTCCCACTTACTCATCAAAATCTCCAAAGCGAGGATCTAAATCCCTATCCTCACATTGGGCAACACCCTATTTGGCGACAAGCTCACTTGATTGGGTTTGTATTTCATCGGCCAATTGCAACTCTTTTCTGGCTCCTTCCCTCGATCCACCTCTCTTCGCCTTAGTAATCGAGGAATTATAGCATTCCCTCGCTTCTCACTAGTTTCCCAACATGCATCATACTCCCGCGTCAGTTGGGAACTTCATAGCGAGGTGCCAGACCGAGGTAATGGCTCGCAGGTCTACCAGAATAGGCCTCCCAATCACAGCATTGTATGCAGAAGGACAATCTACTACTATAAAAGTAGTGAGTAGTGTCTTATTCGCAGGTGCAGTTCCTGCTGTAACCAGACGCCTAATCGACCCTGTTGGCGCAAGCCCTTTGCCAGAAAAACCATAAATGGTTTGGTTGCACGGCTCCAAGTCCTTCACTGACAACTTCATTCTTTCTAGTGAAGACTTGTACAAGATATTTACTGAGCTCCCTGTGTCAACTAACACATGTTTAACCATCATGTTGGCTACTGGACGTCCACGAACAGAGGGTCCGAATGAGGGTATCAGACGTGCTGAGCATCAATCTCGGAGAAAGTTATTAGCTCTTCCTCTGTTCGAGCTTTCTTGGGAGTTCGTTCCTCCACATTTAGCATTTTGATGTCCTAGTCGTGTCATAAGGTCCGAGCATATCGCTCTCTTGCCTTCCCAGTATCTTCTGCAAGGTGTGGGCCACCACAAATGGTTAGCAATGTACCTGCCACATGAGCTAGCTGTATAGGTGGCAAGAGTTGGCATACAAGCACCTACTCATTGCCTTCTTGAGCCTTTCGTTGAGAACCTCCAGTGGCCCGTACGTATCTCCTCAGGTGTCCTTTTCTGATAAGGAACTTAATTTCATCTTTCAACTAGTTACACTCATTGGTGTCATGATCATCGTTGTGAAAATGACAAAACTTTGTTGTATCTCTCTTGGAGATATCGTTCCTGATTGGTGTTGGTCGCTTGTAAGGGACATTGGAGCTGGTTTCCTAGTACACCTTCGCTCTACTTTCGACAAGGGCCGTATAGTTGGTGAATCTTGGCTCGTATCTATTGCCCTTAGGGCGCTTACTCTCGGACGCCGATGGCTGGTTGTTCACCCTCTTTCCACCATTTTTCCCATTCCCGTTGCTTTTGCCGTTGCCGTTGGGTTTATCTGACCCGTTGGCAGCTTTAGTGGGATCTTCCTTTAGTCCCTTGTCTTTCATAAATGACTTCCCTTCGTTGGCAATCTCCTATTCGAGCTTAATGTACCGGTCTGCTCGATCAAGGAATTCCTGGGTACTCTTCACCCCGTTCTTCCTTAAACTATTCCAGAGGGGAGAGTGGTGTCACACTCCAGCAGTAAGGGCCATCATTTTCCCTTCATCGCCAACTGTTTTAGCTCCACCTGCTTCTCGCATAAAACGTTGGACATACTCCTTTAAGGACTCTCCCTTCTTCTGTCGTATCTTGACCAACTGGTTGGCTTCAGTTGGGTGCACACGACCAACATAGAACTACCCGTAGAATTCCTTCACGAACATCTCCCATGACACTATGTTAGCATGAGGGAATTTAAAAAACCATTCCTGAGCAGTATCAGATAGGGTGCCCGGAAAGATTCTGCAGCGGGCATCATCCGACACCTTTTCGATGTCCATCTGTATCTCAAACTTATTCACATGAGATATTGGGTCCCCATATCCATCGAAGTTGGGCAGTATTGGCATCTTGAATTTGCTAGGAGTTTTCGCTGTTGTTATTATTTGTATGAATGGAGTGCCCCTTCTCCGATCATACTTGATATGGGATGTTCATCTCCCCACCAGCTGCTAGACGGCCTGGTTCAGCTCATCGATCTGGGCTTGTACTGCGTCTGGTATCGCTAAGGCAACCGGTGCTGGAGGAGCACACTCATCGTGCCTTTTGCGCCTGTCATTGAGTACATCCCTCAAGTCTTCATCTCTACGCCTTTGCTCGCTAGCGCCCAACTGATCAAAAACATTAGGCTGCCTAGGCTACCCCCCAACGTTCTGGCTTGCAGGCCTATTTTCTCTTGGAGGGGGGTTATTTCTTCCACCCTTATCTGCTTGCCGTCGACCAGCATCCCCTCGAGCGGAATCAGCTTCATTGTAGTCATGACCGTCCCGAAAACGTGATTGGCTATGGCGTGACCTGCTGGTCACACTATTCCCTCCTCTCGCTGGTACCTCTCGAGTGTTAAGGGGAGGCCTGCGTTGGTCAGCAGGTCCCTGGGCATTATTATGTCGTGGGGGGACCCTGACCACAGAACCTGACTCGGCATGCCTTCTGTTAGCAGAAGGACGCTGTCCCCTGCTCGGTGGATTCGGTTCCTCAGCAGTTTGGTGTCTAGGGCTTCGAGGAGGCTGCCCGACCCTATTTTGCCTTTGACGCTGGGGATTATCATGACCAACACGAGAAGGTGGCTGTTGCTCAGGATTTTGGAATGGAATATCCTGTTGAGCAGCAGGATGTTGCTCCAGCCTCTGAGGGCTTGTTGGCTGAGGTGGAGGACTTGGATCTGGGACTTGTTGTGGTGGTGCACTTGGTGGTTGATCTAGTTGAGAAGTTGGCGCAGGTTGTCCTCGTGACAACTAGATTGCTGCCTCCAGGGCGGCAGTGGTATCTCTTTGTCGACGGTCCATGCCAGCCTGCCGCTCATTCAACTTTTGACGTTGGCGGTCAATCTCCCTTTGTTGCAACGCCATCGTCTCAGCCACATATCTCCTGATTGGTCCTCAGATTGGCCAACTCCTCCTGCAACACACTCAGTGTTGTCCTCAAGGTCTCAGAATCCATCTGCTCCTCTTCAAAATCCAATTGTGGTTCATCTTCGGCCACATTTGGTGGAGGAGGCTAGGTGAATGCAACACCAGAATTCTGTCCTGTCTTTCTAGATGTTTTCGCCATTTGATTTTTCTGAAAGTCTTGAGTTTAGCTCTCAACTCTCAATGAAAGCACCAAAATGTTGACCCTCGAATTGGTCAACGACACGGAGTCAGAAAAACGATATAGAATGAGATAAAAACAAGAAGAAATCCAAATGGAAAAGTAAACGACATAAACGATTTTTAGTGGCTCGGTCCCAATTGGATGGTAATGACCTATGTCCACTTAGTGTTCTTATTGATATAGAATCCCAATACTGTGATCAATGAACTAAGGGTTCACGAGTTTCACCAGCTTCAGGATGATTACAATTTCAGTGAATAATAGCACTATAATTTTCTCTCTGAATTCTCCCAGTCAAAAGTCTCATCCTTTGAGTCTTTTGATTCGTATTTATAGGCTCAAGAAGGTTACATGGGCCAATGGGCCTTAATTACAATTAAGACTTGCGTATCTAGGTAATAATAGAAATTGCAATCAATGCATAATTACAGAATTGCATAAATAAAGGAAATAAATGAATGTATGCGACCAGGCTGGTTGTTTGTAAGTATGATGCTTGATAAACCAATAACTTTCTGGTCGATGGCCAAGAAGGACACACTCACTAAAAGCTGTCATGTGCTGCCACGTGTGAACCAATGCTGCCACGTTATCAGGGGCCGTTTTTGGGTAATTTGTAGCTCACGGAATCCCCAAACCCAGCCACGATAAGTATTTGTTGTTTTTTTAAAAAAAATAATAATTTCTTTTTCTGTTCTGATGAATTTTTGGGGTATTTTTGGGCTTTTGAACTATTGCAAAACTGAAGGAGGCTTATTTTAGATTTAATTGACAAGATAGAAAATGATGTTATAATAATTTTGTGCTTTCTTGTCGATGTTCTTGTAGTTGGTTTGAATAGAAATTAGTTAGTAAGTTTCATGATGTATTTGTAGTTTTAATAGAAAAATGAGTCGTTATCAATTGGTATTATGATAACTTTTTAAATTGTGTTTAGAGAAAGTGTGGTTTTCATGAAAATGACTTCAATCTCATGTAGATTAATTTGTTTTCAGTTCTGTAGTCTGCCCTTTCCTATTGAGCGATAGAAGCAAAATAAATTATTGACCCAAATGACTAAGTGATTTGTTCTCATATGTGGTGTTTATGGATTTTTTACTTTATTTAGTTTTTAGTTTGTTAGATATTGATATATTGCTCTGGTTTTCTTAGTTTCTAAACATTATGTAGGTAACTGGAATTAACTTGTTGACCCTACTATCTTGCATCCATGAATTTCTTGGTCTATTGTATTTGAAACAATAAGCCTATTCTCTATGGTAGGTTCTAAGCATTCCAGATGGACAATAATCCATACGCACATTGTTTTGTGCTTATGATTTGAGTGACGTTCCAGCTAGTCTAAAGGTACATGTAGCTTCTACTTTGGTTTATTTAATCATAAATATGTTTGTTAGCTATTAATTATTCTTCACCCAAATCTTAGCTTTTGTTTCTTGTTTTCTCTGTACATTGATGTGTTTTATATATTTGGTATTAAAAACCAAATATTGAGTTTTTAATAAATATATAATTTGACTATATATATAAATTTTATATTAGTATTTGGTTTTAAAAATCTTATGGATTGGTATTTTCGTGGACTTATTGGTTTGTGTATATGCTTCTCTACATTTGTTGAAGGTATGATTCTAGTATTTTCTAGATCTACTTTGCAATGAGCTTCGCATCGTATACATGTAACTTGTAATAATGACATCCATTGATGATCTTTTAATTTAGCAAACACTATTATTGAAATCGTCAAGCAAAAATTACTTTCGCATTTTGTAATCTTAGTCATACAACATGAAGTTTCATGTTTCATGATAGCTAATAATCCTTGAGGCTAAATCAAACACGAACTTTCATTTCGTTAGACTTTAGTTTGCTTGAAAGTTGAAATTGTGTCTAAAGGACTTCAAAATTGGTTATAAAGTTTAAAATGATGACTACATCTATTTATCGTTTGGTTGGTGAGAGATAAGAGATAGAGTAGTATGGACAGTGGTGTTATTTCCACCACAAAATTTGACTAGTCTCAAAAGTTTAAAAAATAAAATTAAGTGACATTTTATGTTTTGCTCAAATGGTTTGTACCAAATAGTTGTAGAACTAGTATATTGTTAATCTTCGTGACTATATGAAGAAATAACTAAAATTTCTAAATATATCCAGTAATGTGTTTTCATATATGGCAAGTTCTCTTTCAATTCTAAACTTGTTAATATGGTGTCTTTGCATGAATAGTGGTCTTCCTTGTTGGGGTTTGAATAATATTTATATATACATGCTGATTATCAATTTATTTATCTTATATGTCTATTTGTGTTTCTTTTGATTAGCTTTGGTTTCATTACTTGTTTAGTCTTTTACATATTGCATGGTTGAAGCTATTTTTCTGAATATTTCTTTATTTCTATGTTTTCTTAGATTTGATGATCTATGCATGCTCAGTAGTAATAAGATCATAGCAATGAAGCAGAACTGCATGAAGTAGTAGATTGACTTATTTGTGGGTATGTTCCTTTCAAAATATATATATGTAGTTTCTTGAGTTGAATGCATTATATAATTACATATCATATATGAACATGTAACTCATACAATACATCTTTAAGTTTTTTATGTTTGAATTACTAAACACAGGCAATATGAACATAATAGACAGTAGCTATCTCTTTTGATCTTTGTTAAATTTATTTATTATTGTTTCAATTTGGCATTTGTATTAAGTTTTATCATTTCACCATAAATTTAGATCACCTTTTGATATTAATATCATGGGACTAATAAATAGTGATAAGTCCATTAGCTAGTGGAATATTTAGTTCTGCCCATCTATATTTGTTCTCCATTTCTCTCCCTTCTGGTTTTGTGTCTTCTCTTGATACACATTTAATGTATGTTTATGTTACATTAGATAGTTTTATTAATGCATAACTTTTTTCTTTTTTTTTTGTTCAGGATGGTTCATGTAATGACTTCTAGCACTAGGCGGCGTGGTTTCTAAAATAAGTGAGAATTAGCCTCACTCTTAAATTATATAAACTAATTTTAATGATTCTTAAATTTTGCAAGGTACCTTTGTTGTTTTTGAATGGTAATGGGCACAATAACTCATAGATTTGTTGAGTACTACATATGTCCACTCACTTAGACTTTTAAGGAGATATACTTATATTGTTAATTTAAACTTTCTAGGAGATATATACACTTAAGTTGTCTAACTATAGTTACAATCCTTATATGAGTCACCTTTACTTAAGAGTTATCATTTTAATTACTTAGCTTAAATTATAGTATTTTATATTACTGCAAGCTTTGACTTGTTTTGTTCTATTTGATTGTATAAAAAGCAGGGATTATTTAAGCAAAATATATGTTTCAATGAAAAAAATAAAAAATAAACACTATAAGTCGGTTCTACTAAAACTGACATCTAATACTAGCACCAGAGGTCTATTGGCAACTAACTTACAATGTTTTGCACTAGAGGTCTATTTCCAACTGACTTACTATGTTTTACACCAGAGGTCGGTTTGCAACCGACTTATCATGTTTTACACCAGAGGTCGGTGTGCAACCGACTTACCATGTTTTATACCATAAGTTGCTTTGGCACCAACCGACTTACAATGTTTTTACATCGTAAGTCACTCCATGGGAGGTTGGTTCTAAACCGACTTATGAATGTTTATAAGTCAATTTTTAACCGACTTCTCATACGATATTTGTAGTAGTGCTTTTTGATGTTTTAGTGAGAATAAAGGTAAGAATTTTAGAGTTTTGGTAATTTGTCCACTCATCTCCATCTTCTACCCTAACACTCTTTTAAAAAATTTCGCGTGGAACCTTTGGGGCTTGGTTTGAGTGTATAGAATCCAAGGAGGAAGTTTGAAAAGCTAAGGAATCTCATCTCCAAGCTAGAACTACAAAGGTAGAGTTTTTGGTTGGTTTTTGAGTTATTTTTTATTATTGATGTTAGATCTGGTTGTATAGGTTATTTTTTTGGTTTTTGAAGTTTATTTTATGCTTGAGGTTTAGCTTAGTTGATTTGTTGATTTGAATTCATGCATGTGGCTATGATTTTTCTAGTTTTGTTTAGTTTTGCTAATGTGTAAAAATGCATGCTGCCAAGATTTCGTGGTCTGACTTTCAATGGGTCTAATCATACCCTACTACCTCTGTTTGTGGAAATAATTTCTATGGTTACATATTTCTAGATGATTACTTGAGTTTAGGCTTTGGAAAATTGAAAAAAGGTGTTTCAAACCTAAGTTATGAACTTTTTGGCATCTTGATGCAATCTGGAAAAAATTTGGTAGCCTGCACTGCCTAAATTGTTTTGAAAATTGAACATGTTTTACTCATCCAAAAGCCATGAAATTTGGTAAAATATTAGTTTAAATATGTATAAGGATCACAGAAATTTTTTAGAGGAAAATTAAAATTGGTTAAAGAGTAATGGTTTTTCAAAATTTTCCCTAATAGTCTGAATATGAAATTTCTGGGCAGGAAACACTGCCCAGATTATCTTACAGTTTTTAATGGGTTCCCCTATCCTAAAAATTATGAAATTTTTAGTGAAACTAAATTAGATATGATTAAAGATCCTGGTAAAATTCCAGAAAGAAATGGTCTACGATGTAAGAGAAATAAGTTTTCAAAGAACCCTAAAAACCTGAGAAAAACTCTTAGGCTTCAGGCACTGCCTAGATTTCTTTAAATGGTTTAATGGGTTTTGCCATCCCAAAAATTATGAAACTTGGTGAGAATTTTTTTAATATAAGTATCAAAGCTCTGGTAATATTTTAGATTAAAATATATCACGGTTTAAGAGTAGTGATTTTTCTGAGTTACCCTAAAAACAGGGAAAAACAGTAATTCGAACCTCAACAAAAAACGAGTTTTGAGAGGTTAGTTCTCATAACCTAAATTGAATTTTGACATGAGCTTTCGCCTAGCTTCTGTCATTAGGACGCATAACACATGAACGAGATTTTAAAGAGTTGTGGTTAGAGAACCTATCATAGAATATGAGCTTAAAAGTGAGATTTTTATCACGTTAAAATGAATAGTGAAAAAGTTAGGTTCGGAATTGGAAATGAATTTATTTTAAAAAAATAGCTAAATTTTTGGATATCTAACCAACCCCAAATTAGCTTAAGCTTATGAGAAATCATTTTTACCATTTTCTAAACACGGGGTCCAATTGCCCTTTCTTTTTGAAAATGACATAATAGAGACCCTAGGTTATGAATGAAAGATGGTGAAAATGGGAGTTAGGTTTTATAAAACCGTAAATCCAAAAGTATTATCATTAACGATAATAAATTGTAAAAGGTTGAAACACGATATTTTTGGGTAAAGAATGGAAAACAGTAAACTCCGTACTTGAGTAAAAAGTGGGTATTTTTCTAAGACTAAGAGTTGTTTAGAACTCCTTTTATAAGTAACCACAATACGCGTAATACGATTGAGAGAGTCATCTAGAGATAGAATATTAAAATGCACAACACGAAGAGCATGTTGCGGTAAGGACGATTTTTCTCAGGAAACCGTAAATTGATTAAAGTGGAATCTGGTCTTATGCACTGTAAAGTGAATAAGATAAATTTAGTATAGAGTCTCTAAGAGAACTTTCTTGAATGTAGCTATCCTAGAATATTAGCTTTATGAGTATGCCATAGTTTAATCCGAGTACATCGTATTAAATACAGTAACCGTGAAGGGAAAAGCTGATAGCGGAGTTAAAAGATCCAGATGGGAACTAAGGACTCCAAGTAAGTTAGTCTTTCTCTTTCTTGGCTACAACATGAATATACTAGTGTGTGCTTGTAGTAGTAGATTACACTATTTTTTTTTGAGTCATTAAGACCAGGGTATGCTTAATGCCTAATTTTGCAGTGCTTTGTCCTTCTGTGGCTAAATGGAAAGTAGATTCAGGTTGGAGCCAGAACTCTAACGTAAAATAGTCCGGGTTGGAGCCAAGACATGGTAAGTATATAGTCCAAGTTGGAGCCAGGACATGGTAAGCATATAGTCCGGGTTGAAGCCAGGACAATGGTAAAATGGTCCGGGTTGGAGCCAGGACATGGTAAGTATATAGTCCAGCTTGAAGCCATGACAATGGTAATATAGTACGGATTAGAGCCAGGACAATGGTAATAAAGTCCAGGTGGGAGCGAGGACAATAACGATGGAACCGGGTTGAGGCCCGGATCCCTTGCTGATAATTTAATCACTTAGTCATGATGTTTGTTAAATATATTTGAATATTCAGAGAATCTTCTGAGTGCAGGATATTACAATATGAGTGATATATTGTATGTTCTGGAAATTTTCGGAGTGCAGGTTATCGTGCTATGTGTGAACTTGGTTGTTAGAAACAACCATGTTGACGCGGTTTTTCACCAGCAGTGTATTAAGAAAATAATAGGGGAAAATTAGTGCTTGATGATAAACCGTAATGAAAATAACAAAAATTCACTAAAAAAACACAGAACTTTTACGTGGTTAAAATCTACCTAGTCCACGACTCAATATTATTGCTGTTTCTCTTTATTTTGGCAGAGTTTCGGTATTACAGAATAATTGTCCCCTTCCCTGTTCAATATTCCCAGTATTTATAGGGAAATTCCAGGAGCAGGTTTGGGTAACTGCGTGAGTCAATCACGTAATTACATAATGTCTATATTTAACCCAAATCATTCCCATTTATGTTGGGATATGATTTGATAACAAAATAAATATGTTCCTGCTATCTCGGATAATAAATATGACAGTCTGGTCATGAATAAGCGTTTAAACAAATCTCGAATCTTTGGGGATCCTTTAGTATGCGTTATATCTGAATCACCACGAGCTGCATATCTCTCACGAGCTTGTGCTCTGACAGTTATCTGACCCCGAGCTAGCGCTTTGACAGCTATCTTATTCTTAGTTCGTGGTAAAGTCAGGACGCCTAACACTAGGTCTGATCATTATGAATCTCGAGCTGTCCATGTGGATAACAATCAGATATCCTACTTGGTTATTTTTCCACATATTTATTTGCCAGTTGTAATGGAGCTGAGTGAATGAACTTGTGCTAAAATTAAGGTACAAGATTTGCCCCCCAAGCTCCTACTGATAAACACAGTAGGGGCTTTTAGACTTCTGTCACATAAAAACATGCCTGCCTACTACTCGAGTACTGGACACATGGTCTACTGCAATTAGCGTCTGTTCGGGTTTCGAGGACTGAAATAATTCTCTTGTCAACTTTTTGCTGCCATCTGCTCTATTTAATCTTGGCCCTTGGATCTCAAGATACCTCAATTGGATGGCCCAGATTAATTTTCGTAGTTTATGTATAAATAGGGTGATCAAACTTCAAATCTCACCACCTTTGCATTCGAAAATTTTCCATTTCTCAACTCTTAAACTTCCCTTCTTCTTCCCCAGAATCCCTAAAATTGTTCATCGTGTCCGGACCTTCTGTAACAACCCAAAATTACTAATAAGGCTTAAGGGCCTTGATTAGTGTGCCGGGAGGGCATACTATGTGATATGCATGATTATGTGATATGCATGATCCTATGATTATATGGATATGTGGAATGCATGTTTATGAGTATTAGATAAGCATGTGGGCCATGTTTAGCTTGTAAGGGCATAATTGTAATTTTGGCCCATTAGGGCATAAATGTGATTATTTGTGATAAACTGTTGAGACCATATTATTATGTGGATATATTTGCAGCATACGACATGAGGCGATCCTACAGAGCAAGTTAGCGGGAAAGTCACAACGGGACCCGATACCCAACTCGGGGTGAGTCAAGGGGTATTTTGTGTAATAGACATTTATCCGGGTTATTAAGTTTTTAAAATAAATAATTGGAGATATATTTGAGGTTAGGAAGCTTAGGAGGGAATACTGGGGAAAATTACCATTTTTCCCTCGGGGACGTTTTTGGTACCCCGAGCCTTGGGATTAACTTAAGAGGCTTAAGTGGGATAAGACAAAGGTAAGAAATATTTAGAAGCCTGCCTAAAACTAACTTTCTCTATATCTTTCCTCTCAAGAAGTTCCTCAAGCTAGCCATTGGAACCAGGGGATTTTTTGGCTGGGTTCACAAGAATTGGAGCTCTAGAATTGCAGATTAGCTCAGTATTTGCTGGTGGATTCAAGCAGAGCTTGAGGTAAGATTTGGATTAAGATTTTAATATTTAAGTTCTGAGTTTTAAGGGTTTTTGGGTCTTTGATGTTGAGGATTTAATTAAAGCTTTGGGTGAGGATTTGAGCTAAATTCCTATTAGGTTTTATTGCTAGGAACTTAGGGATTAGCTCTACAACTACTATGTGGATTTTCTCTTCACAAAGGGTAAGCTTTAATTATGGTTGAGCCCATGGATTCTTTGAATTGTTGGATGTTTTAGGAGGTTTATGAGCTTTTGGGTTTCAAGGATTGAAGTGTGATTTTGATGGGTCTTTAGGCTAGTTTTTCTATGGGTTTTGCTGCTGGAAGCATATTTGAACTGCTGTGATAATTAGAATATGTTATTGGGATGATTTGAGTTAGTTTGGTTGATATTTGGTGGATGAAAATGGAGTTTTTCTAGGTTTGAAGGGGTCGGGCCGCATCTCAGTTCTTGGTATGCCTCGACCCTCTAGAACAGAGGTGTGCCAGGAAGGAGGGCGGGCAGTGACATGGGAAGCTTAGGGCCACGGCCCGTATATGTTGTCTGGGGAGGTTGGGCCTCTGGTAGGGGGTGGGCCACAGCATGGAGAGCCTTGGGTTGTGGCTCTTAAGGGCATTTTGGCCTTAAGGAGGCTTAAGGTGCAGGGAGTTGACCTAGGATGCTCGAGATCGATTCCACTACCATGCTTGGTGGAATTTGATGGGCCGAAGGCTAGAACTTGGTTCGAAAACCCTTATTCACTTATTATTGATAGAATTCTTTATCATGGTTGTGACTAGGTGTACGCTAGGGCTCGGGGTGGGATCATGCTCGAGGGTCGTCTTTCTTAGTCAAAGCACTCGGAATTAAAGGTAAGAAACTGCACCCGGTTATGTGAATATGTTGGGACTAAGAGCTCCCTATATTTGTATGATGTCATAGATGTTATTATGCCATGGGGACATGTGATAAATGGCCTAAGAATGCCAGAATCAATATTTGTGCATAGGACGTGACTCGGCCACTAGTAGTCGAGGACAGCTTAATAATCACTGAGCTCAGTTTAAGCGGACCGGAGTCAGTGGATTGAACACTGGGCTTGGCCTAAGTGAGCCAAAGACACTGGTTTAAACAGAGGGTGCAGCCTAAGGGCGTCAACCCTAGTTATTGCATGACATGTGTACTGTTGTTAATCTAATGTATATGATGTTCTGAATATCTGGATATTAGATCATTGGTTATTGACTGTTGTCCTTGATTAAGTAAATATTATGGCTTGCTGGATAATTGACTAATGTCTTGTAAATGATTTGGTTATGCTCTATGAACTATTTTGTTATCAGTATTGATTGTGCTATGACGTTATAGTTTTCTTGCTGGGCCTCGGCTCACGGGTGCTACGTGCGGGTGCTACGTGGTGCAGGTAAAGGCCAGGGTAAGGTGATTTGACCATGGGTTGGAGAGCTCTGGGGGTGAGGTGTACATTGTTAGCTGCTCGGCCACCACGATCGAGGGTTTGTACAGGGACGGAAACCTAAAATGTGTATTTTTCCATTAGAGTGGCTTTGGTTATTTATAACATTTGGAAATTCTGTAATTGTGTCATTTAAACCTTGATTTGGGATCCCATGTATCAAACATTTATTTTAATGAAAATTACTCGTTTATAAACAAAATCTTTTAAACCTAATCTTTTTTTGTCTTTAGATTCACATTTTTACCTAAATGACTTGGTTAGCAAGTCTTGCACTATTTTAAATACACAGTGTAACGGTCTTGGTTATCCAGGGCGTTACTCCTTCAGAAGCTTTCCAAGAGCTTCCCGTTGCTGAATCTACATCCTCTAGTCACCAAACATATTTCCTGTAAGTATCTCATCCCTTGGTTTGAAAAATATTTCCTTTTTTTTTTGTTCTTCGTTATCCAATGAGATTTCTATTCTCAACAATGTTCATTCACAACATTCATTGTTTGTTACTGTTAGTTTATTTCTAAATGTTCATAGGAAATAGGTTTCGACTTAGGTTCAATGCATGGACCAAACATGTTTTAGAAATAAGATAGTCATGAAATTGGGCAAATTTATGGGTTCATCTGAAGTAGCCCTAATGGAAAACTAGTTTAAAGAATACCCACTCGGGTAAAGGAACTAAAATGTCTTTAGGTTTAATACCATGTAGCTTAGGGGTTACGCTTCCTTGAGTGGTTTCACACGAAACTGCTTTCCAAAGGACAGTAGTGGGTCTGACATTTCTGACATGAGGATCCCAAAGTATCTGGGGATTGTTAAGAAATCGAGGCGTGTAGCCTAGGATATCGCGTGGCACCATGCGCTGGGGCTAAGGCTAACTCTAGCTCGTATAATGAAACTAATCCATTTCATCCTTTGTACCATTACGACATAGTTATAGATCATCTTAGGTCGCCTACTAACTAGAGTGCTTTGTCGTCAGACGATCTGATGGAACCCCCTAAGAAGAAATCCATGAGTTCATCCACTCAATGCAAAGACAAAGGAAAGCAGGTTGCCCCTGACTCTCCTATTCTGCACTTCGGTCCAGTAGAGGAGAAAGAAGTTCCCGTCGACCCCAATTCATTCTTCGAGGTCGAGCACATAATCTTGAAAATCAAGACTCAAGGGAAAGTGAATAAAATCATATTGAGTCACAACATCGAGATTGGAGCTGGTGGTCTCCTCGCCTGACCTGCATTTGAAGGGGAAAGGAGTTGTGCCCCTTTCCAAGATGAGTACGCGACCTAGAGCGATGAGCATCTGAAGGCTGGGACCTTCCTTCCCCTAGACCAATATTTCATATATTTCTTAAACTAAGTAAAACTGGCTCCTTTCCAGCTCCCCCCAAATTCATATAGAATTTTGGCAGGGCTGAAATATCTGTTCTTGAGGCACGAGTGGGAGGTCCCCTCTCCAGCGAATATTTTATTCTTTTCTATTTCGAAGCAAGCCTTGACAAGAGAGGACACGATGACGGGTTTTACTACCTCACACGGTTTCCAAGCTCTGCCTCCGTCATTGAGCTTCCCAGCCATCCAAACGACTATAAAGATCTATTATTTATGTCGAATGGGTTCAAGAATTGCGAACACCGATACTTTAATCAGCCTCATAAGTCTTATACCTTTGTAAATCCAGCTCGTGAACTTTATTCCTTTTACTTAAAATATTTTTTTTGTACACGTCCTGATGGAGTTTGTTTTTCGTGCAGCCATATTCGCTAAGACGGAAAAATTTGTGACCCTCAGAGGTCAGTATCGGAAATTGTTTAGACTTTCCCCCGCGGAAAATGTAACGACCCAGAATCACTAATATGGCTTAAGAGCCTTGATTAGTGTGTTGGGAGGGCATAATTGGTTTGTGTGTGAATTTATTAGTTTAATACATGATTTTATGATAAGCATGCTCGTATGATTATATGTTATATTTGTGAGAACCACATTATTATGTGGGTAAATCTGCAGCAAGTGATATGAGGCGATCCTAGGGAGCTAGTTAGCGGGAAAGTCACAACGGGGCCTAAAACTTGACTTGGGGCAAATGAAGGGGTATTTTCGAGTATTAGATGATTATTTGGGTTATCGAGTTATGGAAATAAATAATTGGAGATATATTTGAGGTTAGGAAGCTTAGGAGGGAATATTGGGGAATTTTACCATTTTTCCCTCGGGGACATTTTCGGTACCCCAAGCCTCGGGATTAACTTAATTACCTAAGGATAGACTAAGTAAAAACCCAGAACTCGGTGGAAAAAAAAAAAAACCGACCTTCTCTCTCTCTCCTTCTTTCTTTTTCTCTCTCAAGGAAATCACTGAAAACTAAGGGGATTTGGCTGGGAATTCAGAGGTTTGAGCTGAGGAATTGGAGGATTAACTCAGTGGAAGCTAGGGAATCAAACTAGAAACTAAGGTAAGCATTGAATTACATTTTGATCAGTTGATTATGAGGTTTTGGGGCTGAATTCTAAGAGTTCTTAGGTTCTTAATCTAAAGGTTGAATTAAGGCAGAAATCTTGGGAGTTAGCTCAGAATTTTCTTAGAGAGGTGGTTCAGCAGTGAAGGTAAGCTTGAATTTATGATCTAATGTTTGAATTCTGGTGTTTTCATGGTTGGTTTTTTATGTTCCTGAGTTTTTGGGTTTCAGAAATTGAAATGAGATTTTGATGGGATTCTAAGCTAGGGTTTTGCTGGATTATGTTGCTAGAATCATGTTATAAGTTTTTTTTTATCAATGGGTTTTGGAATTAGGATGGTTTTGGGTGGTTTTGAGCAAGGTTGGGATGTTAAAAATGGTGGATTTTCTGGACATGAGGGGCTGGGCTGCGGCTCTGTTCTAGAGTGTCGCAGCCCTAAGGAGCAAAGAAGAGCCAAGGAGGCTCTGTGGTAGGGAAGCGCCGCGACACCACAGGGTAGGGCCGCGGCGCGTGTTTGTGATCAGAGAGGCCTAGCCTCTGTTTTAGGGGCCGGGCCGCAACGCAGGTTTCTAGGGCCACGGCCCTTAATGGAATTTTTGGTTGTTTGAAGGTTTTAAGCGCAGGAACCTAACCTAGGGTGCTCGGGATCGATTCCACCACCGTGCTTGGTGGAATTCGATGTCCCGGAAGCTAGAACTTTAGCCAAAAACCTTTACTCGAATATTAATGGAATCCCTTATCTTGGTTATGATTAGTGTGCCGGGAGGGCATAATTAGTTTTTGTGTGAATTTATTAGTTTAATGCATGATTTTATGACAAGCATGCTTGTATGATTATATGTTATATTTGTGAGAACCACATTATTATGTGGGTAAATCTGCAGCATGTGATTTGAGGCGATCCTAGGGAGCTAGTTAGTGGGAAAGTCACAACGGGGCCTAAAACTTGACTCGGGCCAAGTCAAGGGGTATTTCGGGTATTAGATGATTATTTGGGTTATCAAGTTATGGAAATAAATAATTGGAGATATATTTGAGGTTAAAAAGCTTAGGAGGGAATATTGGGGAATTTTACCATTTTGCCCTCGGGGACGTTTCCGGTACCCCGAGCCTCGGGATTAACTTAATTACCTAAGGATAGACTAAGTAAAAACCCAGAACTCGGTGGAAACAAAAAAAAAAGAACAAACCTTCTCTCTCTCTCTCCTTCTTTCTTTTTCTCTCTCAAGGAAATCACTGAAAACTAAGGGGATTTGGCTGGGAATTCAGAGGTTTGAGCTGAGGAATTGGAGGATTAACTCAGTGGAAGCTAGGGAATCAAACTAGAAACTAAGGTAAGCATTGAATTACATTTTGATCAGTTGATTATGAGGTTTTGGGGCTGAATTCTAAGAGTTCTTAGGTTCTTAATCTCAAGGTTGAAGTAAGGCAGAAAGCTTGGGAGTTAGCTCAGAATTTGCTTAGAGAGGTGGTTCAGCAGTGAAGGTAAGCTTGAATTTATGATCTAATGTTTGAATTCTAGTTTTTTCATGGCTGGTTTTTTTATGTTCTTGAGATTTTGGGTTTCAGAAATTGAAATGGGATTTTGATGGGTTTCTAAGCTAGGTTTTGCTGGATTATGTTGCTAGAATCATGTTAGAAGTTTTTTTTATCAATGTGTTTTTGAATTAGGATTGTTTTGGGTGGTTTTGAGCAAGGTTGGGATGTTAATAGTGGTGGATTATTTGGACACGAGGGGCTGGGCCGCGGCTCTGTTCTAGAGTGTCGCGGCACTGAGGAGCAAAGAAGAGCGAAGGAGGCTCTGTGGTAGGGAAGCGCCACGGCGCCACAGGGCAGGGCCGCAGCGTGTGTCTGTGATCAGAGAGGCCTAGCCTCTGTTTTAGGGGGCGGGGTCGTGGCGCAGGTTTCTAGGTCCGCGGCCCTTAAGGGCATTTTTGGTTTTTTGAAGGTTTTAAGCATGGGAACCTAACCTAGGGTGCTCGGGATCGATTCCACCACCGTACTTGGTGGAATTCGATGTCTCTGAAGCTAGAACTTCACCCAGAAACCTTTACTCGAATATTAATGGAATCCCTTATCTTGGTTATGACTAGGTAAAAGCTAGGGCTTAGGAGACGGATCATGCTCAAGGGGCATTTCTCGTAATGGGAGCGTTTGGAAATTAAAGGTAAGAAAACTGCACCCGGTTATGGATTCATAATGGGACTAAGGGTTCTTTATTTTGTATGCTTTATAGAGGATGGTATTATGCCATGTAAATAGTAGAAAAATTGCCTAAGACTACTGGAGTTTACATTAGCGCACAGGGCGTAGCTCAGCCACTGGTAGCTGAGGACATCATATTATGCACTGAGCTCAGTTTAAGCGGGCCGGAGTCAGTGGGGTAAACAGAGGGTGCGACCTAAGGGTGTCGACCCTATCTATTGTGTAATCTGGTTGTTGTGATTGATTGTTGGCTATGATATGCTGAAGGGCTAAGTGTTAGCTTGTGAATTCATGTTTATATCAATGAGCTATATGTTTATTAGGGATTTCTAAATGTTTAAACATGCTTAAAGAGTTTATGATTATTATCAGTATTTGTGTTATGATATTGCACTTTCTTGCCGGGCCTTGGCTCACGGGTGCTACGTGGTGCAGGTAAAGGCAAGGGCAAGCTTGATCAGTCCTGATTCGGATATCTCTGAGAGCAGAATGTACATGATCAGCTGCTCAGCAGCCACGGTTGAGGGGGAGACAGGAACAGGGGAACCATGAACGTCTGTTTTGCCCTTAGAGTGGCCAGTGGTTGTTTGAACTCTAGAAATTTTGTAAACTGACTTTTAAACGCTGTTTCTTTTGGGATCCCATGTGCAAAAATGTTTAGTTATATGAAATGTATCTTTTGAGACCAAAATCTTTTAACCCTAGCACATTAATGGTTTCAGAGACACGTTTTTAACTAACTGACTTAATTAGCAAGTCCTGCCCCTTTATAAGTACACACTGTAGCGGTCTTGGCTATCCGGGGCGTTACAGAAAAATATTATCGCCAGGTCGTGAATGATGTAACGATGTTGGCCTGTAAGCTAATCGGCGAGGGCCAAACACTGGCCCTTAGGAGTAGGGCTCCTCTTCTGGTGATCCCTGAGCTCCCCTCATCTCAAGAGGCTTTGCCAACCGTTGAGGACACCGACGAGGAAGAGGCCAAGGTGCCTCTCATTCAGAAAAGACGGGTTCCCGAAGCTAATCAAAGTCCTTATCTTGAGCGGACTAGTTCTGGGGTTGAGCTAGCCCCACCGACCAAGGTAACCCATACCTTTTTAGGGAGTTAGATCGGGCTACGGCTAGCTTTAGGTTAATACATTTTAACCCCAACCAGCTAGTTAGTTGCCAGCCCACCAGCCCGGACCTAAATGTGACTCTCCTTTAATTCGTAGATTGCTTAGTAGTAATTTACGACCATAGTTATCCCCAAAACACCATTGTAGTTGACAACACGCTGAACTTTAGATCTTCTATCTTTGAAGAGTATGAAACCAACCTTAGTACTTGGCCTTCTCTGCTCCAGGGAGCATTTTCTCTTCGGTTTAGGCAGTATGTAGACGAATCCAGCCCCGAGGAGGGACCTGAACCCCCCAGGATCTTAGAGATTGTATCCTTAGATTCCCCCTCCCCTCCGTTAATCCCAGGGCCGTTGTTTGTGCTTAGCCCGACTCATACATTCGAGCTGGTCAAGAATGGTGAGCTCAAAGCAAAACTTCTCGAGGCCGAAGTTAAAGCCAAGGAGGAAGCAGCAGTGTCATCATCAACCATGGAGGAGATGCTTTACCATTGCTGGGCTTTCAACCAGGATGAGAACTTCTCCTTTATGGAGCCCGGGATGTGGGATCCTTACCTTGCTAAATTCAAGGCTCGGTTCTTGCAAGAACCCTCAAAGATTGATGAGGCTTCTGGAGCAGCGGAGGGAGATGGTGAGGAAGTTACTTCGGTGGGGCGAGCTGATGGAGCCTAATGATCTCATTTACAATTTTCTTTGTAATATTAAAAATCTTTTGGTATTAAACAATTGCCTTCGGGCTTTGCTCGAGGTTATTTCTCCTCAATGTGACAATATATTTGTTTGTTTTATTTCAATATATCCAACTTGTGATCTATTTGTCTTTCCTTTATTATCTTCTCATATTTATGAATCCTTAGACTCTTGTACGCTCAAAAATTTAGGGATCGAATTTTAGATCGAGATAGATTTGATCAAACTTTTTTATGTCCAAGTTTTTGTTCTCTTATTTGCATCATACCTGTTAAGAATCAGGCCTCGAACCTTGTTATATCCAGGGTTTTTAATGATTTAAACTTAGTTTGTATTAGGTTTATTGAAAACTCGAGCTTTAAAAGGCTGTTGAATAATCACTTTTTCCAAATTTCTAACTTTCGGACCTGGTTACATCCAGGGTTTTAGATGATTTAAACTTAGTTCGCGCTAGGTTTATTGAAAACTCGAGCTTTAAAAAGCCATTGAATAATCTATTTTTCCAATCCTTGGTTATGTGCCCCCCAAGTAACCAAAATGTATAAACTTTCTTGATTGCTTTACAAATATGAGAACACGAGCATGCAATAATAACACGAGCATGCAATAATAACACTAAGAAATGGTTATTTAATAATCCATTTATTATTTAATTGAAATGTCTTTTATAATAAGCCTTACATTGATGGTGGTACTATAGATAATACTTTTTCAAGTGTAGAGCATTCCAGGTCCATGGAACTACTTCCCCATTCAGTCGAGCTATCTTGAAAGTTCCTTCATGCAAGACTTTTATGATCTAGTATGGTCTCTCCCAGTTCGGGCCTAATACACCATCCTTGGGGTCTTTATTTTCCAAAAAGACCCTTCGGAGAACTAGGTTACCCAATCCAAATATGTGCCCCTTTAACTTTAGAATTGAAATAGCGAGTGATTTTTTATTGATAATGGGCGAGCTGTAACTGCGATTCTTCTCATTTTTCTTCAATCAGATCGATAGATGCATTAAGTAGCCCGTCATTCTGTTCTTGATTAAATGTCCTTTGCCTGTGAGTAGCTACCATGGCTTCGATTGGAAGCATGGCCTCGCTTCCAAAAGTAAAGGAAAAAGGAGTATGCCTCGTGGAGGTCCTGTGAGAAGTTCGGTAGGTGTAACACTCTAGTTCCTTAGAACCATTACTAAGTGAGTTAAAAACGTGCCATTATCTCGCTAATTAAGGTTTTAGGTTAAAAGTGTAGCTCAAATGGAATAAAAAATCGTTTAAAGACATTGAATATAAAATATTTGGTTTTTCATTAAAAACATAAAGAGTTATACATTTGGGATCCCAAAATATTGTTTAGAAAATGCTTTACATCTCAAAATACATTTACGGTCAACTTAGGCGAAAAATCTATACCAATACATTACATCTTCCTAAAATAACCCTAGTCGTGGCAGCCAGGTAGGCCGAACATGTACCCATCGCTCAACGCTCTCCATACTCATGGTTGTTCGACCTTTCCTTTGCCCTTACCTACACCATAGAGCACCTGTGAGCCGAAGCCCGACAAGAAAACTCATCACAAAACAATTTACATATGCATATCTATCAACAAGATATAACAAAGCAGCCAACAGGCTAAACACATAGCGGCCATGCCATCCAAGGTGCTTTACTAGGCCCTGGGTTCGCAGTCTTCACCGAGAGGATGAATCCAGAATCCTAGGGGTGTCTCACCCTAACAGGCTGCACTCCGCATGCTCAACATCGTTCTCGGGCCATGCTTGGCTTTGCACTCCGGGTGCTCAACGCCATTCCTGGCCCCTTGCTGTGCTCGGCTTTATGTCGTTCTCGCCCTTCGTCATTCCCGGCCTTCGCCGTTCCCGGGATTCGCCGTTCCTGGCCTTCGTCGTTCCTGGCCATTGTCGTTCATTCACAAATATGCATTACATAGCATAAAATAAATAGATATTTAAACGTATATTAAACATAGACAATAGGGCTACACCCTACAATTCAATCAATAGGGTCGTGCCCTGCAATACAAGCAATAGGGATACGCCATGATCTACGGGTACAACAGTTTTCTTACCTATGTCCCAAGCTATCTGAGCACCACAATCCCAAGCACAGTCCTCTAACACGAGCCTCACTGATAACCTAGTCACAACATAATTGCAATAGTCGTTCATCAAATTCTAATCCAATAAATAGCCTTGAGACATAAATCTAGCCTCCGGGACCTTGGATTCTACCAAACTGGGTAGTAGAAACCTTCCCGAGCCTTAACGTTTGAGTTCCTGAGCTAAAAACCTTCGAAAAGCCAAAATTCTGCATTTGGACCGCGACCTAGCCCCCCTTAAGGGTCGGTGCGCGTCCCAAGTCAGGGGCAAAATGTCTCTCTGCTGAGAGACACGGGCCGCGGCGCCTGGGCAATTTTTCCCGAAGTCCCCTAGCTTATAAACTAAAGTGGGCCGCGGCGCGAGCCCGAAACCCAGAAATCCCATGCAAATTTCATGAGCTAACTTCCCTGGAAATCATTCTATATGCCCCCCAAAAACATAATTGAGTCCCATAATCATTCTAATACAAATTATGCAGCACTAGAACCCCAGAGACTATTCCATATCCTCACCAAAACTCAAAATCAGAACTCAAGTTTGAACCTAGAAGAAAACACTTAAAACATGGCAGAAATCCATTAAAACTAGAGCAAGGAGCCTTACCTCAAGGATGGTTCGACCTTCAGCTATCTATAATCCTGCTCCTAGCTTTGATTCCCCAATTCACAACCCCAAATTCAAAGCTTTCTCCTCAAAAGTCCCAAAACCTCCCAAGCCTCAAGAGAGAGATGTGATCGAGAGAGAGAGATAGTGGGAAGGGCTGAGAGTATGTTTCTTCTAATCAGTTCTAGACTTCTAAAGCCTAAGTTATCCCCTTTGCATCAAAATGACCAAATTGCCCCTAACTTAGTTTTTATCCTTTTAATACTACAAAGGGCAAATCCGTCATTTGTCACATTCCTGCCAATTCCTCGAGTATTCCTATAAATCCTCATTTAATCCCGACATATCCAAATCATTGCTAAATTACTACCCATTACTCAAAAAAATCCCGAACACATATAACATTCCCAAAATACCCCTAGGCTCATCCCGAGCCGGGTATTTGACCCCGTTGTGACTTACTAGCTAAATTGCTCCCTAGGAATGTCTCGGGTGGTGCATCACAAATATATCACCACTCACACGTGGTATCAATCACAATATACACAAATATTGCATTTTATGCCCTCAACGGGCTAATATTACAAATATGCCCCTTATGGCCAAATGGAGCCCACATGCATATTTAATTCACCTAAATATGCATTTCTAATCACATAATCATAAAATTCACATATTAACATATTTAATTCAATTATTTCCCTCCTGGCATGCTAATCAAGGCCCTAGGCCTTATTAGCAAATTTGGGATGCTACAACTATCCCCTCCTTACAAAAATTTCGTCCTCGAAATTACCCGAATAACTCGGGATATCGATCCCGTTTATCTGTCTCAAGTTCCCAAGTCACCTCTTCGACCTTGTTGTTCCCCCACAACACTTTTACTAAGCCGATGGTCTTGCTCTGCAAGACCTTATCCTTTCGGTCAAGAATCTGAATCGGCTTCTCCTCATACGATAAATCCTGATCCAACTCCAAGTTCTCATATCTCAACTCTATACTGGATGAGCCCCTGATAGAGTTGGAGGCATCACCAATCTGTAAGCTACCTCTCCAACCCATTCTAGAATCTCAATGGGGCCAACAAACCTAGGGCTCAGCTTGCCCCGCGCACCAAACCGTATCACCCCTCTCAAAGGAGAAACTCTAAGAAACTCCTAGTCACCAACTTGAAACTCTACGCTTCTACGTCTCAAGTCTGAGTAACTCTTCTGCCGACTGTTGGAGGCGAGCATTCGGGCTCTAGTCTTTTCAATCGCCTCATTGATCCTCTGAACAACCTCAGGACCTAGATATCTCCTCTCACCCATTTCATCCCAATGAATGGGTGATCTACACTTCCTTCCATATAACATCTCATATGGAGCCACTCCGATGGTTGCCTGATAACTATTATTGTACGAAAACTAAATCAAAGGGAGATATTTACTCCAAGATCCCCCAAAATCCAACACACAAGCTCGTAACATATCCTCTAGTATCTAAATCGTCCTTTCAGACTGTCCATCTGTCTGAGGATGATAAGCGGTACTAAACTGCAATTGTGTGCCCATAGCCTTCTGCAGGCTCTCCCAAAACTTGGAGGTGAAGGTGGGGTCCCTGTCAGATACTATCAACCTCAGAGCCCCATGTAGTCACACAATTTCCTTCATATACAACTCAGCATACTGCTCCACAGTATAAGTTTTCCTAACACGCAGAAAGTGGGTGGACTTGATATACCTATCAACAATCACCCACACTGAATCATGTTGTCCCATGGTCATTGGAAATCCAACACGAAGTCCATGGTAATACCCTCCCATTTCCACTATGGAATCCCTTGAGGCTGCAACAACCCTGCTGGCCTCTGATGTTCAGCCTTTACCTGCTGACAAGTTAAACATTTGGCCACATAATATACCACACCCCTCTTCATTCCCAGCCACCAATATAGAGTTATTAAATCTTAGTACATCTTCGTCGTACCCGAATGCAAAGAATAAGGAGTGGTATGAGACTTATCCAGTATCTCTCACCGAATACCTCAATCCACCGGAACGAAAATCCGGCCCTTGTACTATAGTAGTCCCATCTCTGAAATAGAAAATTCTTTAGCTGCTCCGGCTAAGATGCTCTCTTTGTGCTCTCTCAGCTGGGGATCCTCCCCCTGTGCCTCCTTGATCCTCTAAAGGAGCATAGACTGAAGAGTGATGTTGGCTAACCGACCAACCACCAACTCTATACCCGCTCTAGTCATCTCTTCAGCTAACTTGTCTGATATCTGCTTCGAACTAAATAACTGTCCAGGGCCTTTCTCACTTAGCGCGTCAGCCACCACATTGGCCTTCCCAGAGTGGTATAGAATATCAGAGTCGTAATCCTTTACCAATTCTAGCCAACGTCTCTGGCACACATTCAGATTCTTCTGAGTAAAGAAGTACTTCAAACTCTTATGGTTAGTGTATATTTTGCACTTCTCTCCATATAGATAATGTCTTCAAACCTTAAGTGCAAATACCACCGCCACCAATTCCAAATCATGTGTGGGATATCTATGCTCATATTCCTTCAAGTGTCTCGACGCGTAGGCTATTACCTTTTCGTCCAGCATCAGTACACACCCTAAACCCTGTTTGGAAGCATCACAATGAATCACAAACTTCTCATTGTCTGACGGCAAACTCAATATTGGAGTGATGATCAGTCGCCGCTTCAATTCCTTGAAACTATTCTCACACCTATCTATCCATACATACTTAGTCTTCTTACACATCAATTCGGTCAATGGTGTTGCTATTCTGGAGAATCCCTCAATGAACCGCTGATAGTACCCTGCCAATCCCAAAAAGCTACTAACCTCCGGTACACTGCTCGGCCTAGGCCAATCTCTCACTACCTCAATCTTGCTTGGGTCAACCAGAATCCCCTCCTTACTGACAATGTGACCCAAAAATGTCACTTGCGGTAGCCAAAACTCACACTTGCTGATCTTAGCATATAACCTATGCTCCCTCAATCACTACAATACCAAGCGCAGATGCTGCTCGTGCTCTGTCTCGGACTGAGAGTTCACCAGTATGTCGTCAATGAACATAATCACAAACTTATCCAAATAGTCCTTAAAGACTGTATTCATCAAATCCATGAAGGCTGCTGGGGCATTGGTTAATCGAAAGGACATAACCAAGAATTCATAGTGTCCATACCTTGTTCAGAAAGCGGTCTTTGGTATATCCTCCTCTATAATCCTTAACTGGTGGTAACCTGACCGAAGGTCATTCTTAGAGAATACTTTCTTCTCATGTAGCTGGTTAAACAAGTCGTCGATCCTAGGTACTTTTCCATGTAGAATGGCTTATCAGATGACTAGAGTTCAAAAATTTTCCATGTTCAAATAAACAATTGGGATTATCTGGAGAAGGAAAGTCAGCAGCAAACAAATTTTCGTTTGAAAAACCATTCTCTACATAATTATATAATCAGAATCTTTTCTTTAAAACCGATACGTTTAGCAAGAAGAGTAATACTTATCTTCTCAGTCATCCTACAAAATTTAAAAAAGAACTACAAAGAGTAGTTGTGGGGGTCTAAAGCAATCGCATAAAATAGAGTACAGGGGTCTCTTTACATACAACAGGTTAAACTTTGAAAGACAGTGTTACTTATTAACAGGTATATAGATAAGTTCATAAAGAGCAAGACTAATCACCTGAAATCCATGTACTAAGAGTAACTGAATTACTTCAGTCCCAATTCTTTTAACAGCGCTTTTTGTGCCGGTGATATCTGAAAAGCACTTCAATGCTCCACTAAATGTTGTATCATCTACACAACCATTAGACCTACGAGTACGGACAGAAGGCTGCAATATCGAATGATACAAGGTAAATAAGAATATCAGCAATGAGTAAAAAAATTGCTTTATCATTACAACAAAATAACACTTTAGGACAACAATAACAAACTACAGCAATGACCATGGAAGAAAGTTCTTTGGTCAATATATGTGAAGTCTTATCTTTGGTTGACTACTTTGTTCTTTCAACATTCCAAGAAGTCACTTACCTTTCCCACATATTTCCAAAAGTACTGCACAACAATTTCAAGCTTCCATTTAGGTTCATCGTATACCTGCAAAACATCCTCAGGATTGGCTGAGTGACCATGTTTTTGGCAAATTATATATTTTTACACAGAAAAATAACTACAAATTCATCATATATAAAACCATAAAACAGGGGATCCCTGCAGTAGAAGATTAGCTTCAAACATAAGAGCCATGCTGCAGTAAAAATCACTTTGAAAATAGCACATCAACAAGAATAAATCCCTTCATTATTCTTTTCTTAAGATAGTACATACCAAAAGCATGTTAAGCAAGGACTCTTTCAAATGCGCCCAGCTCATGAGACCTGCAAACAACAGTGATTTACAGCTTAAGAATGTAGCCATGGAGTTAAATCCATAAAACCATACATACAATCATATGAACTACCTTCATATGCACTATTGTGCGGTACAAAATCACTTTCAAGAATGTTGACAATATATTGAAATAATTACAGGTTTCTCAGGGACTGCACAAAAAAAAAGGACTGTAATAAACAACATAGAATTAAAGAAGCATGCTAGTATTTAGATGAATTGCCCCTTACAATTACAAATATTGAAATATACTTCAAACAAGCAGAAACTAATTAAAAATGTCAGAAAATTAATTATAACTTTAGAAAGTCTAAAAAAAAAAGAAACAGCATTATTTATGCATCTCACTTGACAAGTTCAAAGCAGAGCCAATCACCAAGTATTGTCTAAAGCATTACAAGAAGGGCAAGGATACCATGAAAAGGTGAAAATATTTGGACAGACGGTATGTATTAATAATCTCCAGAAGTAAAGGCTTTATAGCCATGAACAGTAACGAGTAAGGTATTGTAATTAATTGAGCAGCAGTGGGATTCAAGAAATGGAGTACGAAAAACAACAACAGCAATAATAATAATAATAAAGACAAACCATAAACACAATCATATGAACTACCTTCACATGCACTATTGCGTGGTGCAAAATCAGAGAACTAGAAAGTTTAGAAAATATCAGTAATTATAAAACTATAAAAATTAGTGTAATTATCAGTGACCTGTATATTTCTACAGCTTTCCCTAGTTGCAGTCATACTCCATACATTTCTAAGCTCCAAATTTGTTCTTGCTGTTTTTCACACTGAGCCTCATCTAAAAACCCCTCACTTGTAACAGAAACATCCTGTCAAAGTTGAATTACCACTGCATCAGCATACTCTATCCAATTATGTAATATCTAATGTAGCTACCTATTAAGCTATTGCCCGTAAACATTTCTATTTCAATATTCAAAAAAATTGTGAAGATTTTCTGAAGTAACATCTTGATAAGATCTCCACCCTTTATTCACTTTTGAAACCAAAAATTTTACCAAGCAAGGCATTAGTGTAATATAGTAGCAATAGTTTTGTTATTAGTTATAGTAATAACAAAACAATAACATAACTCAAACAAAAACCATAAGCAGTGTTACTTTTTAAAATATATGCAACAAATTGAAATCAGAAATAAGAACAGAACATAAATATTGCAAAACCTTTGCTATAACTTGCACAAGTTCTTTAGAAGGTATAATCAATGTCTTTGCGGGAGGCTTGCTAACTGACTCCGCAGGAGACTTTTGTCCTCGAGAGCTACCATCTTTTGTCAAGCGAGCCATCTTCAATATAATTCCTGAATGTAACAAACAGGTGAATGTGATAAAGCTCATCTAAAATACAGGATTAGAACTGTCAGCTGACTATAGTAATACTAAACGCCAGAAAAAATGCAAAATACTCAATGAAGACTAAGATATTAAAGATTGGATCTTTAATAAATAAAAAAGGTTGAAATCTGTAAAACATAAGCTCTTCAACAAAAATAGAAAAAGTGAAACCTACCAAAATCTTTTTCATTTGCTGCATGAAATATTCCAGAATATATGGATCCATTTTTCACATGGACATCCACATGCTGACCAACAAAACAAGTAGTTATATATACTAAGCGATCATGCGAAGGACTCCCATGGCCACCAGTTTTGCTCCCTGTCATAGAATTTAGACTCTTTAACAATGGAAAATAAATCCTAACAAGAAACAACAGAAATTGTAAGCGAATTTCACCAGCAGATGTTAATCTGTTATTGGAATTTGACTTCCCACTCTGTGACCTGTTCTCCAGCCTGGTCCCCACATCTCTTTCGCCTCTGCGACGGCCAAATCCATTGGCAGATGATCTGGAATGGACAGCCGGTTGCATATTCATCCTTCACAGAACCCTTTAACCTATGACAAAGAACTTGGCATCTGTTTAAGCCACTCTATTGCATTAACATACATTGAATGAATGATCAATGTTATAAAAACCATGTTCAGATTATGCTAATAAACCAAGGTGAAAGTAAACACTGCAATTCTTATCCAGAGATCATTTTTATTACAAAAATCTATTGACTTGTGTTCCTTCAGCATATAACATAGTGCAAAGAAAACACAAAAAGTGTTGACCAAAATTGGAATAGCAATAACAATTTTCAAGATATGCCACTGCCAAAATATCTCAAAATAATGTCCTGATCCAGATAACCATATTTAATAATGTTGAAATTTTGAGAAGATTATAACATTAATCAAATCAAAGTCTCACCTTACCCACTAAAGCTCCTGTAGTCCCAATGAACCTACCCAAACAAAACGAATGAGGAATCAAGCCAAATGCACAGTATAATTTCAAAAATAAGAAAGATCATATTATTCTAAGCATCTGTTTAAGTGCCCGTGAATTGAAGTTTTATCACTTGCATTATCGTCAAGGCTCTAATACTGATTGAATTCATCCTATAACTGTCAATGATATCAAATCAATGACAGAAATAAATTAGCCAATCACCAAGCCCATTTAAAACAAATACTACATTTTCTTTATTATTTGTCTTATAATGCAAAACCATGAAACTGCTTCTGAAAATTAGATTTTCCATCACAGGGCAAATAAGCATGCAAAGAAAGTGAAAACTAACAAAAAAAAAAATGACAATATCTTCATATTATTACATAAGGTAATAAAATATATATTTTGTAGCTGTAAAAAGAGACCATTTTAATATATAAATACCTTCAGAGATTAATGCTAGAAATTTCATGAACATTGAAAATTAGTAACAAGCATCAAAACCAGAAAGCAATTGTGTTGCCTAATTATCATCTAAAGTTAGCCAAACGTGCAAAGGAAAATTGATTTAATTGACAAGTAAAAAAATAAAAAAATAAAAAGGAAGGCAGCTGGCAATTTATCCAATATCACTAGAAGAAACGAACGATTAAACATATTAAAAACGAGTGAGATTGGAAAGAATACCAAGGAAGCAACCTCATTGGGATAGCATTGTAAGACGCATTCCAGAAGCTGAAAACAAAGCTGCAACAATGCTTTGACGTTAAATTTTGTAAAAGGGCAGTGGCTATACATGAAGGCAAGTAGTTCTTTTTTTTTTCTTGATTAAAATTCATGCATTTGGATTCTTACCTTCCTGTCATGCTGACCTAAAGACTGCACCTGTAGGGTCTTTAAGTACACCTCAGCAACTGCTTTTGCATCAGTGGAAGAGACTACACCAACATCACTTTTTCTCCTCAGTAATGCTAAGCACCCAACAAGAGCCCCACGTAATGCTCTCCAATCTGCCTAATATCATTACAAAATAATACATTAACAACAAAAGTTAAGAGTTCAATCAAAGAATTAGCTCTTGTGACAATGTGCTTCACCATCAAACCGACTTCAAACAAACAAATTGCATAGGGGAAAGAGCACTAACTCACCAGCCTATCTGTGAAGAATCCAATTAAGCTATGAATGATAGCACTGCCTAGTGGCTTTGAAGCAAGACGTCCAAGAACTTCCGCAAGAAGAAGGGTACCTGAAGATGAGGACATAATCTATGAGATTTTCAGATTAAATTAAATAGATAAAAACTTATGGGAAAAAAGAAAGAAAGTGGTTAACTGCCAGGAATAAATTGAAGCACCTGTTGTACAATGCAGATATTCCAAGGAAAAATAACAATGCTACTCAAAAAGAAGCACAAACAGAACAGCAGTTTCCAAAACAGTAAGAAGAATGAACTTTTAAAGTTTAGAGTAAAAATTCACTAGTATAGTCTAAACTAAAAGTAGAATCTATGGGGCCATATTAACCAAAATCACTATGCAATACAAAATGTGACCACTATGTTTCCAACTTTGTAATAGTTGTGGAGTGAACACCATTTAAACAAAAATCTAAATCTTTGTTAATTTTTAATGAATTAAACTTCAACTTACCTCTAGCTCGAATGACATTATCTGTAGTGGTCAGATACATTTCCATCTCTTTGACCTAAATTACAGAAAACCAGATATAAGAACATAAATCAATTAATTATAGCTGACAAGAAGGTAATTTATTCTTACCAGTGTTTCAATAGTTATCAAGTCATTCTTAACGAGTGAAGTGATAGAATCCAAACTTGCAGCCTGCAGTAACACACAAATAATAGAACTGAGTATACTTATCCTTGAGTAAAATATATAAAGCACCACGAAGATAAGTATCAAAATGCATAAAGCAATTGCCTCAGCCCTCAATACAATTTTTATTTACTTATTTGTAGGTGAAATCTTACAAGTTAAAGTTGCACATTAGATTAAGTAATTCTCAATTGTATAAAAATGCTTTGGCATACATCTCAGACTTAAATTGTTATTGAAGATAAAACTGCTTACAGTTTACAGCAAAAAATAAAATAACAAAGATATAAATATTTTTCGAAAGAACTTGACCTAAATCACTTGCAGAAAAAAAAAAAGACGACATTAGTAGCAGAGCCAACATTCCCATCAAAGAAGCAGAGGCAACTAGAAAAATAGCAGTGATCAAATTACTTTCTCAATAAAATTAAAATAAATACTAATCACACAAAATTTAAACCATTATTATCACCAACGACAACGTTTTGTTTCTACTCCCAGCTCAATTAATCAAATAATGTCACATACTAGCCAGAGTTCTGGTTTTTGCATAGTGCTTTTCTCACTTCCACAACAAATTTGAGCACACCATCGTTCAAGTTTTTAAAACTCCAAAGAAATACCAACCTTTGCTCTTTTTACGCTGGGGATCTACCAATTTCCCCTATACAGAAATTTCAGCCTCACGGGGCTGCTCATAGATGACACACTACAAGCATTTGTAAAATATAGAAGCACTTTCTACTTAAGTGAGAATTTGTGTCTGCATACAATCAAAACCCAGTGAAGTAAACTACCCAATGAGCTCAAGGCCAAAACAATGAAGGAAATCAACCCTGAAAAGCAAGAGCAAAAACAACACAAACTAGGGATCCAAATGCATATTCATCTGATGCTAACAAATGATGCATTGCATGATAGCCTTGGTTGAGGATCAAAATGCTGGATAAGCCTACACAATTTTAGGAATGTAAAAGGCTCAAGGGTAGAAAACTACTTATGGAACCATCGGTTGACATCTAATGCAGTGAATACATACTTGAGCAGAATACCAATATTTTCCACAAAAAAGAAAAATAAAACGTCGTAAGGAAAATGAAAAGAACCTTTCATCTTCTCCTCAACGGCGTAAGCTTGGTGGTGGCCCGCGAATGGAAGTCGCATTGGGTCGAAGGCACGCAGAGGTGGGCTCGCACCTGGGGTCACTTGGTTCGGGGGTTGGGTTCACGGGTGCCTGAGATTTGGAGCTTGGCTCGGAGAAAAACGGGGGTGAGGATGGTGGTTAGGTGGTCGGAGCTGAGGATGATGGTGGTTACGGGAGTGTGGCTAGGGCGAAGGGAAGAGAGAGACGAGAAGGAGAAGGGTAAAAAAGGGAAAATGAGAAAGAGAAAAGACTTCGGTCCGAGATAGTGAAAATGAGAAAAATTTGCCTCTTTTTTTTTTCACTTGGCGCTTTATTTTTAATTTGCCGCGCGTGTGATTTTACTCAATAACTTTATATATACAATAACTCTTTTCAAATAGTATTATAATCATGTGTTATGGTAATGAGTGTTTGGTGTAGTGAGCTTGTTCTTAATGGTCAACTTGTTTAGCTCTCTGTAGTCAATACACATCCTTAAAGATCCATCCTTCTTCTTGATGAACAACACTGGAGCACCCCATGGTGAAAAACTCAATGATAAATCCCAAATCTAGTAACTCTTGCAACTGAATCTTCAGTTCCTTCAACTCTGCCAGAGGCATTCTATAAGGTGTCCTAGATACTGGCTCCACCCCTGGCGCTAACTCTATAACAAACTCGATCTCTCGGTGTGGCAGCAATCCTAGCAAATCTGGAGGGAATAAATCTAGAAACTCTCTTACCGTTCTAGTCTCACTCGGTCCAACAGACACAACTCTTGAGGTATCCACAATGTTTGCTAGGAATCCTATGCAACCCTTCAGCATCAGGTCTCTAGCCTTCAATGCCAAAATCATAGGTACTCGCAGTCCACTCACTGTCCCCACGAATACAAAGGGTACCTCCCCTTCTGGTTCAAAAGTCACCGTCCTGCACTTGCAGTCAATCGTCGCCCTATACTTCGATAGCCAATCCATCCCTAGGATCATATCAAATTCATACATCGCTAACTAAATCAAATCAACATCCAATTCCTTACTGTCTATCTCTACTGGTGTTTACCCAAAAAAGATTTGCATTATGACGTGGCAAAATTAACATGCACGTGGGATATGCGTGACTGTTTAAATGAGTATGTTCTATTCGAGCATCGACCAGAGGAGAATTTACTCAGCAGAAGGCATATTTTTATGGGCGACCAGTCTGGTTGTAGTTTTTCAGAAATCTTCTATAGATATGTAATCTTGTATTTATGTAATAAGTGTGATTTCCATTATTCTTTGGATACACATGTATTTAATGTAATTAAGGCCCATCGGTCCATGAGGAACTCCTTGAGCTTATAAATAAGACTCGAAGGGCTCAAAAGAGGGGATTTTTGGATTTTTATAGAGAATTATAGTGTTTTTATTTGCAAAATTCGTATTCATCTCCAATCTTGTGAAACTCGTGAACCTTTGTTCATTGATCACAATTTTTGGAGTACTACATTAATAAGAACACTAAGTGGACGTAGGTTATTACCATCTTTGGGGCCAAACCACTATAAATCTTTGTCATTTATCTTTTTGGTTTGAGTTCATCTCATTCTTATTGCTTTACTTGACTCCATGTCGTTGGCCAAATCGAGGGTCCACATTTTGGTGCTTTCATTGAGAGCTGAACTCAAGACCTCCAAGAAGATCAAATGGAAAAAACAGCTAAGAAGACTAGGCAAACCTCTGGTACTGCGCTAACCCAACCTCCTCCACAAAATGTTGCTGAGGATGAGCCACAAGTGGAATTGGAGAAGGAGGAGATGGATTCTAAAACTTTGAGGACGACTCTGATTGTGTTGCAAGAGGAATTAGCCAATCTGAGGGCTAATCAAGAAAATGTGGCTGAAATAATGGCACTGTAGCAAAGGGAGATTGATAGGCAACACCAAGAATCGAATGAGCAGCAGGCCGACATGGACCGCCGGCAGAGGGATGCCACTGCCGCTCTAAAGGCAGCCATTCAGGGTGCCCGAGGACAGCCTACACCTGCCTCCCAACTAGATCAGCTACCTAGTACACAACCACAACAAGGTCCATAATCAGATCATCCCCAACATCACCACACTCCACCTCAACCGACAAACCCTCAGAGGTCGGAGCAACCCCCTGCTGCTCAACAAGATATGCGTTCCAGGATCCTGAGCAGCAACCATTCTCTTGCGCTGGTCAAGATAATCCCCAGCAGCAAAGGCAGAGTAGGGCTGGACAACATCCCCGTAGCCCTAAATGCCAGACTGCCGAGGAACCAGACCCACCGTACAGAGGACAATGTCCTTCTGCAAGCAGAAGGCAGGTTGAATCAGGCTCTGCGGTCAGGGGTCCCCAACGGCCTAATAATGTCTGGGGACCTACTGACCAACGTAGACCTCCACTTATCAGTCGGGACATGCCAACAAGGGGATGGGGAAATAGTGTGAACATCAGGTCGCACCTTAATCGGTCACAATTTAGAGATGACCATGACTATAATGAGGCGAATTCTAGCAGAGGAAATGTTGGTCAACGGCAAGAACAGAGGGGTGGAGAACAGAACCCTCCACTAAGAGAAAATTGACCAATGAGCCAGAATGCTGGGGGGGCAGCTTAGATAGCCCAATGTATTTGATCAATTAGGCGCAAGCGAGCAAAGGCGTAGGGAGGAAGATTTGAGGGATGTTCTCAATGATAGAAGAGAAAGACACGACGAGTATGCTCCTACAGCATTAGTCGCTCCAATAGTAATAGAGGTTGTGTAGGCCCAGCTTGATGCTTTGAATCAGGTCGTCCAACAACTAGTGGGGAACCAGACATCCCACAATGAATTTGACTGGAGAAAGGGTACTCCATTTGTGCAAAAATCGTGATGGACGAGACTCCAAGAAAATTTAAGATGCCGGTCTTGCCTAACTTCACTGGATTAGAAGACCCGGTATCTCACATGAACAAATTCAAGATACAGATTGACATCCAAAAAGTGTCAGACGACGCTCTGTGCAGAAACTTTCCAGCTACCTTGTCCAAGACTGCTCAGGAGTGGTTTTTCAAATTCCCTCCAGCTAGCATAATGCCTTGGGAAATGTTCATGAAGGATTTTTACGAACAGTTTTATGCTAGTCGAGTACATTCGACCAAGGCCAATCAGCTGGTCGAGATACACCAGGTAACGCCTTGGATAGCCAAGACCGTTACACTGTGTGTTTATAAAGTGCTAGACTTGCTAATCAAGTCATTTAATTAAAAGCGTGTTACTGAAACTATAGAGGAACTAGGGTTAAAATGTTTTAGTCTCAAAAGTCGCATTTTCATTAAGAAACATTATCTGCTTACACGGGATCCCAAAAATAATAAGTTTAAAGACCGTCTACAAAAGTCATAAAGTTTAGATACAATAACAAGCCATATTAAGGCAAAACAAACAGTTAGGCAATCCCTGTCCTGATCCACTCCTCGACCATGGTGATCGAACAGCTGGCTATGTACATTCAACCCCGCAGCTCTCCATCTCAGGGTTGTTCCAGCTTGCCTTTTCCTTTACCTGCACCACGTAGCACCCGTGATCCAAGGCCCAGCAAGAAAACACAACAACAGAGCATAAGCAATCAACAGACAAATCTATATCTCATATCGCATCACAAGTTCTCAACCATATAATCATTCAGTATAATCAAGTATTCAGCACACTAACATGTCATCTCATATCATATATCAGTTCACAAGTGATAACTAGGGCTAGCAGCCTCAGGCTACTCCCTCTGTTATCCCACTGACTCCGGCCCGCTTAAACCGAGCTTAGTGAATATTAAGCTGTCCTTGGCTACCAGTGGCCAAGCCGCGCCTTGTGCGCAAATATTATGTATGGCACTCTTGGGCCGCTTTTACATGTCCAATGGCATAATACCATCATTGACACGATACAAATATTGGGAGCACTTAGTTCCATCACAAACATATAACCGGGTGCAGTTTTCTTACATGTCGATTCGCTAGCTTTGATCACTTGACTCCTTGAGCACGATCCCTCTCGAGCCCTTGCGCTCACCTAATCACAACTATAGGCCAAAGTCATCATCGATCCTCAAGTCCAAAACCTAGTCTCGGGGCCAATCCCGAGCCCCCGGGAAGTCCTAGTTCCACCAAACAAGGTGGTGGAATCGAACCCCAAACCCTTGGTCAAAAACCCTTGCAAACAACCCTAAAATCCCTTTATGAAAGCAGGGCAGTGCTACAGCGCTCTTAGGAGGGCACTACACGCTACAAACAGAAGTAAAATCCCCTCAGCATGGATGGCCTAGTGCTACAACGCCCAAAGGCTAGCGCTGTAGCGCTAGTCACAGACAGGCAAACACCAAATTTCACTTCCTGCGATTTCCTCGAACCAAACTCAACCAAAACTTCTCCAAACCTTTACCAAACTCAAAAACAACCTTATAAACATACTCCACTCATCCCAAACACCCCAAATACTCAAAACCCAACCACATGCATCTCTAATCCCAAAATTCACCATAGCTGACCCTAAGCTCAGAAACTCAACAAAACCAGTCAAAACATCAGAGTTAGAAGCTTAGAATTCATACCTTTAATGGGGTTTCGATTTCAAGACAACCTCTACACCTCTTTGGCTTGCTCCCCCTCAAATTTTGGCCTGAATTCCCATCAAACTCAGCTTATGCACCATAGTTTAAAAACCAAACCAGAAACTGAAGAAACTATAGAACCTTACCTCAAGTGTTAGGGTGTTCCTGCTAAACCTCTGCCAATTCTCCAAGCCTAGCCTAGGATTCTTGATGCTCAGCCTAACCCAACTCTCCTCTGAGCTTTTCTCCAAGAAAACCCTAGAAAATTGGTGAGATAACCACAAACCGAACCAAGAGAATACAACTCTGTTTTCCCTTCCTTTTCTCTTCTCTTTCTTCTTTTCTTTCCAGACTTCTATTACTTTCTACAATCTCCACTAACATAAAGCTTTAGTAACACTTAACTCCTGTAAGCCAAATGACTATTATGCCCTCCCTATTAAGTCCAAACCCTTTAATTCACTTAGGGGCATTTTAGTCATTTTACCCAATTCCTGCTAACTCCTCAAGTGCCTCTAATATTTCCCGCTTAATTCCCGATACCTAACTAATCTCCAACTATATTCCTCAATGTTAAATTAGACTCCAATATACTCACTAAATTCCCATTTATACCCCTAGGCTCACCCGAGCCGGGTATAAATCCCCGCCATGACTTTTCGCTACTTTGCTCACTAGGATCGTCTCGAATCACAGATCACAGATATATCCACATAATAATGTGGTCTCAACAATTATCACATATATCAAAGCAGTTATGCCCAAAATGGCCAAAATTACGATTATGCCCTTCTAACCTAGTCAGGGCCTACATGCATACTAATACACATAGTCATGCATCTCAAATATTCAAATAGTCGTATAACATGATTTAAATCATAATCATGCATCTACTCATCAAAGTCACACATAATTCTCGTTATGCCCTCCAGGCACACTAATCAAGGCCCTTAAGCCTTATTAGCAAGTTTGGGTCGTTACACACCAAAAGGAGGGAGAAACCCTGAAGGGGTATGTTCAACGATTCATGCGAGCCGCTGCTGCGGCTAAGACGATTGGCGATGAAGGAAATATGATGGCTCTTACTGCTGGAGTACGACACCATTCATCCCTTTGGAACAGCTTGCGGAAGAATGGGGTCAAGAGCACTCAAGAATTTCTAGACTGAACAGACAGATACATCATGTAACGACCCAAAATTACTAATAAGGCTTAAGGGCCTTAATTAGTGTGTCGGGAGGGCATAATTGGAAGTTATGTGAATTAATGATGAAAATGCATGATTATGTGATATGCATGATTCCATGATTATATGAATATATGGAATGCATGTTTATGAGTATTAGATAAGCATGCGGGCCCTGTTTAGCTTGTAAGGGCATAATTGTAATTTTGGCCCGTAAGGGCATAAATGTGATTAACTATTGAGACCACATTATTATGTGGATATATATATTTGCAGCATTCGACACGAGGCGATCCTAGGAAGCAAGTAGCGGGAAAGTCACAACGAGACCCGATACTTGACTCGGGGCGAGTCAAGGGGTATTTTGGGTAATGGACATTTATTTGGGTTATTGAGTTATGAAAATAAATAATTGGAGATATATTTGAGGTTAGGAAGCCTAGGTGGGAATACCGGGGAATTTTACCATTTTTCCATCGGGGACGTTTTCGGTATCCTGAGCCTTTGAGGTAACCTTAGAAACTTAAGTAAATAAAACAAAACCAAAGAAACTTTAAGAACTTTGTGAATAGACCCAAGGCACCCTCTATTCTCTGTCTTCTTTCTCTAAGTCATACCAAGGAGAATTTAGAAGATGAAGCTAGGATTTGGGGCTCTAGAACTTGGAGATTGTTCAATGTCAATTTGTGGATTCAAGCAGAGCTAAGGTAAGCATTAAACTATGATTTTAGTTATCTACTTCTGTGTTTATTGGCTGGGTTTCAAGTTCTTTTGGAGGTGTTGAAGTTGAAGATTGAATTTTGGGTTTTATGAGTTTTAAAGCTAGAGTTTGTTAGGTTTTGCTGTTGGAATCATAATGGAACTTCTGGGATGATTAAATTAAGTTGTTAGAAGGATTTAAGGGGTACTTGGCTTGATTTTGGTTGAGAAAATGGTGGGTTTTCTGGGTTCCAAGGGGTCGGGCTGCGGCTCAGTTCTTGGTGTGTCGCGGCCCTTCGAAGTAGATGGAGGCTGAGGAAGAAAGGTGAGCCGCGGCATGGGGTATGCTGGGCCGCGGCCCGTGTCTGTTTCTGGGCGAGGCTGGACCTCTGGTTGGAGGCGAGCCGCGGCATGGAGTGCTAGGGTCGCGGCTCTTAAGGGAATTTTTGGCCTTTTGGAGTTTTTAAGCGCGGGAACCTAACCTGCTCGGGATCAATCCCACTACCGTGTTTGGTGCAATTCGATGTCCCGGAGGTTAGAACTCTATCCGAAAACCTTTATACAATTATTGATGGAATCTTTTATCATGGTTGTGACTAGGTTTACACTTGGGCTCGGGGCAGGATCGTGCTCGGGGGTCGTCTTTCCTAATCAAAGCACTTGGAATTAAAGGTAAGAAAACTGCACCCGTTTATGTGGATAGGATGGGACTAAGTGTTCCCTATATTTGTATGCACTGTTATATGATTGTGATAAACCATGTGAATATGTTGGGACTAAGAGCTCCCTATAATTGTATGAATTTCATGAGGTGGTATTATGCCATGGGGACATGTGATGAACGACCTAAGGGTGTCGGAATCAATACTTGCACACAAGGCGTGGCTCAGCCACTGGTAGTTGAGGATATCTTATTAGTCACTAAGCTCAGTTAAGCTGGCCGGAGTCAGTGGGTATAACACTGGGCTTAGCCTAAGCCAGCCATAGACAGTGTATTAAATAAAGGGTGCAGCCTACGGGCATCAACCCTAGTTATTGCTTGATATGTATACCACTGTTGATTTGATGTATATGATATGCTGAATATCTGGAAACTAGATTGTTGGATATTGCCTAATGTCCTGGATTGAATGAATGTTATGGCTTCCTGGCTAATTGATTAATGTCTTGTAAATCATTTGGTCATACTCTGTGAACTACTTAGTTACTGATACTGATTATGCTATGATATTATGTTTTCTTGCTGGGCCTCAGCTCACGAGTGCTACGTGGTGCAGGTAAAGGCAAGGGTAAGATGAGTTGACCATGAGTTGGAGAGCTCTGGGGGTGAGGTGTACATTGTCAGCTGCTCGGCCGCCACGGTCGAGGGATTGTACAGGAACGGAAACCAAAAACGTGTATTTTGCCATTAGAGTGGATTTGATTGTTTATAACATTTGGGAATTCTGTAGTTATGTTATTTAAACCTTGATTTGGGATCCCATGTACCAAACATTTATTTTAATGAAAATTATTCGTTTATAACAAAAATATTTTAAACTTAACCTATTTATGTCTCTAGATTCACGCTTTTATTTAAATGACTTGATTAGCAAGTCTCGCACTATTTCAAACACATAGTGTAATGGTCTTGGTTATCTAGGGCGTTACACATCAAGCTTAAGGAGGCCATAGCCAACGAAGGGAAGTCTCCCACAGACAACCAAGGCCTGAAAGAAGATCCCACCAAAGCCGCCAATGGGTTTGGGAAACCTAATGGCAACAGCAAAAATAATGGGGAAAATGGAGGAAAAAGGGCGAACCACGGGCCATCAACGTCTGAGAACAAGCGCCCTAAAAGTAATAGATACGAGCCGAGGTTCACCAATTACACAGCCATAGTCGATAGCCGAGCAGAGGTATATCAGGCCAATCACACTACAGTTCCCTTCAGACGCCGAGCCCCAATCAGGGAAGATATATCAAAAAGGGATACTACAAAGTTTTGACGCTTTCATAACGACTATGGTCATGATACCAACAAATGCAACCAGCTTAAAGATGAGATTGAGTTCCTTTTGGATATATCTTTCCTAGACAAGGACACTTGAGAAGATATGTATGAGTCGCTAGAGGTTCTCCGCGAGAGGCTCAAGGAGGCAATGAGCAAGAACCTGTATGCCAACGCTCGCCCCCTTTATAGCCAGCTCCAGTTGCTGGTACATTGCTGATCATTTGCAGAGGACCACACATAGCAGGTGATAGTGGGAAGGCATGGGAAAGATACGCCCAAACCTTACGTCTCGACCAGGACATTGAAATGTTGAACGTAGAGGAGCAGCTCCCAAAAAAGCTCGAACAGAGGAAGAATCGATAAATTTCTCTGAGCTTGACGCTCAGCATGTTCGATTTCCCCATTCAGATCCTCTGGTCGTGGACATCCAGAGTGCAAATATGATGGTTAAGCGGGTGTTGGTAGATACAGGAAGCTCAGTCAACATTCTATATAAATCTTCAATGGAAATGATGAAATTGTCAGTGCAAGATCTCGAACCATGCAACCAAACCATTTATGGTTTTTCTGGCGAAGGGCTCGCCCCAACTAGGTTGATCAAGCTTCCATTCACAGCAGGAACTTCACCTACGAACATGACATTACTCACTACCTTTACAGTAGTTGATTGTCCTTCTGCATATAATGTTGTGATTAGAAGGCCAATTCTAGTTGGCCTGCGAGACGTAACCTCAGTCTGGCACCTGGCCATGAAGTTTCCAACCGACGCAGGGGTAGGATGCGTGTTGGGAAACCAGCGAGAAGCACGGGAATGCTATAATTCCTTGATCACCAAGTCAAAAAGGGGCGGATCAGGGGAAAAGCTGAGAAAAGGTTGTTGTTGGTAAATGAAGTACAAGCCCAATCAAGTGAACAGGTCACCAAATAGGGTGTTGCCCAAAGTGAGGATAGATACTTAGATCCTCACTTTGGGGATTTTGAAGAAAATGTTGGACCCATGGAGGACCTCGAGGAGGTCAAACTAGAAGAGGCAGATTCGACCAAGGTTATGAAAGTCGGTAAAATCTTAGAGACAACAACAAGAAATAAACTGGTGGAATTTTTTAAGGAGAACCAGGAAGTCTTTTCCTGGTCACATAAAGATATGGTTGGGATAGACCCGTCGGTGATCAACCATGTCTTAAATATAGACAAAAAATTTCCACCGGTACAACAAAAAACAAGGCTACTCGACAAAAATAGATCAAAGGCGTTAAAAGATGAGATCGAGAAGCTAAAGCAGAACAGATTCATCAGGGTAGCATTTTATCCATCTTGGGTCTCTAATCCTGTACTGGTTCCCAAGCCGAATGGCAAGTGGAGGATGTGTGTGGATTTCACAGACCTTAATAAAGCCTGCCCGAAGAATTATTTCCCACTCCTGAGGATCGACCAACTAGTCGATGCTACATTAGGACATGAGATTTTGTCATTCATGGATGCATACTCTGGGTACAATCAAATCAGTATGCACCCACCTGATGAGGAACACACTAGCTTTCGAACAGATACAGGGCTCTGCTATTATAAATCAATGCCCTTCGATTTGAAAAACACAGCTGCGACTTACCAGCGACTGGTCAACCATATCTTTAAAGAGCTGATCAGAGTTAACATGGAAGTATATGTCGATGACATGCTGGTTAAGTCGAAGAAGGCTGAAGAGCACATTGAGGATCTGCGAGAATGCTTCAACATCTTGAACAAATATCAGATGAAGTTAAATCCCCTCAAGTGTTCCTTTTGTGTTGGATCGGGAAATTTTTTGTGATTCATAGTAAACTCGCGAGGAATCGATGCTAATCCCGAAAAGATCAAGGCCCTGATCGAGATGCAGTCGCCTGCCAAGATTAAAGATGTTCAAAGCCTAACTGGGAGGATTGCCGCTTTGAGTAGATTCATTTCTAAGTCAACGGACAAGTGTGTTCCATTTTTTAATCTACTCAGGGGCAACAAGAAGTTCGAGTGGGAAGAAGAGTGCAAACAGGCTTTTCAAGCACTAAAGTCTCATATGTCACAACCACCAGTCTTGTCCAAACCAGTTGAGAAAGAAACTTTGTTCATTTATTTGGCAGTCACAGAATATGCTACTAGTGTTGTTCTAGTTAGAGAAGAAGACCACGCACAAAAAGTAGTGTATTATGTAAGCCAGAGGTTAGTGGGAGCAGAATTACGGTATCCACCCATTGAGAAGTTAGCCTATTGCTTGATTCTGGTCTCCAGAAAGCTGCGACCATACTTTTAAGCTCACCCCATCGTGGTACTCACCGACCATCCATTATGGCAAGACTTACAAAAACCAGAAGTCCCCAGTCGATTATTAAAATGGGCAGTCAAACTTGGGCAATTCGATATTTCTTATTCTCCACGAGCAACTGTGAAAGGACAGGCTCTAGCAGACTTTGTCGCAGAATTCACTGGAATCCAGACTATCGAACCGATGGAAGAGACTGAACTCCAAAGTCAAACTCCTTCCTGGAATATGTCCGAGACGGCTCTTCCAACGAGAACAACGCAGGGGCAGATTTGATCTTAGTCACGCCGAAGGACATCGATTCCATTGTGCAATCAAATTCGACTTTACAACATCCAATAACAAAGCCGGATATGAAGCTCTGCTCGCAGGATTAAGACTAGCTAAGGACATGGATATAAAGTCACTTGAGATTTACAGTGACTCCCAGCTAGTGGTTAATCAAATTATAGGAGAATATCAAGATCGAGGTCTCACGATGGTTGCTTATTTGAATAAGCAAAGGACTTATTGGCATAGTTCAAAAAGTATACCCTTCAGCAAGTACCTCGCGATCAGAACTCGAATGCCGATGCCTTGACCAAGTTAGCAAGCGTGAAGGATGCTGAGGCCTTGAACATAGTACTAGTTGAGCATTTGTCAGCACCAAGCATTCGAATAGAAGAGTCTTCACTGGTTATTCAAACAACAGACACATGGATGACGCCCATCATTAAATACCTTGAGCAAGGATTGCTGCTAGCAGAAAGAAACAAAGCAAGGACTCTCAAGAGGCAGTCGGCTCGATTCATTCTGGTCGACAGAATTTTATATAGAAGAGGGTACTCGATGCCTCTGTTAAGTTGCGTTTCTAAGGAAAAGGCCAAGGAACTAATGCAAGAAGTCCATGAAGGTTTCTGTGGAGATCACGCTGAGGGTCAAAGTTTGTCGAAGAAAATCTCAAGGCAAGGGTATTTCTGGCCTACCATGAATGAGGACTCTATGGATTTCGTTCGGAAATGTGATAAGTGTCAGAGATTCTCCAAGATACCTTGAGTAGCCCCAAATAAGCTCAAACAGATGCAGAGCCCATGGCCATTCGCAATATGGGGGATTGATTTGATCGGGTCTTTACCCACAGGAAAAGGTAATATCAAATATGCAATAGTTGCTATTGACTACTTCACAAAGTGGGCCAAGGCTGAGCCACTTGCAACAATAATGACCAAGAAGGTATTAGAATTTGTTGTCAAGAATATCGTGTGTCGATATGGGTTACCAAGGAAAATTGTCTCTGATAATGGCACACAATTTGATAGTGACCTTTTCACTAATTTTTGCAAGAGGCACGGGATCATAAAGTGTTTTTCATCGGTAGCTGATCCGCAAGTGAATGCACAGGTTGAAGCTATCAACAAGACCTTTAAGGACACCCTGAAGAAAATACTTGAAGAAGTAAAGGGGGCATGGCCAGAACAACTACCCGAAGTCCTTTGGTTGTATAGAACATCCCATCGAACAGCAACAGGCCATACTCCATTTTCTTTGGCCTATGGGTATGTGGCCATGTTGCTTGTTGAGCTAGCCCACCATCACATAGAAGGCTGACATACGATCAAAGTACTAACGATCAGTTAATGATGGAGTCTTTGGACTTGGTCGATGAAAGGCGCGAGCAAGCTCAACTTCGAGCGACAGCTTATAAGCAAAAGGTGGCTTGATATTTTAAATCTAAAGTACGAGAAAGAAAGTTTAATGTGGGAGATTTGGTACTTAGAAGAGTTTTTCTCAACACTCGTGATCAAGCTGCCAGAGTACTCAGACCAAACTGGGAGGGTCCATATCAAATTGAAGAAATTCTTCAACCGAGCACATATAAACTTGCTCGCTTAAATGGAGATCTCATTCCTTGCTATTGGAATGGAGAACACCTACGCAAGTATTATCAATAAATAGTTCTTTTTAAAAGAACTTGCTTGTATTAATTCCATATTTTATAAGTTTATGAATGAGGGCTGGTCAATTATATGACTGGTCACTTACAAGTGTAAGATCAATTTTTGGTCATTTGTACAGACACGATTTTGTCCATTTATTACGAGAGATAAAAGGAACTGTGCGAGCCAGTTATTCTTGCCAATTATTGTATTTATTACAAGTATTTGCTCATTACGTGTGTTGTTTTGCTATATTATCATTTTTATTATATGTGCGCGAGCAGTAATGTTCGAGCAGGGCTTTGTCATGGCAAGTGTCCAAGAACCCTAAGCTTCTCAATCACTTGGGGGGAATATAAGATACTAAGCAAGCAAAGCATATCAACAGGCATATGTAAACACACGAGCAAAATAAGGGAAAGCATACTACGACACTTAGAGTATTTTTCAAAAAATTTGGATTTTGTAAGATGAAAAGAAAGTGCTAAGCTAAGTTCGGTCATATGAGTAGATGTTATAATAAATAGAAAATATTATAATATCAAAATGAAATGTTTTACACCGCGAGCAGTTGATGCTCGGATGTAATTAATGATTAAAAGGAAGCTGCCTTACGCAGCAAAAAATTATCTCGACATTACGAACCGTAGTTCGTACCTCCTAGTTACAAAAAAAATATATATATAAATAAAAAATAAATGAATAAATCACTGAGCAGCAGGAGGATCTGGCTGGGATTACTGGTCGACTATGGTCCCCGTCTCCTCTTCAACACCCTCGATGCCTGTTTCCAAGGAGATTTCAGGAGATTCTCGAGCTTTCTCCTCTTATAGGTGAGCAGCGCATCTCGTCAGTTCGAGTTGCCTTGCATGCTCAGGAAGGTAGTTGAAGTTCACCTCTGGATTGTTCTTCTAGAATAGGTAGAAGCAGTTGAAAGTTGCCCCATTGTACTTCTCCAGGTTCTGAGCATTTGTTTCCTCGAGCAGCTTTACTCGCCCCTCCAACTCGGTGACTTCTTGTCGGCTGGCCACCAGCTCATCCAGAAGTTTTGACGCTTCTTTGAAATTAATCTCCAAAGCTTCCTTGAACTAGTTTTTGGTAGCAGTAATTTTGACCACCACTTCTTGGCTCTTTCTTAGCTCTTTGCTCAGACAGGCATTCTGCTCTTCGCATGCTTTGGCCTTCTCTTCACACGCGTTAGCCCTCTCCTCGCATGCTTTGATCTCCTTAGCATGCTTGGCATCAATCTCCTCAGGGTGATGCCAACCAGTACTCATGGTCAGAACACTCTGCGATCAGATAAAAAGTAGCGCTGTTAGTATTAGTGACAGGGCGAGCTAGTAAGCTACAACACAGCAAAGATTGTAACTTATACTGAGTATTTCATTCAGCGCGCGGCTGAGAATCGGGTTGGTCTTCATGGAGGGGATGTTGTTGAAAGCTTCTTGGCTACGATGCTGTCTTGACAGTTTTTGCAGCTTGTCGTTAGCCAAGCTATAAGCAGTGTTCAAGATAGCCACCACCTGAGTTTTTCTTGACTACTCAGGAGGAGTTATGTCGCGAGGAGCTGGAGGAGTCGTGTTGCGAGGAGCTGGAGGAGGGGTCGTGTCCTTGGAAAGTGTTGGTGCTGGAGGGTCCTCTATTCAAGCCCTTTTCTTGGAGGGGTCGCTACTGCTCTCCCCAGGGTGTCATCTGCTTCCTCTCTTCTTGCTCGTAGGAGCTTCGACATCGATGTTAGTGTAGATGTCAAAGGCTTCTTCGGAAGGCATGACTACCAAATAGAAAGAAATGATCAGATAAGGAAATTAAAGAAGCAATAAAATAATAGAAAGGGAAATTCTAAGTCGTATACCCAAGCTATTATTACTGGTCGCTATATTATCTATAGAACTACAGCTACACTCACTATTTGCCTCGAAGAAGTCCGAATTAAAATTTCTTGTTGTAAAATTAAAATTGCCATCCCTATCGAATAGATGATAAGGGATGGGCAAGTTATCTAAAAGCGAGAGATCTATACCATTCTCGTCGGATGATTCGGATATAGTGTCAATGTATTCCGGCAATTTTTGTTTCCCCCTCCCATGTTGGGCAGGGGCAGCAACAGCTCGAGTGCTACTGGGGGATTCTCGGATGGTCACTCTCGTTGGTCATCACCTTTGAGATTGTGAAACATCCTGCTACTGCTCAGTGATTTCTGGTCTAGTACCCTCTCCTACGGCACTCCCCGTGGTGGACTCCCTCACTTCTGGGTGAGGTGCAAAAAGGCCTACCAGCTTGAGGTTGCTTTCAGTAACCAGCTCCTTGACGCTCTTTTCGATGTTCGTCATGCTGGCCAGTGCTGTAGCCCTAATATGCATCTCTGGAGTGGGGTCTGGTCGATACCATGGGCCTGGATACAACACCAATTTTCTAAGGACAGTGAAGGAAAAACTGATAAGAAAATACACGACCAGAGATTGAGAAACTTACCTCTTCGCGTGAAGGCTAGATTGTCAGCAACCAGGTCCGTTGTGAGGAAGTACTCCTGGAAGTATTTTCCCACATTGGATTTATGGGTGATGTCACTCAGGAATACACAACCAGTTTCCTGGTGGAAGAAGTGGAAGAACCTCGTATTATTCTAGTTGGGGTTAGATTTTAGATTAGAAAGGTAGTTGATCTCGTGGGGTGTTGGCACATGCCATTTTTTATGGTTATAGAGGATATAAAGTGTTGATAGCACTCTATATCCATTGGGTGTTATTTGGAAAGGGGCGACCTCGAAGTAGTTGGCCACCCCTTGAAAGTAGTCGTGCTAGGGCAGGATTGCCCCTGCCTCAATGTGAAACCTCGACCAGGCGCTGAAGGTGCCTCCAGGCAAGTTTGCCCTCTGATCAGGTGTAGGCTTAACTAATGTAATCCTAGTAAAGCCGTACTTCTTGAGATATTTCGTCACTGTCCTATTTGATATGACACTAGGAGGCGCAAGATACCATTCAACTTCATCTTCGGCTCAGGGACCATCGTGAGGCCTGGCTTTGGGTTGAATTTTAGGCAATGCGAAGTTTACAGGCTAATGATTAGTTGAAGGATCCTTGGCACGAGTGGCAGGTTGGTTAGAAGGTGAGTTGGTTGTTTTCTTCTTTCTACGAGCAGTGTATTTCACGCGACCCATGTTAGGTTGACTAGTCAGAGGGTTGGTCGGAGGGTTTTACTATGAAGATGGGAATTCAGAGAACAAAAGTGATGGCTATTCTTGGTCCTCAAATAGCACCGCAAGAAGGTAGTCTTCTATTGGCCTCTCACCTCCCCAAGGATCGTGCATGAAGATCTGAGAAGAATAAAGGGGAAGTGAGAATCTACGACCAATAGATAGAAAAAGAAGTATGAGGATAACGTTGCTCGTGTATAAAAGTTAAGCTTTTATATGACCAGCAGCATCCTAATATAAACAATCTAAACTTGCGAGCAGTTTGGAGAAAAATATTAAAAAGTGGAAGTGAAAAGTTTTTTCAGAAAAAATTTTCGACTCCGAAAACAAGCGGGAAAAACCCAATTTTTTTCGAAAGCATAAAAATCGAATTTTCACTTCGATTTTGGGCCCTAAAACAGTATTCTTACTTCCCACATCCATTTCTAAGCCTCACTTAATATTTTTTTACTACTTAAAATTCTTATTCTATCATGTTTCTGCATATGAACCCGATTACCCAAATTTTATTTTCTCAAGAACATTGAAAAATCACACCAGAAAACTCGTGAAATTCATTTTAGATTGTATAACAGAGACAAGGGGTTCAAGAACTTACTTGAGTTGCAGATTGCAAAGGAGTAGCGGATGTTGGTGTTCGGGGATTGTCAAACACATCTCGAATTGTTGAAGGTTTCTGGGCTTCTCTTGAGAGTTTTTCTTCTGACTTCTTGAGGATAGATAAGGACTTGGTAAAAAATGAAAAGTGGGGAAAATGAGTTTTTATACTGTTCGTGGCGCAGTTAAAGAGGTAATGATGGAGGTAAGTTTTCGATGCTTGGGAAATCGTGTTAGCTGTCGAAATATTTTTGGGAAACTGTAACGGTCATGATTATTTACCTTTTCAAAAAGGTGCTGACAAACATGACAGGTTAGATGCAAAGCTAGTCGATTAAGTTTATTATATGTTGGTCGTAGTAAAATAAACTTGGGGGGCAAATGTTTACCCAAAAAAGATTTTCATAATGACGTGGAAAAATTAACATGCACGTGGGATACGCGTGACTATTTAAATGAGTATGTTCTATTCAACCATCGACCAGAGGAGAATTCACTCAGCAGAAGGCATATTTTATGGGCGACCAGTCTGGTCGCAGTTTTTCAGAAATCTTCTATAGATATGTAATCTTGTATTTATGTAATAAGTGTGATTTCTATTATTCTTTGGATACACGTGTATTAAATGTAATTAAGGCCCATCGGCCCATGAGGAACTCCTTGAGCCTATAAATAAGACTCGAAGGGCTCAAAAGAGGTGACTTTTGGATCTTTAGAGAGAATTATAGTGTTTTTATCTGCCAAATTTGTATTCATCTCCAAGCTTGTGAAACTCGTGAACCCTAGTTCATTGATCACAATTTTTGGAGCTCTACATTAATAAGAACACTAAGTGGACGTAGGTTATTACAATCTTTGGGGGTGAACCACTATAAATATTTGTGTCATTTATCTTTTTGGTTTGTTTCTGAGATTGGTTTACTTCGGTATCAGGGACGAATCTGTGTTCCAGCTGATGAGGGGATCAGACGAGAAATATTAGATGAGGCTCATACGACGCCGTACTCGCTTCATCCGGGTACCACGAAGATGTATCAGGATCTACGGACCTTGTATTGGTGGCCCGGGATGAAGAAGGATGTGGTTGAGTACGTTGCCAGATGCCTAACCTGTCAGCAGGTGAAAGCTGAGCATCAACGACCAGCAGGGTTGCTTCAGCCTTTGGGTATTCCTAAATGGAAATGGGAGGATATTACTATGGACTTTGTGGGAGGTTTACCCAGGACAATAGGACTTCATGATTCAGTATGGGTGATAGTGGATAGATACACCAAATCAGCCCATTTTCTTCCGGTGAGGTCAACATACACTGTAGATCAGTATGCTGAGTTGTATGTGAGGGAGATCGTACGTCTCCATGGGGTTCCTAAGTCTATAGTGTCGGACCGGGATCCTATCTTCACCTCCAAGTTTTGGGGTGGTTTGCAAAAAGCTTTGGGAACTCAGCTGAAGTTCAGTACAGCTTTTCATCCTCAGACTGATGGACAGTCTGAGAGAACGATCCAGGTATTGGAGGATATGCTCAGAGCCTGTGTGATTGATTTTGAGGGTTCATGGAGTAAGTACCTTCCGTTGATTGAATTTTCGTACACAATAGTTATCAGTCAACAATTGGAGTGGCTCCTTATGAGATGTTATATGGGAGGAAGTGTAGATCACCCATTCATTGGGATGAGATGGGTGAGAGGAGGTATTTGGGGCCAGATATGGTTCAGAAGACAAGTGAGGCCATAGAGAATATCCGAGCTAGGATGCTCGCATCTCAGAGCAGACAGAAAAGCTACGCTGATCCTAAGCATAGAGACGTGGAGTTTCAGGTTGGTGACCACGTCTTCCTTCGAGTTTCGCCTCTGCGAGGGGTGAGGAGGTTCGGTAAGAAGGGCAAACTGAGCCCTAGATTTATTGGACCATTTGAGATCCTGGAAAAGATTGGTCAGGTGGCTTACAGGTTAGCTTTGCCGCCATCGTTGTCTGGGGTTCATGACGTGTTCCATGTCTCAATGCTTCGGAAGTATGTCTCAGATGTGACTCATGTATCGAGGCATGAAGATTTGGAGTTACAGGCGGATTTTTCTTATGAAGAGCAACCGGTTCAGATCTTGGATCGGAAAGATAAAGTGTTGCGGAATAAGACGATTCCTTTGGTTAAAGTGCTGTGGAGGAATAGTAAGGTCGAGGAGGCGACCTGGGAGCTTGAGACAGCGGTGCGGGATCAGTATCCCGAGTTGTTCAGGTAAATTTCGAGGACGAAATTCTCATTAGGAGGGGATAGTTGTAACGACCCAAATTCGCTAATAAGGCTTAAGGGCCTTGATTAGTGTGCCTGGAGGGCATAATGGGGATTATGTGTGAATTTAATGATTAAGATGCATGGTTATGATTTAAATCATGTTATATGATTACTTGAATATTTGAGATGCATGACTATGTGTGTTAGTATGCATATAGGCCCTGATTAGGTTAGAAGGGCATAATCGTAATTTTGGCCATTATGGGCATAATTGCTTTGATATATGTGATAATTGTTGATACCACATTATTATGTGGATATATCTGTGATCTGTGACCCGAGACGATCCTAGTGAGCAAAGTAGCGGAAAAGTCATAGCGGGGATTTATACCCGGCTCGGGGTGAGCTCAGGGGTATAAATGGGAATTTAGTAGATAAACTAGAGTCTATTATGACATTGAGGAATGCTATTGGTGATTAATTAGGTATCGGGAATTAAGCAGGAAATAATAGAGACACTCGAGGAATTAGCGGGAATTGGGTGAAATGACTAAGATGCCCTTAAGTGGACTAAAGGGTTAGAGTTAATAGGGAGGGTATAATGGTCATTTGCTTTACAGAAGTTAGATTATACTAAGGCTTTATGTTAGTGGAATTTGTAGAATATCAAAGAAGTCTGAAAAAGTAGGAAAAGGAAGGGAAAAGAAAGAGGGAAAAACAGAGAGAGTTTCTCTGAGTCGGTTCAGGCTTTCTTCATTTGTTTCTTGAGGACTTTTTGGAGTAAAGCTCAAGGGAGAGCTGGGGTAACTAAACATCAAGGATCCTGGCCTAAGACTAAGGAATTGGCTGAGGTTTAGCAGGCTTTCATTGACACTTGAGGTAAGATTCTAGAGTTCATCCATTTATGTTTCTGGTTTTTGAGTTGTGGTATTTAAGTTGAATTGAATGGAACTTTGGGGAATTCAGGCTTAAGGCTGAGGAGTGGCAAGTCAAGGAAGCCTAGGGATAGCTTGTGGGCGAAATCCTATCAAAGGTATGAATTCTAAGCTCCAATTTTGATGATCAGCTGGTTTTTACCGAGTTTTAGAGCTTAGGAGTGGTTATGGTGAAATCTGAGTTTGTGGATGCATGTGCTTGGGTTTTAGGTGTTTGGGGTGCTTGGGATGAGTGGAGTGTGTTCATGAGGTTGTTTTTAAGTTTGGGTAAGAGTTGGAAGAGGTTTGGTTGAGGTTGGTTCGAGAAAATCGCAGAAGGGAAATTTTGGTGCTGGGCTGTCTGTGACTATCGCTACAGCGCTAGCCTTTGGGCGCTGTAGCGTTGGGCCATAGTGCTAAGGGGAATTTGGCTTCTGTCTGTAGCGCTGTAGCGCCCTCCCAAGAGCGTTGTAGCGCTACCCTGCCTTCTGAAGGGGATTTTAGGGTTATTTGCAAGGGTTTTTTACCTAAGGTTTGGGGTTTGGTTCCACCACCATGTTTGGTGGAACTAGGACTTCCCGGGGGCTCGGGATTGGCCCCAGGGCTAGGTTTTGAACTTGAGGGTTGATGATGACTTTGGCCATGTTTGTGTTTAGGTGAGCGCTAGGGCTCGAGGGGGGTCGTGCTCAAAGAGTCAAGGGGTCAAAGCTTGTGAATTGAAAGGTAAGAAAACTACACCCGGTTATATGATTGTGATGGGACTAAGTGCTCCCGAGAATTGTATCGTGTCAATGTTGGTATCACGCCATGGGACATGTAAAAGCAGCCTAAGAGTGTCGTACATACTATCAGCGCACAGAGCGCGATTCGGCCACTGGGAGCCATGAACACTGGGATAACAGAGGGAGCAGCCTGTGAGCGCTAGCCCTGGTTATCGTTTATAAACTGTGCATGTTATGAGTTGATATGCCTAGTATGTGGAATACTTGACTATATTGAATGGTTATCTGACTCAGGCTATGTGATGCAACGTGAGATATTGACTTGTCTGATAATTGCTTATGCTCTGTTGATATTGTGTTTTCTTTCTGGGCCTTGGCTCACGAGTGCTACGTGGTGCAGGTAAAGGCAAGGGCAAGCTGGACCAAGCCTGAGGTGGAGAGCTCCGAGGTGAAATGTACATAGCCAACTGTTCGATCACCGTGATCGAGGAGTGGACCAGGACTGGGATTACCTAACTGCTTGTTTTGCCTTAGTATGGCTGGTAATTGTATCTGAGTCTTACAACTTTTGTAAACGATCTTTAAACTTGTATTTTTGGGATCCCGTGTAACCGGATAATTTTTCTTAATGAAAAGTGTGGCTTTTGAGACCAAAACGTTTTTAACCCTAGTTCCTTTGTAGCTTCTGCAACATGATTTTAATTAAATGACTTGATTAGCAAGTCTGGCACTTTATAAACACATAGTGTAGCAGTCTTGGCTATCCAGGGCGTTACAATGCTGCTTCCTGAACCTCTCATACAAAGGTTCCCATCTATTCTCCACAGTAGGCTGGGCTGGCACTGGTGCCACAGCCTGTGGAGCCTACAACCCAATGCTCTAAGGAGGGGCATGTTGCTACAATTGTTGAAGCTCTTCTTCTGTTTGGTGAAGTCTAGCTTCCATCTCGGAAAATAACTGATGCCAATTCGGTGGGGCAGGTGGAGGGTCCTGACCCTGGTTGTCTTCCTCGGCCCTATTGTTGCAGAGTCTGATTGATCGTCGAGGCATCACAACAATATGCCTGCAATCAATGATGTCGCTCATCAGGCATGATAACAACATCCAAAACCACCTTCCAATTCACATCAACCATTCACAACCAGCAAATCTACATAACACAGATTACATACAATAATCAAGGGGCCATGCCCTAGCATCATGCATATGTCAACTCATTCATCATGCTTTATTAAAATAATCAAACAAACAAGGCACTATAACAAACAATCAAGCATATAATTCAATAATTACCAATCAAACCTGAGTCGAGCTTGTCACTGGCAGCGAGCGTACATGTTCGGTCAATCTCCAAGAACCATAAACCTTGGCTCTCTCTGATACCAAGTTGTAACTCTCTACTTCCTTAGAGTTGTTACAAAGTGAGTTAAAAATGTGCCATTAGCTCACTAATCGAGGTTTTAGGTTATTAATGTAGCTAAATTGGAATAAAAAGTCGTTTAAAGACATTGAATATAAAATATTTGGTTATTCATTAAAAACATAAAGAGTTATAAATTTGGGATCCCAAAATACTGCTTAGAAAATGCTTTACTTCTCAAAATACATTTACGGTCGACTTAGGTGACAAATCTATACCAATACATTACATCTTCCCAAAATAACCCTGGCCGTGGCAGCAGGTACGCCAAACACGTATTCATCGCTCCACGCTCTCCATACTCATGGTTGGTCGACCTTTCCTTTGCCCTTACCTGCACCATAGAGCACCCGTGAGCTGAAGCCCAGCAAGAAAACTCAACACAAAACAATTTACATATGCATATCTATCAACAGGATATAACAAAGCAGCGAACAGGCTAAACACATAGCGGCCATGCCATCCTAGGCGCTCTACTAGGCCCTGGGTTCGCGGTCTTCACCGAGAGGATGACTCCAGCTATAACGACCTCCTTTCTTCGCATACATATATATAGTGTAAAACAAAGTTTAACTTGAATATGACAATACTAAAATTCTAAATTTACAAAAAAGAAAAACTTTATTAAACAATACATAAATTAATGTTCATAACTTCAAACTATACAATACTCACAACCAAATAAAAACTTTATCTTACATACAAATCTTAATACTTTTATAAATAATTTTTGTGGCGTTACTACACCTTATAACATAGAACTATAGATGTATCCAACCGATAAATTTAAAAGCTTTTATGTAAATTACAAAGTTCACGAAATACTTTTAAAGCTTTATGTAAATTATAAAGTTCACAAAATACTTTTTATGAAATATAAATATAAAATCAAGTTTCTCGTTTATTTATAATATAGCATAGCAGAACTCCACTCCCTTCAGGTCAACCCCATATGTACAGTCATGTTGGCTCCACGTATACTCATCAACGATTTATATTTGGGGCATCTTACCTACAATACAAAACATTATCTAATGAGCTAAGGCTCAGTAAGCAGAATAACTACCTCATATGCATTAAAATAAACATGCAACATGTTATGTATTTTCTTTCTTTCACTTTCCTTTCTTTTGGGCCCTAGAGGATGGATGCTGTTGTCGGCATTACATAGGGAATCACATTCCCACCTGAACATAAACATGATAATAGGGAATTCTCCCTCATAAACATTCATTATATAGGGAAGTACGTCTCCCTTATTACATTTTGGGACAGGTCTCCCAAGCAGCACCTCTACTTTAACGCTTTCAATAACATGTCTGTGAACATTAAGCATGCTTATGCATAATAAATATAACATTCTTGAAAATAACTTATGCATAAAAAAAAAATATGGCAGAATAACATGTAAAGCATATGAATGCACATAAGATACAAAAAAGACTTGTGTTGTAGATGAGGATTCTACTTACCTTGCGTCCTGATAAAACAACCGAAATTGTTAGCTTCCTGGTAAAAACACAAACTATGAACTTACATAAAATCTACATGGTGTAATTTTAGTTTATAATTGTTATTATTCCATTTTTCCTATTTTATTATTTATATTATGTCCAGGCGTATGATCATAATATAATTGTTCATGGCAAGATCCCGTTCTAAAAGTTGTGGTCATGGTCATACGGAAATGTCCAGGTCGTAATTTCGGTCCATAATAATAGGGAATAAGGTCATATAATAAAATTCCATAATAGTCAAAAGTGTGACTATAGCCTATATAAGTTTAGTATTATAATGACACATTAAAAAAAGTTTATATTTCAATTTTGGTATTGTAAATTATAACGACTGGAAAAATAATCTATATATAAATTTTAGCATTATAACGACATAGTAAAATAATCTATATAAAAATTTTTGGCATTATAACGACATAGTAACATAATCTATATATAATTTTTGGCATTATAACGACATATTAAAATAATCTATATATAAATTTTGGCATTATAACGACATAGTAAAATAATATATATAAAATTTTGGCATTATAACAGCATAGTAAAATAACCTATATATAAATTTTTAGCATTATAATGGCTTATAATGGCATAGTAATATAATCTATATATAAATAATAGCTAAATAACTGAACTGAAAGGCTCGGGAAGGAGCTTACCTAAAAGGTCTTCCTAGGCTACCGTTATAGCCAGAACTTCGCCTAGATCTTAGAGATTTAGAACTTTAAAGAGTGAAAAGAAGAATTTTAGGTAGATTGAGAGAAAGAAAGATTTTTCGTAAATCAAAAATGAATTATGGAAGGCCCTATTTATAGGAAAACATTAGGTTATTATGTTGCATAGTAAAATAATAAAATATTTAAAATATCAAGCATAGTAAAATAATAAAATATTCAAAATATCAAGCATAGTAATTTGTTGAAGTCATCATTGTATCACTACTGCATCAACATGTGGGACCCATGGGGTGGACCTGTTGTGGGACCCACTATGAATAGTGTCATGAATAGTACTCGATGAATAATAACAAAAAAAAACTAACACTTCCCAATCTTATTATATTACTTAGTTAAATATTTTTTACTCACAAACTTTTCTGAAAAAAGTTTCTCTAACATCCATAAATTAATTATTCTCATGTGTTAGTTACTTCAATAACTTAGAATTGTTAAAATGCCACAGTAGAATACAACTATATCCCCAACGGTCAGGTAACTGTTTCCAATGGTCGGATCATTATTCACCAACGGTTATAACAACTAGTTTTTTGACTATAAATACTTGTTCCTTCAACCATTTACTTGCAACAACTTCTTCATCTCTTACCCTTCTAGATAAAATTCATCATCTAATCATGAATTTCTCTTTATTGCTTATAACTTTAGTGATTGTTTGCTTGTATTTTGCATCATTCTATGGGTATTATACTAATGAAATTCCCATGGATATTATAGTTGTGTATTCATTAGTTATTCTTCCACTTTACTTAATAGCTCTAGCCTTCGATTAAAATTGTAATGCACTTAAAATTATGAATAAAAATATCTTCTCTTATTTTTCATAATTGTTATAATGCATTTGTAAAAAGAAGTGGGAGTTCCACCAGCACCCTAGGGGGTTCTCGCCCTAACGGCCTGCACTCCGCGTGCTCAACGCCATTCCCAGCCCCTTGCCGTACTCAGCTTTGCACTCTGCGTGCTCAACGCCGTTCCCGACCCCTTGTCGTGACTTTCTGCCGTTCCCGACCTTCGTCGTTCATTCACAAATATGCATTACATAGCATAAAATCAACAAATATTTAAACATATATTAAACACAGACAATAGGGCTACGCCCTACAATTCAATCAATAGGGTCGTGCCATGCAATACAAGCAATAGGGCCACACCCTGCTCTACGGGTACAAAAGTTTTCCTACCTGTGTCCCAAGCTATCTGAGCACCGCAATCTCAAGCACAGTCCTTTAACATGAGTCTCACTGATAACCTAGTCACAACATAATTACAATATCCATCCATCAAATTATAATCCAATAAATAGCCTCGAGACATAAATCTAGCCTACGGGACCTTGGATTCTACCAAACTGGGTAGTAGAAACCTTCCCGGGCCTTAACGTTTGAGTTCCCTAGCTAAATACCTTCAAACAGCCAAAATTCTGCATTTGGGCCGCGGCCCAGTCCCCCTTAAAGGTCGCGGCGTGCCCCAAGTCAGAGGCAAAATGCCTCTCTGCTAAGAGACACGGGTCGCGGCGCCTGGGCAATTTTTCCCGAAGTCCCCTAACCTATAAACTCAAGCAGACTGCAACGCCTGATGAACAGGGCCATGGAGTGAGCCTGAAACCCAAAAATCCTTTGCAAATTTCACGAGCTAACTTCCCTAAAAATCATTCTAAACGCACCCTAAAAACATAATTGAGTCCCATAATCATTCTAATACACTTTAAGTAGCACTAGAACCCCAGAAACTATTCCATATCCTCACCAAAACTCAAAATCAAAACTCAAGTTTGAACCTAGAAGAAAACACTTAAAACATGGCATAAATCCATTAAAACCAGAGCAAGGAGCCTTACCTCAAGGATGGTTCGACCCTCAGCTGTCTATAATCCTGCTCCTAGCTTTGATTCCCCAATTAACTTCCCTGAAAATCATTCTAAACACACCTAAATATAGAATTGAGTCCCATAATCATTCTAATACACTTTAAACAGCTCTGGAACCCCAGAAACTATTCCATATCCTCACCAAAACTCAAAATCAAAACTCAAGTTTGAACCTAGAAGAAAACACTTAAAACATGGCATAAATCCATTAAAACCATAGCAATGAGCCTTACCTCAAGGATGGTTCGACCCACAGCTGTCTATAATCCTACTCCTAGCTTTGATTCCCCAATTCACAACCTCAAATCCAAAGCTTTCTCCTCAAAAGTCCCAAAACCTCCCAAGCCTTAAGAGAGAGATGTGATTGAGAGAGAGAGAGAGAGGGAAGGGCTGAGAGTATCTTTCTTCTAATCAGTTCTAGACTTCTAAAGCCTAAGTTATCCCCTTTGCATCAAAATGACCAAATTGCCTCTAACTTAGCTCTTATCCTTTTAATACTACAAAGGGAAAATCTGTCATTTGTCACATTCCCACCAATTCCTTGAGTATTCCTATAAATCCTCATTTAATCCCGACATATCCAAATCATTGCTAAATTACTACCCATTACTCAAAAAAAATCCCGAACACATATAACATTCCCAAAATACCCCTAGGCTCCTCCCAAGCCGGGTATTTGACCCCGTTGTGACTTACTAGCTAAATTGCTCCCTAGGACCGTCTCAAATCGTGCATAACAAATATATCACCACTCACACATGGTATCAATCACAATATACACAAATATTGCATTTATTCCCTCAACGGGCTAAAATTTCAAATATGCCCCTAATAGCCAAATGGAGCCCGCATGCATTTCTAATCACATAGTCATTAAATTCACATATTAACATATTTAATTCAATTATTGCCCTATCGGCACACTAATAAAGGCCCTAGGCCTTATTGGAAAATTTGGGACGCTATAGTAGGCCCAATATACTTGTGGGAGCTGTTCGGGCCATAATCTATTGGCTTCTTCTAACCTCTTCTTCAGGCTCGCCTTAAGGGTTTTGTTTACAGCCCTGACCTGCCCATTGGCTTGTGGGTATGTTACTGACGAGAAATTCTTCGTGATGCCATATTTTTGACAAAAGTTAGTGAAGAGATCACTGTCGAATTGCATCCCGTTATCTAACACGATTTTCTTAGGAAGTACAAATCGACATATAATACTCTTCACCACGAAGTCCAAGACTCTTTTTGCAATGATGGTTGCCAAAGGCTCGGCTTCTACCCACTTCGTGAATTAATTGATCGCCACCACCGCATATCAAACTCCTCCCTTTCCCGTAGGTAGGGAACCTATTAGGTTGATTCCCCATACTGCAAATGGCCACGGGGATGAAATCATCGTTAGCTTGACTAGAGCAGCTCGGGCAACTATGGTGAAACGCTGGCATTTGTCGCACTTCTGAACATACGAGATCGAGTCTTTTGTCAAAGTGGGCCAAAAATAGCCCTGTCTCAGTATCTTCAATGCCAGGTTTTGCCCCGTAGCATGATCTCCACAAAAGCCTCGTGTATTTCTTGTAAAATAGTTTTTGTTTCCTCGAGCAGAACACATCACAGGATAGGCAACGAATGACCGCGCCGATATAAGGTTCCATCTACTATTACATACCTTGGATCTTGATGGAGTATATTTCTCACGTCTTTTCTATCATCAGGTAGCTTTCCAGTTGTTAGGTATTCCATTATGGGAGTCATCTAGGTCGGTCCTATGTCGATCATTCCAACCTCTATCATTTCTCCCGTCACACTCGGGCCCTCCAAGAACTCCACTGGCACTACATTCAATGTCTCAGCCTCTTTTGTGGTAGCAAGTCATGCCAAAGCATCAACATTAGAGTTCTGCTCGTGGGGTATCTATTCAACAGAGCTGTATTGAAATTTAGACAGTTCTCCCTTTACCTTAGCTAGGTAGGCCGCCATCTTGGTACCTCGAGCTTGATACTTTCCCAATACCTGAATGACCATGAGTTAGGAATTGCTATAACATTAGATGGCTTTTGCCTTGTGCTCTCTCGCCACCCTCAACCCTACTAGTAAGGCCTCATATTCTGCTTCGTTGTTGGATGCCTCAAATATGAATCTCAGAGTTGTATGAAATCAACGACCTTCTGGTGAGATTAAGATGATCCCAGCTCCTGATCTGTTCTTGTTTGACGATCCGTCAACGAATATTTTCAATAATTCCTGCACCGGCTCCCTCAAGAGCTCTTCTTGAAAACCGGTGCATTCAGCCATAAAGTCAGCAAGGGCCTGACTCTTAATTGATGTCTGTGGCATGTACAATATCTCGAACTGGCTAAATTTGATGGCCCATTTTAAAATACGTCTCGACGTTTCAGGTTTTGCAAAACCTACCTTAAAGGTTGGTTGGTTAAGACGTTGATTTAATGGGATTGGAAATATGGCTTGAGCTTTCTGGAAGCCAATATCAGACAGATTGCTAGCTTCTCTATCAGTGGGTATCGTGACTCAGCTCTGAGAAGTCTCTTGCTTACATAATATATTGGTTTTTGAGCACGGTCTTCTTCTCAAACTAACACGGCACTGACTACATTCTTTGTTACGACCAAATAAAGGAACAGAGATTCTCCTGACATAGGTTTAGATAATACCGGGGGCTCGAGCAGGTGTGGTTTTAGGTTGTGGAATGCCTATTCGCACTCCTCAGTCCACTCAATTTTTTGCTTCCTCTTAGCAAGTTGTAGAATGGCAGACACATGTCAATGGATTTTGAAATGAATCGATTCAAAGCCGCCACCCTTCCAGTTAGGCTTTGAACTTCTTTACGCGACCTTGGTGAGGGAATTTCTAACAACAGTCTGATTTTCTCAGGATTCGCCTCTATTCCCCTCGTGTTGACTATGAATCCCAGGAATTTTCCATCTGCCACTCCGAAAGTACATTCAGATTCATGTCATATCTCCTTAATATTCCAAAACATTCTTCAAGATCAGACACATGGTTATTGGTAGTATTTGACTTGACAAGCATGTCATCGACATACACCTCCATATTTCTCCCGATCTGGCCAACTAACATTTTGTTGACCAAGCGTTGGTATGTAGCCCCGACATTCTTCAATCTGAATGGCATAACTTTGTAACAGTATACGTTATGTTCAGTCATGAAACTAGTATGTTCCTGGTCTGCAGGATTCATCGCGATCTGATTATATCCAGAGTACACATCCATGAAGGACATGAGCTCGTGACTTGTCGTGGCATCTACCAACTGGTCAATCCTTGGTAGTGGGAGACAGTCCTTGGGACAAGCTTTATTTAGATCGGAGAAGTCGATACAGGTTCTCCACTTCCCATTCGGCTTCGGGACCAGCACGGGATTGGGAACCCTGATCGGGTATTTTGCCTCTCGGATAAACCCGCATTTTAATAACCAAGCTACTTCTTCCTCAAGGGCTTCAGCTCGGACTGTTCCCAAACGTCTCTAATTTTAGGATTTCGCAGGCACATTCTTGTCCAAATTTAAGGTGTGTAATATTATATTTGGACTTATTCCCACCATGTCTTCATGTGATCACGCGAAGACTTTCAGGTTTTTCTGTAAGAAATCAACCAACTCCTTCTTCCTTTTGTCGTCAAGGTTCTTTCCAATCTTTATGACTCTTGAAGCTTCATTGGGATTGATGTTTACTTCCTTGAGCTTTTCTATGAATTTGAGCTCTGATCTGTCTTCGTCTACTCGTGGGTCAATGACATCGCGTTGGGCGACCTCACTATCCTCTTTTTGCTGAGGTTCTTCTGTCCCATGAGTAAATTATACTCCTTGGAACTGCTCATCTCCGTCATTTATGACCATCACTTGCTGCCTGGGTTGTGATTTTCCCTTCATAGAAATGCTATAGCATTCCCTGGCAGTGAGCTGATTGCCTCTAATTGTGCATATTCTTGCAACTAAGGGGAATTTCATTGCCAAGTGGTGGATAGAGGTTATGGCTTCAAATTCCATCAGCATAGGTCAACCCAAAATCGCATTGTATGCATCCGGACAATCGATTACCACGAACTTGCATAATTTGCAAAACAGCTCGTGACTCTTCTCCCAATGTCACCACCAATCTGATCGTCTCGATGGCTGCTAACCCCTCACCTGGAAACCAGTACAGAGTCATCAAAGTCGCCTTCAAATCATTTATGGATAATCCCATTTTTTCCAGGGTGGACCTGAAAAGTAGATTCATAAAACTTCCATTACCCACTAGTGTTCTTTGGACCCTTCGATTGGCAAGCTGAACGGTTACCACCAGCAGATCGTTATGCGAGAATAGAACGTGGATAGCATCCTCTTCTATGAAAATGATTGCTTGCTTTTCCAATCTCTGTTGTGTAGATAACTATTGCTCCGGGACAAACTCCACCCCAAGACTTCAGTTCATTAATGTACCTCTTTTGGGCCCCGCTGCTCCTGCCTGCCGAATGAGGTCCTCCCGCAATGGTGGTTATATCTCCCCCTACTATTGGAGGAGGGTTGACCTAATTTGCTTGAGCTCCAGGTCAGCTTGTCGGAGCTTCCAGAACAGGTAGCAGATTCTGCCCAGCGAGCTGACTCGGATTCACCCGATTTCGGGCGTACTGGGCCAAAGGTCCCGCCCTAATGAGAGTTTCAATCTCATCCTTCAGCTGCCGGCAATCATCAATGATATGACCAATGTGTTAGGAAAAATAATATTGCCTCAATGGAAATGGTAAGATAATGTTACAACTCTAAGCAAAATATTACAATGGACAAGATTGATTAAAAAGTGTTACAACTCTATGAAAAAAGATACATGTAAATATAAAGAAAGAGGTAGAAGATGATAGAAATAGAAAATACAACTCTAAGAAAAAATATACAAATAAACTAGAAGTAGTATAATGAAAAGATATAGATGAGATTACAACTCTAAAACAAAAGATACATGTAAAAGAGTGAATAATAGAAGAAAAGAAAAGCAATTGAATAAAAGAACAAGAATAAGAACAATGAACAAAGAACTCTCACTCACACAACCAAAGTGAAGAGTATTGGGGATCACCAACTTGAACAAGGTTTGAAACCTTTGTCCAAAAGCTTATTTCCCCCTAACTCAAGCACTAAGGGATCTCTCACAGATTTTGGAAATGCTTTTTGGAATAATCAAGCCTCAAGGTGTTTCTAGCCAAGTGCTCTAGTGGATAGAAATGGTGTGTCTTACAAGTGAGCATTAGGCTCCTATTTATAGAGTTTAGAAACACCCTTTGAATTTCAAATTCCACCAACCCCCATGGCTGTTACCAATGATAAATTGGGTGTTTTATGGAATTAAAATAGAGATTTGGGAATTACTTGGCTGTTGGAAACGTTCAAAATTGGATAAAAACTGACTTAGTATGAATCTGTCAGCCACTAGCGCCGCGACCCTTGGTCAGTTTCAGCAACCAATTTTTTAAGTTTTTTCCAAAACGTTCCAATTTATTCCCACTTGATTTTGTAACTTCCATACACAATATGGGAGTTAAAATCACATCTCTATCAGCCATTTCTCATATGGCTTTAAGAAATTCATCTCAATATTGTGTAACAACAAATCTACACAATAATGGGTGATATTTAGGAGTTATAAATTTGTGATGAATTTGTAACACCAAATATGTTACATGTTTGGATATTTCACATATATCCAAAAAATGTAACTCTCTATTATATGTTACAATATGTGACACTCTATGTCACATTTATTTAATCTAAAACATTATATTATAAAATAATATAACACAATGTCGTTGTGGAACCGGCATAATTTTGAGGGATCTCTCTTTACCCTCTTGTTCTTCAATGGTTCTGGCTTCTTCCATGGAAGGCGACTAGAATTGGCCAGAAAAATGTGATCACGTGTGTCCGTTAAGTCATATACGTGGCGTAGATAGGCTTGAACTTCTTTGCAGGCTTGTTTTTTTACGTCCTACTCTGGTCTGGTTCACCATTCCCTTTCCTTTTGTTATTCCCCCCTTGGTTATTCTGGGTAACAGTTTGGGCCGTGGCTGCTACAACCGTTTCCACTCCAATGGGTTGGGCAGGGCTAGTTCCTGCAATAGAAGCTCATGCCTCCTCGAGATTTATCCACTCTTGAGCCCGAGCTAAGAATTCATCCATGCTTTTAACTCTTTTTCTTTGGAGTTCCTGCCATAGGTCGCCCCCGATGAGGATTCCTATCCTCATTTACATGAGTTTGGAGTTGTCATTAACATCCCTAACTCGTGCAGCAACATTGGAAAATCTACTCAGATATGCCTTCAACGTCTCTCCAGGTTGATGCTTTACGTTAGCTAATGAGTCAGCCTCAACCCGAGCTGCCTGTAAAGCTTATAATGCTTTTTTGAAATCAAAAGAAAACTTCCACGAGCTTATGGAATGCCTCTTATATTGTTTAAACCACTGGCTAGCTGGCCTGACCAGAGTCGCAGGGAAAAAAATACACCTTAGATCGAGCCTAACATTGTGAGCCATCATCATGGTGTTAAACATTCTGAGGTGATTTGACGAATCCCCGTCTCCATCAAATTTTGACAGGTCTGGCATTCTAAAGCCTACCGGATATATTGCCATCGCAATATTTGGAGCGAAATGTTTGAGCTCCTCATCTAAGTCGCAATCATCCTTTTCTTTTCCAGACAAAAGCCTCTTCATTTGCTCTTCCATCAAAGCTAGTCTTTCGAGGGTTTGGTCCCTAGTCCCTAGGTTAACTAGGGTTGTTCAACAGCTCTGATCCTATCGTATACGTTTGATGGGTTTTTGTCCCTCCAAGCTCGAGCTTGGTTTTGCAGGGCATTCCCGTTATCGAGTTCTATGGATGGACCTCCCTCTTGTCATGTATAGTTAATATCTTCATCCCGAGCAAGATACCTTCTCTGCGAGTTCAGACAATCGCGTAAATCGGGTTACTGGTCATACCGAGGGCTCTGCATTGAACTAAAATGAGTCCTTAGGTTGCTCTTGGACTTGCCGCTACGATGGCTTTCGGTCCAATAACTCTCGTTTGCAAAGCTTACAGCTTGTGGCTGGGGCTGAGGACCTGGATTCTCGACAAGTGTTCGTGGGACATAAGTATTGGCAAATGGGGGAGGATTTCTCCTACTGTCTCCATGAGCTGGAATATCCCGTTGAGGATGAGGTGGTGTTGGATGTCTTATAGGTGATGGGGGATACCTTATTGGTGAGGCTATCCTCGTTCCATCAAGACTAACTAAATTAGCCCGCCTCTGTTCCACTCCAATGTCTCTAGTTCTCTATGCCTGGTGATTCGATCGTGGTGTAGGAGGATTTGTTGGAGCATTTTGTCTTCGTGAGCCTATCCCAGCCCCTCCTCGTGGATTATCATGGGCATTCCTAGGGACCTGTGAAGAAGGCACCGAACTTGGGGTTGTAGTCCTAACCGACCAACTGACGTGTTGACGACCCCTGTGATGGTTGTTGGGTCGAACATTCTGGTGATCTCGCCCCGCAAGTACAGAACTTGGAGTGGCGGTTCTGACTGATTGACTCGGTTTGGATCGATTATTCCTGTGGGACTTATGAGACTCACTTTGCCTCTTCCCGACATTAACGTCGGTTGCAAGAGAGGGTAACCGAGCCAAAACCTCCTCAATCTGCTTGTTTTCCCTAGTAAGATGGCTCCATAATTTCATGTTCTCCTTCTCGATGGCAACTAGATAGCCTGGGTTTGGGTTTGGCGGTAATGACGCCGAACTCCCAGTGTCATCTTGACCCTCTGGTTGTTTTCCCGGACATTGCTTAATCTCAGGGCCACGTTCGTTTGGAACAGCGGTATGATGGGCCTCCTGCCCACCGGTTTGTTCTATCTCATTATCATGCATTGAGCGAGTGAGCACCATGATGGAAATCGACTGGGACTTTGGTGAAGCACTAATTTGCTCTCAATGAAAGCACCAAACTGTTGACGTGGTTTTTCGCCAGCAGTGTATTAAGAAATAATAGGGGCAGATTATTGTTTGATGATAAACCGTAATGAAAATAACAAAATTCACTCAAAAAACACAAAACTTTTACGTGGTTCAGTGGTTAAAATCCACTTAGTCCACGAGTCAATATTATTGTTGTTTCTCTCTATTTTTGCTGAGTTTCGGTATTACAGAATAATAGTCCCCTTCCTGGTTCAATATTCCCAGTATTTATAGGGGAATTCCATGAACAAGTTTGGGTAACTGCGTGAGTCAATCACGTAATTACATAATGTCTATATTTAACCCAAATCATTCCCATTTATGTTGGGATATGATTTGATAACAAAATAAATATGTTCCTGCTATCTCGGATAATAAATATGACAGTTGTAACACCCCAATTTGCTAATAAGGTTTAGGACCTTGATTAGCGTGCCTAAAGGGCAATAATGAATTAAAATGTTAATATATGAGTTTAAATGAATATGTGATTAGAATGCATGTTTAGGTGGAATAAATATGTGTGTGGGCCCTGTTTGTTTGTTAAGGGTAAATTGGTAATTTTAGCCCGTTGAGGGCATAGATGTAATAATTGTGTAATATGATTAATACCATGTGTGAGTGGTGAAAATATTGTGATGCACATGCCGAGATGGTCCTAGGGAGCTAATTAGTTTAAAAGTCACAACGGGATTAAATACCCGGCTCGGGAGGGGCGTAGGGGTATTTTGGGAATTTTATAATTTGAGTTTGTGAGTTAATGGTAATTGAGTAACTTGAGTGACCATTGGTAACTATTGAGAGTAACAATTTTAGATGAGAAAATAGTAGATTTGTAAGAAAGGTGAAATGTCAAAAATGCCCTTGAGGTTTAGTTAGGAAATGAATTACATGGAGGGGTAAAATGGTCTTTTGGCGGGATATAGAAACCTTCAGCTGAAGGAAATGAACATTCACGATACTTTATGCTAAGTGTGACTGAAGTTAAGCTTTGGATGGCTAGAGGAACTAAGAAGGAAAAAGAAACCTAAGAACCTAGAAGGCAAAGTGGAAGAGGAAGTGAGCTGAGTTCTTTGAGGCTAGTGAAGAGCTTAAGGGTGTAAAATCAAACTCAGGCCAAGGGTTATTCAGAGGTAAGAATTTATCCCCTGTTTTGTTTAAGTTTTAAACTTGACTTTTAGAAAGTGAGCATGAAAATTGAAAGAGAGTTGTGGCTGGTTTGCATGGGAATTCAGCTTGGTAATCAAGAGGGATTGACTTGAAGTTGGAATTGGAGAAAGTTCAAAGCTGAATTATTGATTGAGGTAAGAGTTCTAAGCATCTTTGAATTTTCTTTTCTGGTGTGGTTTAAGAATATTGAGGCATGGTTTACATTTTACAAGCCTTGGTTTAAGTTTTAAAAGCTATGGTTTAAGTTTCTGAAATTTGAAACCAAAGTGTGGATTATGGGTGTGATTGTGTGTTTGACCTTGTTGTTAGTGTTTATAGGTTGTTAAATGGTTCATTTGGGTTTTTAAATTGATTTTGGGGTTTAGGTTTGTGTTTGGGTTGAATTGGAGGTGTTTTGGCTCGGGGAAAATGCAGGCGAAAACCCAGAATTCTGGGTTCGCGAAGGGGCGCCACGGCCCTGTTCTTTGGCGTTGAGTTGCAAGGCTGCATCAGGATCTGGGGGAACTTTCTGGGTGTCGCGGCCCTCAAAGGGTAGTGCCGCGACGCTAGGCTATTTTCTGGGTAGGGAAATTTTGCATTTTAGGGCTTTCGTCCCGGGGGCTCGGGGGATGTTTCTGTTACATTGTTTTGGGAAATTGGAGGTCCCGAGAGTACGGGATTGGTCCCGAGAAGTGGTTTTGGATTGGTTAGTATTAAAGAGTGTTTTATATGTTTTGTGACTAGGTTTTCGAAGAGGCTTGGGTTAGAGGACCGTGCTCGTAACTTTGGTGCATTGTGAAGCTCGGGATACAGGTAAGAAAACTGTAGTACCCGTAGAGCAGGGCATGGGCCCATAGTGTTGTTGCAGGGCACGGCCCTAGATTGTATTACATGTTAGGGTGTAGCCTTGATTGAATTATTATATGCTTGAATGTTGTTTGAGTTATGCTATATGTGATTATAGTAGAATGAACGGCAAAGGAGCCGAGAACGGCGAAGGGCCGAGAATGGCGAAGGGCCGAGAACGGCAGTGGGGCCGGGAATAACACTTAGCACATGGAATGCTTATTGTTAGGGTGAGACCCCAATGGATACATGGGATATCCTTACGGTGAGAACCAAGACCCCAGGCTTTGGTAACGCTTCTGGGACGGCATGGCCGTATTTGTTTAGTCTGATGGACTATCTGTTTATCTGTGGATTATCTGATATGTTGATTATATAATATGCATATGTTATGTTCTGTATGAGTTTTCTTGCTGGGTTTCAGCTCACGGGTGCTCTGTGTTGCAGGTAAGGGCAAAGAAAAAGTCAACCAGCCATGAGTACGGAGAGCATGAAGTGGCACGTACATGTTTGGCCTGCCCGACTGCTTTGGTTGGGGGCATTTTGAGAAATGGCTGTATTAAATTTGTAAACCTATTTTGAGTTGTAAATATTTTGTAAACCTTATTTTGGGATCCCAAATGTAACACACTTGAAATTTTCAATGAAATAGAGTATTTTCAAAGATTACAGCCTTAAATTTTGCTTAGTCGCACTTTTGTTCTAAAAACCTCGTTTAGCGAGTTAATTGCACATTTTAAACTCACTTAGTAACGACTCTAAGGTAGTAGGGTGTTACAACAGCCTGGTCATGAATAAGCGTATAAACAAATCCTGATTCTTTGGGGATCCTTTAGTATGCATTATATCTGAATCACCACGAGCTGCATAGGGGCTTGGGACAATTTCTATTACCTGGTTTAGTAAAAATTGAGGTCCTGAAGGCTAGTTTTGTTCCCCAGGTATTTTATTTCTGATTGGAAGTTGATGGATGTCAATGGCCCTTGTGACTACGTTTATCGCTGAGGCTCGAGGCTAAGGATCGTGCTCAGAACCAGTTCACCATCTCTGCTCCGAATCATAGGTAAGTAAACTGCATCCGTTTATGTAATTATGTGTAACGACCCAAATTACTAATAAGGCCTAAGGGCCTTGATTAGTGTGCTTGAAGGGCATAATGGGAATTATGTGTGATTTTAATGATTAAGATGCATGATTATGATTTAAAGCATGTTATTTGACTATTTGAATATTTGAGATGCATGACTATGTGTATTAGTATGCATGTAGGCCCTGATTAGGTTAGAAGGGCATAATCGTAATTTTGGCCATAATGGGCATAACTGCTTTGATATATGTGATAATTGTCGATACCACATTATTATGTGGATATATTTGAGATCTGTGACTCGAGACGATCCTAGTGAACAAAGTAGCGGAAAAGTCATGGCGGGGATTTGTACCCGGCTCGGGGTGAGCTTAGGGGTATAAATGGGAATTTAGCGAATATACCGGAGTCTATTTTGGACATTGAGGAATATTATTGGTGATTAATTAGGTATCGGGAGTTAAGCGGGAAATATTAGAGACACTCGAGGAGTTAGCGGGAATTGGGGTAAAATGACTAAAATGCCCTAAGTGGATTAAAGGGTTTAGACTTAATAGGGAGGGCATAATAGTCATTTTGCCTACAGGAGTTAAGTTTTACCAAGGCTTTATGTTAGTGGAGATTGTAGAAAAGTGTAGAAGTCTGAGAGAGAAGGAAAAGAAAGAAAAAGGAAAGGAAGGAAAAACAGAGTAGTTTTCCCTGAGTCGGTTTGTGCTATTATCACCATTGTTCTTCATTCTTTTTGGAGTAAAATTCAGAGGAGAGCTAGTTCAATTAAGCTACAAGGTTTCTGAGCTAAGCTTGAGGATTTTTCAAGGGTTTAGAAAGGTTAGGCCATCACTTGAGGTAAGGTTCTGTAAATTCTTTAGTTGCTGGTTTTGGTTTTTGAACTGTGGTGTGTAAGCTGGGTTTGATGGGGACTTTGGGAAATTCAGGGCAAAGGTTAAGGAAGAGCAAGCTAAGGAGGTGTAAAGGTTGTCTTGAGGTCGAAGCTCCATTAAAGGTATGAATTCTGAGCCTCTAACCTTGATGTTTTGCCTGGTTTTGTTGAGTTTCTGAGCTTAGGGACAGCTATGGTGAATTTTGGGATTGGAGATGCATGTGCTTGAGTTTTAGGTATTTGGGGTGCTTGGGATGAGTGGAATATGGTTATAAGGTTGTTTTTGAGGTTGGCAAAGGTTTGGGGAAGTTTTGGTTGAGTTTGGTTCGAGGAAATCGCAGGAGGAGAAATTTGGTGTTGGTCTGTCTGTGACTAGCACTACAGCGCTAGCCTTTGGGCGCTGTAGCGCTAGGCCAAGCTTGCTGAGGGATTTTTTTTCTGTTTGTAGCGCTGTATTGCCCTCCCATGAGCATTGTAGCGCTACCCTGCCTTCTGAAAGGGATTTTAGGGTTGTTTGCAAGGGCTTTTGACCTAGGGTTTGGGGTTTGATTCCACCACCTTGTTTGGTGGAACTAGGACTTCCCGGGGGCTCGGGATTGGCCCCGGGGCTGGGTTTTGGACTTGAGGGTTGATGATAACTTTGGCCCATGATTGTGTTTAGGTGAGCGCTAGGGCTCGAGGGGGATCGTGCTCAAGGAGTCGAGGGATCAAAGCTAGTAAATTGAAAGGTAAGAAAACTGCACCCGATTATATGTTTGTGATGGGACTAAGTGCTCCTGAGAATTGTATCGTGTCAATGATGGTATTACGCCTTGGGACATGTTAAATCGGCCTAAGAGTGCCGTACATAATACTTGCGCGTAGGGCGCAGCTTGGCCACTGGTCTTTTGTAACGGAGGGCCGGAGTCAGTGGGATAACGGAGGGAGCAGCCTGAGAGCGCTAGCCCTAGTTATCATTTGTGCAGTGATATGAGATATGAATTGATATGCTTAGTGTGTTGAATACTTGATTATACTGAATGACTATATGGTTGAGATTATGTGATGCAATGTGAGATATTGATTTGTCTGTTGATTGCTTGTGCTCTGTTGTTGTGTTTTCTTGTTGGGCCTTGGCTCACGGGTGCTACGTGGTGCAGGTAAAGGCAAAGGCAAGCTGGACCAACCCTGAGATGGAGGGCCGCGGGGTGGAATGTACATAGCCAGCTGTTCGATCGCCATGGTCGAGGAGTGGGTCAGGACAGGGATTACCTAATTGTCTGCTTTGCCTTAATATGGCTTGATATTGTATATAAACCCTGTGTCTTTTGTAAACAGTCTTTAAGCTTAATTTTTTCGGGATCCCGTGTAACAGATGATGTTTCTTAATGAAAATGTGGCTTTTGAGACCAAACCATTTTTAACCCTAGTTCCTTTATAGTTTCGGTAACACGATTTTAATTTGATGACTTGATTAGCAAATCTGGCACTTTACAAACACACAGTGTAACGGTCTTGGCTATCCAGGGCGTTACATTATGATTGGAACTAGAGTCCTCTATATCTGAATACAATCGTTTTATGTTTATGATATGCCATGTGAGCATGAAATAAATGACCTAAGTATGCCGAAATTGATATTTGCACACAGGACGCAGCTCGACCATTGGTAGCTGAGGTTAATTAAATAATCATTGAGCTTGCCCTAAGTGAGCCAAAGTCAGTGGGTTAAACATTGGGCTCGGCCTAAGTGAGCCGAAGGCAGTGGGTTAAACAGAGGGTGCGGCCTAAGGGCATCGACCCTGAGTATTGTATGATATGTTTGTTGTTGTTATTCTGATGATTATGATATGTTTAATACCTGGATGATAGATTGTGGATTTGTTGATTTCTAGCACTGATTATGTGTCTGTCATAAGGTGTTGAATACTTGGTTAACTGCTTTATGGATCATTTGATTATTTGTATTGTTTATGCTCTGTATTATGGTTTTCTTGCTGGGCCTTGGCTCACGGGTGCTACGTTGTGCAGGTAAAGGAAAGGGTAAGGTGGACCAACCCTGAATTGGAGAGCTCTGGGGCGGAATGTACATAGTCAGCTGCTTGGCCGCCACGGCCGAGGGATGGTACAGGGACAGGAGAACCCTAAATACCTAGTTTGCCATTAGAGTGGCTTGTGGTTGTACATGACCTTTGAAATTTTGTAAACTGTCCTTTAAACCCTGTTTTTGGGATCCCGTGTATAAAACAATTATTTAAATGAAAGTTATCTATTTATGACCAAAATCTTTTAACCCTAATTCGATTACGGTTTTAGTGTCACATTTTTAACTAAACGATTTAATTAGCAAGTCTTGCACCTTAATAAACACACAGTGTAACGGTCTTGGTTATCCAGGGCATTACAGTATCAAATACGACCCATGTATTGGGATATGAGGTTCTGGAACTACAAACCGACTTTTCTTACGAGGAGCGACCAGTTCAGATCCTAGACACAAAGGACAAGGTTCTAAGAAACAAGACGATTCCTCTAGTCAAAGTCTTATGGAGGAATAGCAAGGTCGAGGAAGCGACCTGGGAGCTAGAATCGGTTATTTGGGATCAACATCTCGAGTTATTCAAGTAAATTTTGAGGACGAAATTTTCAGTTTGGGGGATAGTTGTAACGTCCCAAAATGCAAATAAGGCTTAGTGCCTTGATTAGTGTGCCGGGAGGGCATAATTGGATATACGTGTGTGTGTGTGTGTGTGAATTAAATAATTAAATGTGTGACTTTGTGGCATACATGAGTTATATGGTAATATAAATATATAGATGCATGTTTATATGTATTAAATATGCAGATGGGCCTGTTCTTGTTAATAGGGGCATATTTGTAATTTTGTCCCATTGAGGGCATAAATGTGATTATGTGTGTGTGTGTGGTGTTTGTGACCAGATTATTATGTGGATATAGTTGCAGTATTTGGCTCGAGGCGATCCTAGTGAGTGGATTAGCATAATAGTCACAACAGGGTCGAATAGTCGGCTCGGGGTAAGCCTAGGGGTATTTTGGGGACATAGTATATGTTCAGGATTTACCGGGTAACGGGTAGCTATTTAGCAGCTATTTAAGTATTTAGCGGTTAATCGGGGAATTATAGGAATACTCGAGGAATTAGCGGGATGTGGCAAATGGCGATTTTTCCCTTGGTAGTGTTAATGGACTGAGATAACACTATGGGCTTTTTAGTCATTCCTTTGGCTTAGAATGGACTTAACTATGGGATAGCATAGTCATTAGGACTCTGTGGAAAGAACTAGAATAGAAGGAACATCTCTCAGCTCTCTCTCTCTCCCTTCATACGGTTCTCTCTCTCTCTCTCTATCTCCTTGGGTGCACTTGGAAACTTTGGTGAAATCCTTGGGGAATTGGTTCAAAATTGAGGAAGCTTGGAGCTTGAGGTGTTTGGTTTTAGCTCAGGGTCGGAATTGCAGTTGAGGTAAGGATTTTGTTATGATTTTTTATAGTATTTCTGCTGTAGTTTGAGGTTTTCTTGAGTTATAAGCTTAGGGTCTAATTTTGAGTTTGAATGAGTTTATGGGATAAGTTTTAGGGTGGTTACATTGCTGCCTTGATATGAACTCTTGACAGAATTAGGAGTTTAAGCTTTGAGTTGGGTAGATTTTAGTGAGGTGGCTCGTAAAAATACATGAGAATGTCTGCGATTTTGTAACACCCTTGATAACCAAGACCGTTACACTGTGTGTTTAAAATAGTACAAGACTTGCTAATCAAGTCGTTTGAACATAGACGTTTTTCTAAAGTCAACTAACAAGTTAGGGTTAAAAGGTTTTGATCATAAAATGGTTGACTTTCAATAAAATAAGAGTTTGATACATGGGATCCCAAAAATAATGTTTACAAGGAGGTTACAAACCTCAAAAGTAAATATAACTGCAGCCAGCCTAAATGGCAAAATACAAATTTTGGCTTTAGTCTCTGTAAATCCCTCGGCCATGGCGGTTGAGTAGCTATCGATGTACACCCTACCCGCAAATCTCTCCAACTCATGACTGGTCCAACTTTCCCTTGCCTTTACCTGCACCACGTATCACCCGTGAGCCAAGGCTCAACAAGAAAACCAAATTCAACAAGCATAGATAACTATAGAGTGCATATTAAATTTTAGATCAACCAGTTCAATCAACAACAGAGTACAAGTACTAAGCTAGGCAGCAATAACAATTTAATCCAGACATATAATTCAATCTAATATAATTAATTAAGGGTCAATGCCCTTAGGTGGAGCCCTTTAGTTATTTAGTTGATCCTAGCTCGCTTAGGTCGAGCTGCGTTCAGTACACTTAACATCAGCCCCGACTCCCTTAGGTCAGACTTTCATATCAAACATAACAAGTATACAGGTTGCAAAACACTCAATTGAAATTAGTATGAGCTAACCTGCCTATCCAGATGTTACCAATCATAATTACCTTCATAACCTTGCATATATTCACATACAGGGAAGTCTCAGTCCCATTCACAACGTGGGTGCAGTTTTCTTACCTCGAGTCCTGAGTGGAGGATGTGGAGCGGTTATGAGCACGATCCTTCATCCTGAGCCTTAACGATAACCCTAGTCAATAGCAACAATGGATAACTATCAAAATCTATTCCAATTAAATGCTTTGGAATAAAATACTAGCCTCAAGGACCTCGAATTCTACTAATCCGAGTAGTAGAATTTTTCCTGAGCGCTTAGGTTAAAGTCCCCGTGGCTAAAAACATTTTTTGGCTAAGGCTACCTAGGCGGGCTGTGACCGGCCCTAAGGGTCGCAACGTGCCCCCAAGTCAGAGGCGCTAGCCCCTAGGTCCAAGGATAGGCGGGCCGCGACTTGCCCTACAAGTCTACGACGCACCCACGAAACAGCAAGCCCCCCAGGGTCTTTTGGGTCACGCGGGCCATGGCGCCCATGAATTGGGTCGTGGCGCGCCCCCGTGAACCCATAAATCCCTGGGTTTTTCTACATTTTCCCCCAAAGCAAAGCCACAGAATTCCACTTAGATATATACCCAAGCCAAAACTAGGTCCAGAATTCCCAATAATACCGCATAAAATACACATATAGCCTAAAACACTAGTTCAAGCTTCCTTAAATCCCAAAGTCAAACACTCCCTCAAGTATCCCTACGCATGGTCATAACCCAACCAAAAATCCAACAGATTAAAGTCTGTAATCTTACCTCAGTTATGACTTGATCCTCAGCTATCCCTTTGACTGTTTCTAGCTTAATTTCCCATATTTCCCAGGCTTTCCCTTCCAAAGTTCCAAAACTCCCAAGGCACAAGGGAGGGAGAGGGATATCGTGAGAGTAATAGAGAGAGAGTGCTAAGAAAGTTTCTTATATGTTCCAGCCTAATCCTAACACTTCCTAGCTATATCCCTTAACCATAAAGATCAAAATGCCCATTACACTAACTCAGCCCCTTTGTTTCCCATAAGGGAAAAATGGTCATTAGCCCCAATTCCAGCTAATTCCTCGTGTCATCCTACAAATTCTCAATTAATCCCGACATGCCCATCTAATTATCATATAACTACCCGTTACTCGATAAATCCCAAATATACGTTAAATTTCCCAAAATACCCCTAGGCTCACCCCGAGCCGGATATTAAACCCCGCTGTGACTATTCCGCTAATCCTCTCACTAGGATCGCCTCGAGCCGTATACTGCAAATATATCCACATAATAATGTGGTCCCAACCATTTAACACATATAATCACATTTATGCCCTCAACGGGCCAAAATTACAAATATGCCCTTGTAAACAGGAGCGGGCCTACATGCATATTGAATACCCATAAACATGCATATAAATATATTCATATTATTATATAAATCATGCATGCCACATAGTCATGCATTCAATTAATTAATCACACATATATCTAATTATGTCCTCCCGGCATGCTAATCAAGGCACTAAGCCCTATTAGCATTTTCGGGACGTTACAACTATCCCCTCCTACTGAAAAAAAATTTCCTCAAAATTTACCTGAATAACTTGGGATATTGATCCCGCATAGCTGACTCTAGCTCCCAGGTCGCTTCCTCGACCTTGATATTCCTCCATAATACTTTGACTAGAGGAATCACCTTTTTCCTCAAAACCTTATCCTTCCTGTCTAGGATCTTAACTGGTCGCTCCTCATATGACAAATCGGTCTGTAGTTCCAGATCTTCATATCCCAATACATGGGTCATATCTGAGACGTACTTTTGAAGCATTGAGATATGGAATACATCGTGAACCCCTGACAATGACAGTGGCTGAGCCAATCTATAGGCTACCTGCTCGATCCTCTCCAGGATCTCAAAAGGTCCTACGAATCTTGGGCTCAGCTTGCTCTTTTTCCCAAACCTCCCTACCCCTCACAATGGTGAAACTCACAGAAATACATGGTCCCCGACCTGGAACTCCACGTCCCTACGCTTGGGATTAGCGTAGCTTTTCTGTCTACTCTGCGAAGTGAGCATTCGAGCTTTGATCTTCTCAATAGCTTCATTTGTCTTCTAAACCATCTACGGTCCCAGATACTTCCTCTCCCCCATCTCATCCCAATGAATAGGCGATCTACACTTCCTTCTATACAACATCTCGTATGGAGCCACTTTGATCGTTCATTGATAACTATTGTTTTATGAGAACTCAATCTACGGGAGGTACTTACTCCAAGACCCCTCGAAGTCTAACACACATACTCTAAGCGTGTCCTCCATTATCTGAATTGTCCTCTCAGACTGTCCGTCTATCTGATGATGAAAGGTTGTACTGAACTTCAACTGAGGTCCCATAGCCTTCTGCAAACCACCCCAAATCTTGGAGGTAAATATGGGATCCAAGTCTGATACTATAGATTTAGGACCCATGCAGTCGTACAATCTCCCTCACATAAAACTTTGCATACTAATCCACAGTATAGGTTGTTCTCACTGACTGAAAGTGAGCTGACTTGGTGTACCTATCTTCTATCACCCACACCGAGTCATGATGCCCCACCATCCTGGGAAAATCTCCTACAAAATCCATGGTAATATCTTCCCACTTCCACTCGGGAACACCCAAAGGCTGTAACAACCCCGCTGTTTGCTGGTGTTCAGCATTTACCTTTTGACAGGTTAAACACTTGGCTACATACTCAACCATGTCCTTCTTCATCCCAGGCCACCAATACAAAGTCTGTAGATATTTGTACATCTTTTTGGTGCCTGGATGGAGTGAGTATGGTGTAGTATGGAAACACATATCTAACCCTTATACCTCAGTAAACCCGTCTCTGAAATGGAATAATCCTTAGCCCTCCAGCTAGGACATTTCCTCTAACCTCCTACAACTACTGGCAAGAGGGTAGACTGTAAAGTAATATTGGCCAACTTGGCCACAACTAATTTTATCCTCGCTCTGATCATTTCCTTTGCTAACTCCTTTGATATCTGCTTCGAGCTAAACAACTGTCATGGGCCCCTTTGGCACAAAGCATCTGCCATTACATTGACTATTCCTAGGTGGTAAAGGATGTCACAGTCATAATCCTTCACCAATTCTAGCCAACATATCTGTCTCATATTTAGGTCCTTATGGGTGAAGAAATATTGTAAACTCTTATGATCAGTGTATATCTCGTATTTCTCTCCATACAAATAATTTCATCATACTTTCAGTGCAAATACCACCGCTGCTAGTTCCAAATCATGGGTAGGGCACCGCTGCTCATATTTCTTTAGTTTTCACGACACATGGGCAATAACCTTCCAATTCTGCATCAACACACATCCTAATCCTAGTCTTGATGTGTCGCAGTACACTACAAACTTGTCCTCATCTGAAAGAAGACTCAGTACCAGAGCAGTAATCAATTGTCCCTTCAATTCCTTGAAACTACCCTCGCATTTTTCTAACCATATGAACCTCAGATTTTTTCGCGTCAACTCATTCAATGGTGTGGCAATCCTTGAAAATCCTTCCACAAGCTGTCTATAATATCCAGCTAGTCCAAGAAAACTCCTAACCTCTGAGGCATTCCTTGGCCTCGGTCAATCCCTAATTGCTTCTATCTTAGCCAGATCCACCTTAATCTCATCTCCACTGACAATATGTCCAAGGAATGTTACCTCTGATAACCAGAACTCACACTTCTTAAATTTAGCATACAATCGATGCTCTTGCAATCTCTGCAATACCCGTGGGATATGCTACACATGTTCTGCCTCTGAGCACAAGTATACCAGGATGTCATCGATGAATACAAGCACGAACTGTTCTAACAAATCATTGAACACCCTATTCATCAGATCCATAAATGCTGGTGGGGAACTGGTCAATTCAAAAGACATGACCAAGAACTCATAATGCTCGTACCTCGTATGGAAGGCAATCTTCGGAATATCCTTGTCCTTGATCCTCAGCTGGTGATAACCATATCGAAGATCAATCTTCGAGAATACCGTCTTACTCTGCAGCTGATTGAATAGGTCATCTATCCTCGGTAGGAGGTACTTGTTCTTGATAGTTAACTTGTTCAACTCCCTGTAGTCTATACACATTCTAAGAGTCCCATCCTTCTTCTTCACAAATAAAATCGAAGCACCCCATGGCGAGAAGCTAGGTTTGATAAACCAAAAATCTAGTAGCTCTTGCAACTGTATCTGTAACAACCCAAAATCACTAATATGGCTTAAGGGCCCTGATTAGTGTGCCGGGAAGGCATAATTGACTTATGAGTTAATTTATTGATTTAATGCATGATTATATGATAGGCATGCTTGTATGATTATTTGAATGTAAATTTGGTTAAATGTTATATTTGTGAGAACCACATTATTATGTGGGTAGATTTGTAGTGAGCGACTTGAGGCGATCCTAGGGAGCTAGATAGCGGGAAAAGTCACAACGGGGCTTAGTATTTGACTTTGGATAAGTCAGGGATTTTAGGTATCGGGTAGTTATTTTGTAATGACCCAAAATTACTAATAAGGCTTAAGGACCTTGATTAGTGTGCTAGGAGGGCATAATTGGAGGTTATGTGAATCAATAGTGTGAGAATGCATGTTTATGAGTATTGGGTGAGCATGCGGGCCCTGTTCGACTGGTAAGGGCATAATCGTAATTTTGGCCGTTAGGGCATAAACGTAATTGTGTGTGAGAAATTGTTGAGACCACATTATTATGTGGATAGGTAGATATATATATATGTGAAATATGTGAGAACCACATTATTATGTGGATAAATGTGCAGCCGGTGACTTGGGGCGATCTTAGGAAGCTAGATAGCAGGAAGGTCACAACGGGGCTTAATGCTTGACTTTGGGCAAGTCAGGGGTACTTTAGGTATCGTGTAGTGATTTGGACTATCGGGTGATGAAAATAAATATATGGAGATATATTTGAGGTTAGAATGTTTAGGCGGGAGTACTGGGGAATTTTACTATTTTGCCCTCGGGGATGTTTCCGGTACCCCAAGCTTTGGGATTAGTCTAACAACCTAAGGATATACTTGGAAAGACTTAGAAAATACTAGATAGAAAATGTAAACCGACCTCTCAGCCTTCTCTCCCTTCTCTCTCTTTCCTCTCCCTCTTAAGGAAGAAAAACTCTAATTTTGTAAAGGGAAACCAGCTAATTTATGGGAATTGAAGGGGATAAGCTAGAGGATTAACTCAAGAACTAATTAAGGATTGAATTAGAGCCAAGGTAAGCATTGATTTTTGCTCTGTGGTTAGGAACTTTAAGAAAAATGGCTGAGTTTTGAATATTTGTGGTTTTGGCATTTAGGGTGGAATTTGAGGCTGGAACTTTGAAGCTAGGTTAGGGAAACTTGTGGAGAGGTGATACTGCAACTAAGGTAAGTGTCAATTTAAAGTTTAATGGTCGAATTCTAGAAATTCCATGGCTGGTTTTGAGTTTGTGGGTTTGAAATCTCAGAAATTGGAATTGGAATTTTGGTGAGTGTTAGGCTGGATTTCTGGTTGGATTGCGTTGTTTAAATTATTCCAATGATGTTGTTATTAATTGGTTTTAAGTTAGGGGCTTTGGGATGGCTTAAGATGAGGTTTAGAGATTGAAAATGGTGGATTTTTCTGGGTTCGAAGGGTCGGGCCGTGGCATAGTTCTTGGTGAGTCGCGGCCCTTCGAGGTTGTTGCATGTTGAGGAAGGAGGGCAGACCGCGGCATGGTCCAAGCAATGTTGCGGCCCTTACCTATTTTTGTGCCCATGGAGGGTTCTGTCAGGGGCCATGCCGCGGCATGGATGGCCCATGCCGGGGCGCTTAAGGGATTTTGGGATTTTGAGATTTTAGGCTTGGGAATTTAACCTAGGGTGCTCGGGGTTGAGTCTTTTACAATATTTGGTGAAGTTCAATGTTCCGAGGACTAGAACTTGGTTTAGAAGCTCATTTAAGATTGTTAATGGTATCCTTTATCTTAGTTGTGACTAGGTGCTAAGCTAGGGCTCGGGGATCGGATCGCGCTCAAGGAGCATCGATTATAACTAGCTCGTTTGAAAGCCAAAGGTAAGAAAGCTGCACCTGATTATGTGGCTAGGTTGGGACTAAGTGTTCCCTATGTTTGTATGAATTGTTATGTGAATGTGATTAACCATGTGGACACGATGGGACTAAGAGCTCCCTACACTTGTATATCATGTCATGAGATGGTATTATTATGCCATGGGGCATGCGATAACCGGCCTAAGAGTGTTGGAATCAATATTTGCGCACAGGGCGCGGCTCGACCACTGGTAGCTGAGGCAGCTTATCTATCACTGAGCTCAGTTGAGCTGGCCGGAGTCAGTGAGTATTACATTGGGGGCGGCCCAAGAGAGCCGAAGACAGTGTATTAAATAGAGGGTGCGACTAAGGGTGCTGACCCTGAATATCATTTGATGATGTGATGAACTGTTGATTATGATCGTGAATATTGTGTTATGAACGTGATTTGTTGGCTATTTGGATGACAAACTGTTAATCTGTTGTGTGATATCACTGATTGGATAAATGTTATGAAATGCTGAATTCCTGGTTGTGCATTGTGAAATATTTGATAAATGATGTTGATCTTGCTATGTTATCATGCTTTCTTGCTGGGCCTCGGCTCACGGGTGCTACATGGTGCAAGTAAAGGCAAGGATAGGCTTAATCAACCATGAGTTGGAGAGCTCTGGGGGCAAGGTGTACATTGTCAGCTGCTCGGCCGCCACAGTCAAGGAATTGTACAGGGACAGAAACCTAAAATGTATATTTTTGCCATTAGAGTGGCTTGAATTATTTGTAACTCCTGGAATTTGTTGTAACTAAGACGTCTAAATCCTGTTTTGAGTTTCCATGCATTAAACTGTCATTTTTAATGAAAATAGCTTGTTTGTGACCAAAATCTTTTATTCCTAATCTGTTGATGGCATTGAATTCACACTTTGTTTAAATGACTTGATTAGCAAGTCTTGCACTACTTTAAACACACAGTGTAACGGTCTTGGCTATCCAGGGCGTTACATATTTAGACTATCGGGTTATGGAAATAAATATATGGAGATATATTTAAGGATAGAAAGCTTAGGCGGGAATATTGAGGAAAATTACCGCTTTGCCCTCGGGGACGTTTCCGATACCCCGAGCCTCGGGATTGACTTAACTGGCTAGGATTAGACAAAGTTAATGAAAAACAGAGGAATAAAACATAAACCGACCCATGCTCTCCCTCCTCTTCTCTTCTCTTTTCTCTCCCAAGAAAATACAGAAAACATAAGGGAATTAGCTGGGGAAAACTCTATGTTTGAGCTGAATTCATGAAGGCTTAGCTTAGTTCAGACTAAGGGTCACTCAATCAAGATTAAGGTAAGAGTTGAATTGTGTTTTTGGGTGTTAGAACTCTAAGTTTTTGGCTGAATATTAAGGTGATTATGATTTTGATGTTTAAGGGCTGAATTGAAGATAAGTGCTTGGGTTTTAGCTAAGAGATTTTCAAGGAAGTGGTTCAGCAAAAGAGGTAAGCTTCAACTCGTAATTAAGAGGTTTAAATTTGAGTATTGCATGACTAGTTTTGGTGTTTGAGTTGCTGGGTTTAAGAAATCAAAAATGGAACTTTAGTAGGTTTTCAGGCTGAATTTCTGTTGGATTATGTTGTTAGAGTCATGATAAAAGTTTTGTGATTAATGGGTTTTGAGTTAGGGTGTTTTGGGATGGTTTTGGATGGGGTTAGGATGCTAGAAATGGTGGATTTTCTAGGCACAAAGGGGAGGGTCGTGGCTCTATTCTAGAGCATCGCGGCCCTACGAAGCAAGAGAGCCAGGGAGGCTCGGCCAGGGGAGAGCACCGCAGCGCGTGTCTGCTTACTGAGGGCCTTAGGCTCTGTTTTAGGGGCAGGCCGCGACTAGGTTTCAAGGGACGCAGCCCTTAGGTACATTCTTGAACATTTGGGGATTTTAAGCGCGGGAATCTAGCCTAGGGTGCTCAGGATCGATTTCACCACCGTGCTTGGTGGAATTCGATGTCCCGGAAGCTAGTTTTGTACCCGGAAACCTTTATTTGAATATTAATGGAATCCAAAACCTTGGTTGTGACTAGGTGTTAAAGCTAGGGCTTGGGAACAGATCGTACTCGAGGAACGTCGCTCATAATCAGTGAACGCATAAATTAAATGTAAGAAAACTGCACCCAATTGTATATATGTAATGGGACTGAGGGCTCCCTGTTATGTATGCTTGAAAGGATGGTATTACGCCATGTAAATAGTGAACCAATGGCCTAAGAGTGCCAAGGGTTACACTAACGCACAGGGCGCGGCTTGGCCACTGGTAGCCGAGGACAGCTTATTATGCACTAAGCTCTGTTTAAGCGGGCCGGAGTTAGTGGGGTAAACAGAGGGTGCGGCCTAAGTTGTCGGCCCTGACTATTATGTGATCTAATTGTGAATTGTGATTAGTTGCTTCATTGGTTATGTATAAGTGTTGAGTGGTTAATGTGGAGTGTTAGTGTTTGATCATGCTTAAAGAATTGATCATATGTTATTGTTGTTTGTGTTGCATATTAATTTTTCTTGCTGGGCTTTGGCTCACGGGTGCTACGTGGTGTAGGTAAAGGCAAGGGCAAGCTCGACCAGCCTTGACTTGGAGAGCTCTGTGAGCTGAATGTACATGACCAGCTGCTCAGCCGCCATGGTTGGAGGAAAGGCAGGAACATGAGGACCAGAAATGTCTATTTTGCCTTAGTATGGCTGATAGTTGTTTATATTTTGGAAATTCTGTAAACCAACTCTTAAACACTGTTTCTTTTTGGGATCCCATGTATAAAACTGTTTAATTATATAAAGTGTAACTTTTGAGACCAAAACCTTTTTGACCCTAGCACATTCATGGTTAGTGTCACGTTTTTAAATTAATGACTTGATTAGCAAGTCCTGCACCTTCATAAATACACAGTGTAGCGGTCTTGGCTATCCAGGGCGTTACAGTATCTTCAACTCTTTTAGCTTAATCGGAGCCATCCTGTATGGTGCCCTCGACACTGGTTCTGTACCCATTTCCAACTCAATGACAAACTGAATTTCCCTGTGCAGTGACAATCCTAGTAAATCCTTAGCAAACACATCCAAAAACTCGCACACCAGTCTAGTCTCTCCTGGCCCCATCAGTGTAACTCTAGTGGTATCCACCACACTAGCTAGAAAACCCATACAACCTCCTTGTAGTAGGTCCCTAACCCTCAACATTGATATCATAGGAATGCGGGGTCCATGCATAGTACCCACAAAAACAAAGGGATCCTCACCCTCTGGCTTGAAAGTCACCATCTTCTTCCTACAATCTATAGTGGCCCCATATCTAACTAGCCAATCCATCCCCAAAATCATATCAAAATCATCAATACCCAACTCAATCAAATGTATTGATAGTTCACTACTGTCCACCATCACTGGCAGTGCTCTATCCATCTCCTAGAAACTACCAGTTCCCCTGTAGGCCGTATAGTCCCAAACCCCACAATATAATACTCATTAGGTCTACACAATCTATCAATCACTTTACTAGAAACAAATGAATGTGTAGCACCAGAGTCAATCAATACAGTATATGAAGAGCCAGTGCTAGAAAGCTGACCTGTCACTACCGAGGGACTAGCCTCAGCCTCAACCTCTGCCTGTGTCAAGGCAAACACTCGAGCTGGAGTAATGCTATCTGCCTTGCCTGGTTCCTCTTTCTTCAAAGTCAGGCAATATTTCTTGAGGTGTCCAACCACCCCGCACAAGTAAAAGGCCTTTGCCTGACATTCACCCAGATGGCGCTTCCTGCATCTAGCACACTCTGGGTAGCTCCTCCATGTCTCATCGCCTCCCTAGCGGCCACCCTGGACACCCTGACCCCTCCTATCAGGGCTAGTAATGGTTGAGGTGTTAGGGGTCTTCCTCTTCTGATTACTAGGGCCTCCACCCCTACTAGACCCATAATTGGAGGCACTGCCCTGCGAACATCTCGTCTCGCAGCATTCTCCCTCGAAATCTTGTTCTCTGCTTCCTCAACAGTGAGAGCCTTCTCAACCGCCTGGGCATAAGTTGTCTCCCCAGTTACTGATGTGATCCTCACATCTTGGGCTATCATAGCATTAATCCCTCGAAAAAACCTATCCTGTCTAGCTGCAACTGTAGGCACTAGATCAAGTGCAAACTTCGCTAGCCTGTCAAATTTCAGGGCATACTCAGTAACTGTCATGTTTCCCTATACCAACCTAGTGAACTCATTCCCCTTTGTCACCCTGATGGAAATACTGTAGTATTTCTGATTGAACAAGTCTCTAAACCTGTCCCAACTCATAGTAGAAACACCTCGAGTCTGTGATGCTACCTCCCACCAAATGCAGGCATCATCATGAAGCATATAGATGGCACAGGCCACCCTGTCATTACCTTCCACCCTCATGAAGTCCATGATGGAGGTAATCAAACTCATCCTCTATTCAGCCTTAAGTGGATCTGGTCCTCCCTCAAAAGTTGGAGGATGTTGCATCCTAAACCTTTCATAAAGTGGCTCCCACCTATTCCAATCTCAAGCGGTTGTACAACAGGTGCCACAGTAAGTGGCAAGTTAGGTGCAGCACTCCCTGGCAAAGCCTACTGCCTCAAAAGGCAAATCTCTTCTTCTTGACTCTGAAGTCTAACTTTCATATCAGCAAGCAACTATTGTAAGTTCTTAGGAACTGGTGGAGGTTTCTGGTCCTATTCATCATTTCTAGCCTCAACCTTAATGCCAACTAGTCGAATTGATCTCCTTAGAGGCATAACTCTCCATGTTTATCTGAAATCAATGACTCGGCTGGTCAGGCAATGATAACAAGATTATAATCACCCCACGGTCCAACGCCAAAACTCAACCAACAATACACAATCATAATTCAAACAAACATTCAAGCATGCCTTATCATATTCACATAGTAGTCAAGGTCCATGCCCTATCAGTATATCTCATGCTCCCTAATAATCATCCAAATAAAGCATTTATATTTCATTTAAAAATTCATACATATAATCACATATATGGTTACTGAACCCTGAGTCGAGCTTGTCTTTAGAGGCGAGGGTACATGCCCAACTGATCTTCAGGAACCCTTAAACCTAGACCGCTCTGATACCAAGTTGTTGTTGTGGTTTTATACTCTAATTAAAACCCAAATTCTTTGTAATCTCATTTTATTATCAATAAAAGAATAGAAATCATTTTTGACTTGGTCAATTACTTTGCACACATGTTTTATTTCCATGATTATTTGTTTAATATAAACTTATATTAAATCCCGAGCGTATAGTTAATCTTATTTATAGTGACGTAATCACAGTGGAATATAAATATGATTATATGTTCATAATAAGCTAGTCCTAAGATTAGTCAGTGCACAGGATTTACACTGAGTTGCCAATCTACGATATGATCTAATTACACATTACAGTGTTATGTTCTTTCAAGAACATTAGCAAAGTAGATAAGATCGAATGTATTTGTTACATCGGACAGGACCGATATTGACAATTGATAAGATAAGTAAACATACCATTATTATCTATTCTAGTCATATCATATAGTTGACCATAGGTCAATTCAATCTCAATTCTGAGTGGTTAGTATTCTAACTGATTGTATTATTTGAGTTCTTTGACATGTTCGTTACCAGCTTACCCTACGGACTAGCCCATATTTACATATTGGGAACTCGGTAGTATAATTGATTGGGAGTGTTAATCATAGTGTTATAAAAAAAACAAGCATGGATGACATGGCAACCATTTAGTACACATGGCTAACATCTGGCAGAATTCGTGCTCGACTATCGACCAGGAAGACTTCTAGTGTCACGACGTTCGATCTCTTCATACGACCAGCCTGGTCGGACGGATGATACACGCGGAAAAGATCTTATGTCGATATTATAGTATCCGAAATTATCTCCCATGATTTCCTGAGTATCCGATTATTTAGGAAATGATATTTGTAACAAATTAATGTAAATCCTCCTTGAGCCTATAAATAGAGGAGGAGGGCTCAAGGGAAAGGGGCTTCTTCTTCTTCTTTCTTGCTTTCTGACCACTAGAGATTAGAGTTATCCTATTTGATATATTGTATTGTTCTTCAGAGGTTGGTGAAACTCATTGAACCCAAGTTCTCTGATCACTCCTTTGAATCCTATATCAATAACAATTCAAGTGGACGTAGGTTATTACCAGATTCTGGGGCCGAACCACTATAAATCCTTGTGTTCTTTATCATTTCACCATCACATTCTTTTCGACGTGTTTGTCCACATCAAGAAAATTTGACTCTGTGTCAGTTGGCCAAAATTAGGGTCAACATTCTGGTGCTTTCATTGAGAGCTTGATACATTATCGTTGAAAGATCAATGGCGAAAAACTACTAGGAAAACTGGACAGGCGGCCGGCGCTGCGCCATCTCACCCGCCTCCTCCTCCTCCAAACGTGGCTGAGGATGAGCCACATTTGGAATTTGATGAGGAAGAAATAGACGACGCGACGCTGAAGAATACCCTAGGGGCGTTGCACGAGGAACTGGCCAATCTGAGGGCCGGCCAGGAAAGTGCTGCCGAAATCATGGAGCGGCAGCGCCTGGAGCTGAGTGAAAGGCAGGCGGAGATGGACCGTCGCCAGAGGGAGGCCATGGCAGCCCTCTAGGCAGCCTTACAATTGGCTAGGAATCAAACTGCACCTGCCTCGTAGCCTGATCAACCCGCGAATGGGCCACCCCACAGGGGTCCCAATCCTAGCCCGCCTATCCAACCCTCGAGCCCACAAAGGCCCAAGCAGCCACCGGCACCTCAAGACAACGTCCTACTGATGGACCCTGAGGCATAGCCTCCATCCCAAGCTGGTCGCAGCAATCCCCCGCAGCAAAGGCCGGGCAGCCGCCTCACAGTCATAGACGCCATAGGGGCGATGAGCCAAACCCTCCGAGCAGAGGACAGCGTCCACCTGGTAACAGGAGGAACTCAGAGTTAGGCTTTGCGGTCCGGGGCCCCCCACGGCATGATAATGCATGGGGACCCACCGACCAACGCAGGCCACCCTCTAATGCTCGGGAGGTTCCAGCCCGGGAAGGCAACCGAGGGAACAGTCGATCCCACCATAGCCAATCAAGATTCAGAGATGGCCATGGTTATAATGAGGTCGACTTAGGCAGATGTAACGCCCTACTTCCTTAGAGCCGTTACTAAGTGAGTTTTAAGACAAAACAGTGTGCAATGAACTTGCTAACCGAGGTTTTGAAACAAAAGTGTGACTAATTAAAAGTTAGGGCTGTAATCTTTGAAAATGCGACGTTTCATTAAAAAGCTTCTAGTATTAAACACTTGGGATCCCAAAATAAGGTTTGAAAACTATTTACGTATTGAAATAAGTTTATAGTTGATTAATCATAAAAATCATAGATTATTACAGCCATTTTCGAATAAACCCCCAACCAAAGCAGTCGGGCAGGCCAAACATGTACGCGTCGCTTCACGCTCTCTGTACTCATGGTTGGTTGACTCAGCCTTTGCCCTTACCTGCAACACGGAGCACCCGTGAGCCGAAGCCCAGCAAGAAAACTCAAGCATTTCATAACATATGCAAAATATACAGTTAATCATATCAGATAATCCACAGATAAACAAGTCAACCATTAGACTAAGCAAACACGGCCCTGCCGCCCCAGAACCCTTACCGCAGCCTGGGGTCTCGGTCCTCACCGCAAGGATCTCACACATATCCTCTGGGTCCCGGGCCCCGCCCTGACCATAAGCATCCCATGTGCTTAGTGTTACTTCCGGCTCCGCTGCCGTACCCGGCCTACGCCGCACTCGGCCCTTGCCGTTCATTTCATTATAATCATATATAGCATAAATCAAGCAACATTCAAACAAATGCCAATTTATTTAAATCTGCACCCTAACATGTAATGCAATATAGGGCCATGCCCGGCAATCATCTCATCATGCAACATGCAATATAGGGCCATGCCCGGCAATCACACTATGGGCCCACGCCCTATCCTACGGGTGTTATAGTTTTCTTACCTGTATTCCGAGCCTCCTGATGCACTAAAGCCGCGAGCACGGTCCTCTAGCATGAGCCTCACCAACAACCTAGTCACAACACACAAGAAACATCCCTCAATACTAATCAACCCAAAACCACTTCCCGGGACCAATCCCGCACTCTCGGGACCTCTAAAACCTTAAAACAACACCCCGGAGACATCCCCCGAACCCCCGGAGCAAAGGCCTAAAATTGCCAAAAATGTCAACCTGAAATTTTCCTTGTGTCGCGGCACAACTTTCTTGTGCCGCGGCACCCATCAGTCAGGGACTCCCTCGCCGCGGCACGAAAAACCTGTGTCGCGGCACGCCTTCGCAGACCCAGAAATCTGGGTTTTTCCTTCGCGTTTTCCCGAGCTTCAACCTCTCCAAATCACCCTAAACCAATACCTAAACCCCAAAACTCAATTCCAAGCTTCATATGAACAACTTAACAACCTATAGGCACTAGATACAAGACCAAAACATCAACACACTCAAGAATCCACCCCTTGATTCCTATTTTCAGCAACTCAAACCAAAAACTCAAACACACTAACTCAAGCTTTAGATTCACAAGTTAAAACAGAAATCAACATAAAATATGCACAAGATCCTTACCAAAAGTGGAGAATCCACCCTAAAAAGCTCCCCACTTCAGCCCTTCTTCCCTTCCTCTTCTTCTCTTTTCACTTGCCCTAGCTTTCTTCTCTCCTTCTCTTTCTTCTCTTCAATTTCTATCAATGCCTCAAGTGAACATAAGTGCCCAAACCGAACCCCCCTAAATCCCAGCTGAATTTTGTCTATAACCCTTGCCAAAAGACCATTTTACCCTTTCCTACTAATCCTCCTTAGCTAAACCTCAAAGGGCACTTAAGTCTTTACACTTCATTTCAATTCTATCACTTTTTACCTTAAAACTTGTTACCCACAGCAGTAACTAATGGTTACCCAGGTTACTAAATCTCCAATAACCATTACCCGCTAAATCTCAACTTAACCATAAAATTCCCAAAGTACCCCTAGGCTCCTCCCGAGCCGGGTATAGAAATCCCGTTGTGACTCTTAAGTTAACTAGCTCTCTAGGACCGTCTCGGCGCGTGCATCACAATAATAAAACCACACCCACGTGGTACAATTCACAGAATACAATTATCACATATCAATACAGTTATGCCCAACATGGCCAAAATTACAATTACGCCCTTCTAACACGATCCGGGCCTACATGCATACTAGTAAACATAGCCATGCACCTCAGTTAAACAAATAGCCAAATAACATGCTTTAAATCATAACCATGCATTTAACTCATAAAATCACACATAAATCCCAACCTGCCCTCCTAGCACACTAATCAAGGCCCTTAAGCCTTATTAACGAATTTGGGTCGTTACAGCAGAGGAAATGCCGGTCGGAGGAATGAAGAAAGAGGTGGAGGCAGGAGCCAACCACCTCAGGATGACCAACCCGACAGACGGGACGCTGGGGGCCAGCCCACACAAAATAACGTCTTCAACCGGCTCGGAGCTAGTGAGCAGCGGAGGAGAGACGAGGACTTAAGAGACATACTCAATGATCGACGCGAGTGGCACGGCGAGTGTGTCCCCCCAGCACCATAGGCCATGGCGATTCCTAGCGTCGTGCAGGCCCATATAGATGCCCTCAACTAGGTAGTGCAGCAGCTAGTCGAGGGAAGGACATCTTATATTGACCACGATAGGAGAAAAGGCACTCCCTTCGTCCATAGGATAGCTATGGCAGAAACCCATAGCAAGTTCAAAATGCCTACGCTTCCAAACTTTGATGGGTATGGTGACCCGGTATCTCACGTCAACAAGTTTGAGATACAAATGGACATTCAGAAAGTGTCCGAGGACGCTCGGTGAAGGATCTTCCCTGCAACACTTTCTGATGCCGCATAGGAGTGGTTTTTTAAATTCCCTCTTGCAAGTATAGTTTCCTGGGAAATGTTCATAAAGGAGTTTTACGGACAGTTCTACGCAGGTCGTGTGCACCCGACTGAGGCAAACCAGCTGGTTGAAATATGCCAGCAAGATGGAGAACCACTGAAGGACTACGTCCAGCGCTTTATGCGAGCAGCTGCTGGAGCAAAAACAGTGGGAGACGAAGGCAAAATGATGGCCATAACCGCAGGGGTTAAGCTCCGCATGCCTCTCTGGGAAAGCCTCCGAAAACATGGGGTTAGAACTACCCAGGAATTCTTGGATCAAGCTGATCGCTACATCAAGCTCGAAGATGCCATAGCCAACGAAGGAAAGCCCTCAGGCAAGGATAAGGGGACTTTCGAGCCCGCCAAAGCCTCCAATGGGTCCAAGCCCAATGGCAACGGAAAAGGCAACGGGAATGGCAACGATAATGGCAAGAATGGGGGGAAACGGCCACACAATGAGCCTTCCACCTCTGACAATAAACGAGCCAAGGGTAACCGTTATGAACCTCGGTTCACTAACTATACTGCCCTAGTTAAGTCTCGGGTAGAGGTTTATCAGGCCACGAGTTCCAGTGTGCCTTATAAGAAACCTGCTCCCATTCGAAAGGATATTTCGAGAAGAGACACTACCAAGCTCTGTCGTTATCATAACGATTACGGGCATGATACCAATGAATGCAACCAGTTGAAGGATGAGATCGAGTTTCTTATTAGAAAAGGAAACTTGAGGAGATATATACGGGCCTCGGGAAATTCCCAACGAGAAGCTCCAGGTGGCAACGAGCAAGTGCCCACACGCCAACGCTCGCCACCTTTGCAGCCTGACCCCATGACTGGCACATTGTTAACCATCTGTGGAGGCCCGCACCTTGCGGGAAACAGTGGAAAAGCCAGAGAACGATATGCTCGGACTCTGCGCCACGACCAGGACATTGAGATGATGGTTGTGGATGACCACACACCGAAAAAGGCTCGATCAGAAGAGGGCGAAATAACCTTCTCTGATAGCGATGCCCAACATGTCCGGTTCCCACATTCCGATCCGCTGGTCGTGGATATCCAAATGGCCAACATGATGGTGAAGAGAGTGCTGGTTGATACAGGAAGTTCGGTGAACATCCTGTATAAGTCTTCACTGGAACGCATGAAGTTGTCCGTTAAGGACCTGGAGCCCTGCAACCAAAAAATATACGGCTTCTCTGGTGAGGTACTCGCCCCCGCAGGGTCAATCAAACTACCAGTGATAGCAGGTACAGCATCTGCTACCATGACATTACTCGCTACTTTCATAGTAGTCGATTGTCCTTCGGCGTACAATGCCGTCATTGGGAGGCCTATACTGGTTGATCTACGGGCTGTCACCTCTATGTGGCACTTAGCCATGAAATTCCCAACAGACGCAGGGGTAGGACGTGTGTTGGGAAACCAGAGGGAGGTTAGGGGGTGTAACAATGCCTCAGTCACGAAGGCAAAGAAGGGAACATCAAAGGGCACTCCCCCAGATAGGTTGCAGATGACAATTGATACACAAGCCCAATCCGGTGATGAAGTCACCAAATAGGGTGTTGCCCAAAGTGAGGATAGAGATTTAGATCCTCGCTTTGGGGATTTTGAAGAAAACGTTGGACCCGTCGAGGACCTGGAAGAGGTCCAACTTGACGAGAAAGACTCGACCAGAGTCATGAAGGTCGGGAAAAACTTATAACCAACCACAAAGCATGCACTGGTGGATTTTTTGCGGAAAAACCAGGAAGTCTTTGCCTGGTCGCACAAAGACATGGCTGGGATAGATACTGCAGTTATCAGCCATGTCCTGAACATAGACAAGAGTTTTCCACCCGTGCAACAGAAAAGAAGGCTGCTCGATAAGGATCGGTCGAGAGCCTTAAAAGAAGAAGTTGAGAGATTAAAGGAGAATGGGTTCATCAGGGTGGCATTTTATCCATCGTGGGTCTCTAATCTAGTACTGGTTCCTAAGCCTAACGGCAAATGGCAAACCTGTGTGGATTTTACAAATCTTAATAAAGCCTACCCGAAGGATTGCTTCCCACTCCCAAGGATCGACCAGTTGGTCGATGCTACTGCAGGACACGAGATCCTCTCTTTCATGGATGCATACTCAAGCTACAATCAGATCAGCATGCATCCCCCTGATGAGGATCACACCAGCTTTCAGACCGATACGGGATATACTGTTATAAAGTAATGCCCTTTGGACTGAAAAATGCAGGTGCGACTTACCACCGGTTGGTTAACCACATGTTTAAAGAATTGATCAGAGTAAACATGGAGGTATACGTGGACGACATGCTGGTAAAGTCGAAAAAGGCAGAAGGACATGTGAAGGATTTGCAAGAGTGTTTCGATGTATTGAACAAGTACCAGATGAAACTAAATCCTCTCAAATGTTCCTTCGGAGTTGGATCAGGGAAGTTTTTGGGGTTCATTGTTAATTCAAGAGGAATCGAGGCCAACCCCGACAAGATAAAAGTCCTGATTGACATGAAATCTCCAGAGAAGATCAAAGATGTACAAAGTTTAACTGGGAGGATTGCAGCCCTAAGTAGATTTATTTCAAAGTCAACGGATAAGTGCGCCCCTTTCTTCAATTTACTTAGGGGCAACAAGAAATTTGAATAGACAGGAGACTGCGAGCAAGCTTTTCAGGCCTTGAAAGCCCATATGGCACAACCTCCTATTTTATCAAAACCTATCGAAGGAGAAACTTTGTTCATTTACCTAGCGATCACTGAAGTTGCTGCTAGTGCAGTACTAGTACGAGAGGAAGAAGGCGTACAAAAAGCGGCTTACTATATAAGCAAGAGGCTAATCGGAGCAGAACTGAGGTATCCTACCATCGAGAGGTTAGCATACTGTTTAATCTTGGCCTCAAGGAAGCTACGTCCTTACTTCCAAGCCCATCCCATTACAGTCTTAACTGACCAGCCCCTTCGGCAAGTCCTCCAAAAACCAGAGGCGGCTGGGCGTTTATTAAAATGGGCAGTCGAACTGGGACAGTTCGATATTACATATTCACCGCGAGCAGCAGTAAAAGGACAAGTCTTGGCTGATCTTATTGCAGAGTTCACCGAACTCCTGGACAGCGAGCAGTGCGAAAAGCCTAGTGCGCCTGAGCCTCAAGATGAAGCTCCTTCGTGGAAGTTATTCACAGATGGGTCGTCAAACGAATCTCACGCAGGAGCAGGAGTGATCTTGATAACGCCAGAAGGGCATCGATTTCACTGCGCCATTAGATTCAACTTCACCGCGTCAAATAATAAAGCCAAATACGAAGCACTCCTTGCTGGATTAAGGATGGCAAAAGACATGAGTATAAAGGTGCTGGACATTTATAGTGATTCACAGCTGGTAGTGAATCAAGTTTTAGGGGAATATCAAGCACGAGGCCTAAAACTGATGGCCTACTTAAATAAAACAAAAGATCTATTGGCCCAGTTCAAGAAGTTTACCCTCCAGCAAATACCGCGGGATCAAAATTCGAACGCAAATGCCTTAGCCAAACTCACGAGTGTGAAAGATGCTGACACTTTGAATATTGTGCCAGTAGAAAGATTGAGTGAGCCAAGCATACGAGCAAATGAAACCAGTATGAAGATCCGAATGGAAGATACATGGATGGCGCCTTACTTGGAGTATCTGACAAATGGTGTACTACCAGCAGATAGAAACAAGGCCAGAACTCTTCAAAGGCAGGCTGCTAGGTATATACTGGTCCATAATGTTCTAAACCGGAGGGGATATTCCATGCCACTGCTCAGATGTATTACACCATAGAAAGCTAAGGAGCTAATGAAGGAAGTACATGAAGGCTTCTGTGGAGATCACGCTGGGGGGCAAAGTTTGGCGAAAAAGATTCTAAGGCAGGGCTATTTCTGGCCGACTATGAACAAGATTCAATGGAGTTTGTACGAAAGTGCGATAAGTGTCAAAGATTTTCAAAAATCCCACGCGCAGCTCCAAATGAATTAAAACAGATGCAGAGTCCTTGGCCTTTTGCAGTATGGGGAATAGACTTGATTGGGTCCCTGCCAACGGGAAAAGGCGGAGTGAAGTACGCAGTTGTAGCAATCGACTACTTCACCAAATGGGCCGAAGCTGAACCACTCGCTACCATAACGACCAAGAAAGTTCTTGACTTTGTCATCAAGAACATTGTTTGTTGATATGGTTTGCCTCAAAAAATCATCTCAGACAACGGCACCCAATTTGACAGTGACTTATTCACCGACTTCTGCGAAAGGCACGGGATTATCAAAAGCTTTTCTTCAGTCGTGCATCCACAAGCAAATGAGAAGGTCGAAGCAGTGAATAAAACGCTTAAGGACACCCTGAAGAAAAGGCTTGAAGATGCTAAAAGAGCATGGCCAGAACAGCTGCCTTAAGTCCTCTGGTCGTATAGAACTTCTCACCGAACAGCGACAGGTCATACCCCATTTTCCTTAGCATACGGATATGAAGCCATGTTACCTGTTGAATTAGATCCCCCCTCACATCGACACATTACATACGACCAGAGCCAGAATAGCCAACTGATGATGGAGTCCCTAGACTCAATTGAAGAAATACAAGAAAGAGCCCAACTCCGAGTTGCTGCGTACAAGAAAAAGGTCGCCCGGTATTTTAACTCAAAAATGAAAGAAAGGAATTTCAACGTCAGTGACCTGGTGCTACGACAAGTTTTCTTAAATACCCGCGACCCCACTGCTGGAGTACTCGGACCAAACTGGGAAGGACCTTACCAGATTGAAGAAGTCCTTCATCCGAGCACCTACAAACTTGCACGCTTAAATGGAGATCTCGTTCCACGCTATTGGAATGGAGAACACCTGCGCACGTATTATCAGTGAACAGTCCTTCCTAAAGGACTGGCTTGTATTAATTTTTACTTTTTACAAGTTTCGAAAAAGGGTTAGCCACGTTGTATGGCTAATCGCTTATTGTTATCCAGATTTCCGGATAGCGTTTAGATGGATAGCCTCGGGGAAGCAGAATTATCAAAGTCTTTCACGAAGGGTGACCAGGGCTCGCGGATGGACAGAAAGGCTTCGCCTCTCCCGTTTAGTGTCTAGCACACTCCTTCAAGCAACCGCGACCCGGAAGCTCGTCAATTCTCCCGGACTCCCGAAGGGATATCCTTCGGGGAAGGTCCTTCCAGGAGAAGCTCTTCAAGTTACCTTCGCGGATACAGTTCCGTGCCTCGCACGGAAGAAGACCGGGCGGTCGAGTCACGGAGGAGGCATAGTTGGAATGATACTCACTTGACACAGGACCCCGCCTGACACGCCTGACAGGTCGAGGCCGCACACATCCCAGCACGCCTAAAAGTGCCTTTTCGCCTACTGTTCCGCTGACAGCCTGGAAAAGACGGCTGCCTTTTGACATTCCCCATATTTTCATGTAATTATACCTGCGTAGAGCCTGGTAGCCATGCTGCTACGGTAATTGTATTCCCTATTTACGACTGGTGTAATTAAGACTCATGAGGGCAGAGTAAAACCTTAATCGAAAACCCTAGCTATAAAGACCTCCTCATTTTACGATAGAGGGGAGGCCAACAGATTACAGAGCAAGAATTCTGCCAAAATCTCTCTAGCTTCATCTTCTTCAAGAGAACCCGAGAGATACATTGTGAGTTTGTGAGGTTCTTGTACACCAGCCATTTTACTGTAATTCTCTACAAGTATAATAACATCGACTCGTGGACTAGGGCTCCTTAACGCCTGAACCACGTAAAAAACCTATTTGTCTATTTATATTTCTGCACTTCTACAGTTCTTATCTTCTTATTATTTTGTTTGTATTCGTTTCCGAAAAACTCGGTAAACATTTTGGTGCTTTCATTGAGAGCTGTAGGGAGTTGTTAGTCAGCTCTTTTTCTGTGTACGTTTTTTGTATTCACTCCGTACTGAAAAGATGGTGACTACGAGAAAATCCGCGGTTGACAAGAATGCTAGGGTCAACCCCGATACTATGATGGAAGATGCGGTACAAAACGAACCCTCGGCAGCCCAGACCGAAGGAGAAAGTACCCACGACTCGGACTACCAAGGTGAAGACCTGATATCCCGCCAGGATCGGGTCAGTACTGAAGATACGACATACTTAGAAGACGAAGAAGAGTATGTCCGAGACGGTTACTACAAAGACGGCTACTACTACGATAAGGATCCAGAACTGGTCCAAGTAGCCGAAGAACTGGTGGCCACTAAGGCCAAGCTTGCTGAGCAGGAGCGCGCCTCCGAAAAAGTGCAGCGCATGATGGAGCGCCTCCAAAGAAAGTTCGGAGATCTAGGCGACTCGGACGAGGACGCCTCTGTTTTAGGTGGTGCTGATGCCACCATGCCGGATCTAGCCGCTGCTGGACCATCCAAAGCTGCCCCTAACAAGGGCAAAGAAAAAGTAGGGGAGCCTGTGCGCACTAACGCCCCTGCACCTCCTAAGACGTGAATCACCAGGCCGACTGCCCCCCCCCCCCGCGTGCAGAAGGTCTCTGGCGCTCCTAAGCCCAGACGTCCTTCAGCCCCAAGGGGGCACTCTGTGCCTAAAGGGCCCGGTGTTAAGGCACCCAGGCCTAGGGGAAGGAACAACCGCCCCAGTGATTCCGTCAACCAGGACGGTCGGGCTGCAGACACGCACTCCGAAGATAGCTGGTCCACGGTGGACCTAAGAAGAAGGTTGGAGGCCAAGTATGAAAAGGCCAAAGGAGAAAAGGCCCGGCCTCGCGGAGATGACCTGGGAAATCATCTCAACGACAAGCTCCGGGGACGTGACCTCCCGGAGAGCGATACAAAGAGGCTCGAGGAACAGATCGCTGCCTTGACCAAGCTGGTCCGGAAGCAAAGTGGGGCCCTGTCAGACTCTAAGGAGGAAGACCCGGAACCATGTATTTGGAGGATCGCGGAAACGCCCCTCCCGGAGAACTTCAAAATGCCTCATATAGAATTATAGGAGGGGAGGCCAACAGATTACAGAGCAAGAATTCTGCCAAAATCTCTCTAGCTTCATCTTCTTCAAGAGAACCCGAGAGAAACATTGTGAGTTTGTGAGGTTCTTGTACACCAGCCATTTTACTGTAATTCTCTACAAGTATAATAACATCGACTCGTGGACTAGGGCTTGTTAATGCCTGAACCACGTAAAAAACCTATTTGTCTATTTATATTTCTGCACTTCTACAATTCTTATCTTCTTATTATTTTGTTTGTATTCGTTTCCGAAAAACTCGGTAAACACTTATAATGTAAGATCTTGTTAAGATCACTCGTAAAGACATGATTAGTCCATTTTTAATACGAGATTATAAGGGACTGTGCGCAGCCAGTCATTCTTGCCAACCTTTTGAAATTTATTTTTACAAGTATTTGTTCATTACGTGTGTTGTTTTGCTGTATTATGTGTTATGTTTACTATCGAGCAATAATGTTCGCACAGGTTGTGGTCAAGGCAAGTGACCAAGGACCTAAAGCTCCTCGATCACTTGGGGGGCACATAAGGTACATCGATAGCAAAGCATACCAAAGGGTATGTAAACACATGAACAAGATGAGTGAAAGCATGCTACGGTACTTAGAGTATTTTTCAAAATTTATGTTTTGTTAAATCAAACCAAAGTACTATGCTAAGTCTGGTCATGCGAACAGATATTATAATAAAAGAAATTATAATATCAATAAAGCAATCTTTTACACCGCGAGCAGTATCGCTCGGATGTAATTGTTCAATTAAAAGTAAAAAGCTTTTGCACCGTGAGCAGTATTGCTCGGATGCAATTGTTCAGTTATAAGTAAAAAAGCTGCCCTTGCAGCAATAAAAATAAATTGTCTTTACAAACAGGCCCGTGGGCCATAAAAGCAAAATAAAAGAAAAAAATTTACTGGGCAGGAGGGTCTTGAGGATTTGGGGGAGTGCATTGGTCGGCAGGAGGACCAGCTTCAGCATTGGCAGCAGGAGCCTTAGCCTTAGCCTTCTCCTCTGCCTCCAACCGGGTGGCGCACTACGCCATCAAAGTTCTCTTCAACCGCTCGGAAAGATAGTTGAAGTTGGCCTCTCGGTTGTGCTTCCAGAAGTCATAAAATTAGAGGAGGGTGGCCTCCTTATACTTCTTCAAGTTCATGACCCCTTCCTCCTCAACCTCCTGCACTCGCCCCTCGAGCTCCCGCACCCGCTCTTCAAGCTTCTTTGCCTCATCCCTGCTGGCAGTCAGATCGAGTTTGAGCTGTTTGCACTCTTGGTTGATAAGTACAGAACTTTCCCTCCATTTATGCCGCTCCTCTTTGGCTTTCTTCAAGGCCTCTTGGCTGTCTTGAAGCTCCTGGGTGAGAGTGGCTTGGTCCTCGCACAGTTGCTCATTCAGCTTGGATAGCTCCTTGTTCTCTTCGAGCAGCTTGTTGTTCTCATCCTCAAGTGCTTGCTTAGCCTGAGCAAGCCGGGAGTCGAAGTTCTGTCCCCGAGAAACCAACGCCCCAGCACGGCGCCAGCTAGCAGTTAAAGACAGCATCCCCTGAAGACAATGAGAAAGTAAGGAAAATAAGTCAAACATAAATGATGAAGTAGCAGAAGATGACTTACACTGACTATCTCATTCAACCCTCTGTTGATGATTTGGTCGACCTCCATTGAGGCAGTTTCATTGATGGTGGCCTGACTGCGTCTGTGCTTCGAGAGCTTGTATATCCTCTCCCTGGCCGACCCGACCACGAGGCTGGACAAGGAGCCTTCGAACAGGTTGTCCAAAGTCTCCTTGTCAGCGGCCCTAGAGGAGGGCTGTGGATTCACAAGTGTGGGCGTCGACTGTTCGGTGGGGGGCAGAGGTGTCATGTTTTCCTTAGAAGGGACAGCGGTTGGAGTATCTTCTGTTCGAGCCTTCTTCGATTAGGTCTTGCTGCTTTCCCCCTGAGCCCTCTTGCTATCCTTCTTCAGGATAAAAGAGGCAGCGACGGCCTCATAATGAGTGAAGACGTCTCCAGAGTCCATACCTGCACAAAGGGAAACAACTCGAGCAGTGAGATTAAGTGGTCATAGGGGGAACAGAGATAAAAGTAAAAGGATTACAAGCAAAGTACCCGAGCTACAACTACTGGTCGTAGCAATATTTACTGAACTACCTAGTTCCTGGAAGAAATCTGAGTTTAAAGAGGGAGAATTCCTAAAGTTTCCATCCCCATCAAATAGATGAGAGGGAATTGGCAAATTATTTAAAAGCGAGATTATTGTACCATTTACATCCGAAGAATCGTCAGAAAGTTTGGTAGGCTCGACAACCTTTTGTTTTCCCTTGCCCTTGGGGACTGAAGGTTCCTCTGCTCGGGGGGACGGCAGGTTCCCTGATCGTAACCCCAGTTGGCCGCCTCCGAGGAGGCGCCTGAAGTTTCTGCTCGGGTTCCTGTTCGGGTTCCACGTCAGCTTGAACATCGCCCACCGAGGGTTCGTTCGTCGCAGATTGAGATCCCCAAAGGCCGACCAATCTAAGGTTGGCCTCGTTGACTAGGTTTTTTACACTCTTATCAGCATTTGGCATGCTGGCTAAGAGTGTTGCCCTTGACTCCATCCCTGGAGTAGGGGTTGGACGTAGCCACGGGCCTAGAACATGATAGATGTCAAGATATTATGACAGAAAGACACTAAGTAAATAAGCTACTCGTGTAAGAATTTTTACCTCCTCGCGTGAAAGCCAGGTTGTCCGCAGCAAGGTCAGGAGTGAGGAAGTATTCGTGATGATACTTCCCCACATTAGAGATATGGGTGGTGTCAGACAAAAAAGTGCGTCCGGATTCCTGATGGCAGAAGTGAAAAAACCCCGTACCATCTTGGTTGGGGTTGGACTTAAGGTCAAAAAGAAAATTGACCTCGTGGGGAGAAGGTACTGGCTATTTTTTTAGCTTATAAAGGATATAGAGTGCGGCCAGCATTCTATATCCATTCGGGGTGATTTGAAAGGGGGCTACTCCGAAGTAATTAGCTACCCCCTGAAAAAACGAGTGGAAAGGCAGGGTGGCACCTGCCTCAATGTGGAACCTCGACCAGGTGCTGTAGGCCCCGTCTGGCAGGTTGGCGCGCTGGTCGATAGATGGTTTGACTAAGGTCACGTCCGTCAGATTGTATCTGTTTAGATAGTTGGCAATCATCCGCAGTGTCACTGTACTTTGAGGAACGACGTGCCACGCCACGTCTGGCTGGTCGACATGGCGGGGGCGGGCACACCTTTGTACATCGGTCTCTGGAGAAAATTCGCCTCGACCACTGGTCGAGGGGGCATCAGCAGAAGGCTGGCCTAAAGAGTTAGAGTTATTTCTTTTTCGAGCTTTTGTTTTGGTTCGGGCCATTCTTTGGTTGGGGACTGGAAGATGGTTTGAGCTAGGGCGAGAAAAGGGGATCTCTGGTATCAAAGTTGATGGGTTCTCTTTGCCTTCAAGGAGTTGCGCCAAGAGGTCATCTTCAATAGGTCTTTCTCCCCCCCCCCCCCCCCAAGGGTCTTGCATAAGAACTGCAAACAGACAATGGAGGAGATAAGACACAGTTTGCGAAGTAGTGTGGAAGATTGGGATAACGTTGCTCGTGTCTAAATAACCAGCAGCATCCTACTCCTACGCTAAGTTCAGCATTAATGGTTTGAAAAACGGATCAAAGAGGGAAAAAACCATTTTCTGAAAAAAGAATTGTTTCGACTCCTAAAGGGCGGGAAAATACCCAGTTTTTCTCCTAGCTTAAAGGTTGAATTTTTACGTCGATCTTACGCCCTAAGCCTATGATCCTTACTATCAAACTAACTCCTAACCTGTACAACGCCTAAAGACGCCCTCTTACCAAGCAATGGAAGGTTTATACAAAAAGATCCTCATAAAACCCTACTCAAGAACGTAGGAATCACAGAGCATAGAAACGGCGTGCATGGCATAATGAAAACTTTAGAAAGACAGAGTGATTACCTGGGCGAAGATGGATGTTCGGAGGAGAGTGAAAAAGTTCGAGTCGGAAAGATCCTCTGCTAGACGACTGTCTGGTTTCGAAGCTCTGAAGGCAAAGTTCTTGAAGTTCTTGACAAAGACGGTAAGAAAAACTTTTTTGAGAAGAAAAAGGAGGTATTTATGGGGACCGAGGTATGGCCAAAAAGTAGCAATCATTATTTTTTAATTCTCGAAATAGGGGGAAGTGTATAAGCCGTCAATTAGCTTCTTGAAAACTGAAAGGGCTTGATTAGACATAATTATGTCATGGTTTTCAAAAACGCACGAGGATTCTGACAGACATCGTGGGGATATGAACGGTTGCTTCCTTAAAATTTCTTTATTGCCGGTTGCACTAAACAAACTTGGGAGGCAAATGTTATCCAAAAAAAAAGCATGGATGACATGGCAAACATTTAGTACACGTGGCTAACATCTAGCAGAATTCATGCTCGACTATCGACCAGGAAGACATCTAGTGTCACGACGTTCGATCTCTTCATACGACCAACCTGGTCGTACAGATGATACACGCGGAAAAGATCTTATGCAGTTATGATAGTATCCGAAATTATCTCCCATGATTTCCTAAGTATTCGATTATTTAGGAAATAATATCTGTAACAAATTAATGTAAATCCTCCTTGAGCCTATAAATAGAGGAGGAGAGCTCAAGGGAAAGGGGCTTCTTCTTCTTTCTTGCTTTCTGACCACTAGAGATTAGAGTTATCCTATTTGATATATTGTATTGTTCTTCAGAGGTTGGTGAAACTCATTGAACCCTAGTTCTCTGATCACTCCTTTGAATCCTATATCAATAACAATTCAAGTGGACGTAGGTTATTACCAGATTCTGGGGCCGAACCACTATAAACCCTTGTGTTCTTTATCATTTCTCCATCACATTCTTTCCGACGTGTTTGTCCACATCAAGCAAATCTGACTCCGTGTCAGTTGGCCAAAATCAGGGTCAACACATAGATATGAACATCTATAGCTTCTGATGAAGAAGTGAAATAATGGTTTCCTTTTAGTTTGGTTCAAGGTGTTAAATGATAGAGATCTAATTTCAGTAATTAAATTAGTTTACTGAAATATCATTTACAAGGAACTAAGTGTTTTAAGGATAAAATACAATGAGGGATAAAACGGTATTTTAGTCTTATCTCATTGTAGACCATCTATAGAGGATTGAGTGACAATTGTGGTTGTAACAATGGATAATTAATAGCGTATCTATATTTGTTATAGAGCGTTCTATGAATTCAAGAGTGCAATTCCGAGTCTATAGTGGAGTCACGAGAAATTAATAAGTTAGTAAATTTATTTGTTAGATTTATGATAACTTATTGGAGCTTGATTTCATAGGCCCATTGTACCTTGGATAAAATCATCTAGATAGTCTCAATTAATTGATTTAATTATCAATTAGAATTATCAAAGTTGACCAGGTCAATTTTGGATAGTTTCACAGAGTTATGTAATTTTGAGAAGAAAAGAGAATTCATGGCAGATTTATTAATTAAGATAAATTGGTATCTAAATTAATAAATAAGTTTAAATCAAGGTTCAAATTATAAATAATTAATTTGATGAAGGATTTAAATAATTATTTAATTAATTAAATCAATCAAAAATAATACATGCCTTGATTTTAAGTCCAATGGGCTTATAATCAAATGGGAAATTTCACGGGCCTAAAGCCCATGATAATTTTGACCTAGGGCTTTAAAATTGCTATTATTTTATTGATTTTTTAATTAAATTAAATGCCCTAATTGAGTCTATAAAAGGAGTGCTTAGAGAGAAGTCAAAACATAAGTTTAATCATTGGCTTTATGATCATTTTAGATTCTCTCTATACACAAGTCATTTTCTAAGCCTCTTTGTTATCTTCTCTTCTTCTTTCTATATCTATCTCATGTGTTGAGAATTACCCACACTAGTCTAGGTGATTCTAAGGATACATTGGAAGACTGTGAATAAAATAGAAGATCAGTTCAGTTTCTTGATAATACTCTGCGGCAGAGAGGATACAAGAGTTAGAGAAATTGGAGGAAGGACTCTTTAATTCCGCTGCGTATACTGTAAGTATTCTATTCATTGTTTCTCTTTGAATTCAATTTTAGAAACATGTTTTAGGCTATCTCGTATTAATTTGTTTAATATTAGATATACATAAAAATAAATAAAGATCCTGTATAAAGTTTCCTAACAGTTGTAACACCCTGGATAACCAAGATTGTTACACCGTGTGTTTAAAATAGTGCAAGACTTGCTAATCAAGTCATTTGAACATAAACGTATTTCTAAAGTCAATTGACAAGTTAGGGTTAAAAGGTTTTGATCGTCCCAATTCCCGCTAATTCTTCGAGTCATCCTACAAATTCCCAATTAATCTCGACATGCCCAACTAATTATCAAATACTTACATGTTACTCGATAAATCCCAAATATACGTTCAATTTCCCAAAATACCCCTAGGCTCACCCCGAGCCGGGTATTAAACCTTGCTGTGACTATTCCGCTAATCTGTTCACTAGGATCACCTCGAGCCGTATACTGCCAATATATCCACATAATAATGTGGTCCCAACCATTTAACACATATAATCGCGTTTATGCCCTCAACGGGCCAAAATTACAAATATGCCCTTATTACAGGAACGGGCCTACATGCATATTTAATACCCATAAACATGCATATAAATATATTCATATTATCATATAAATCATGCTTGCCACATAAGCACGCATTTAATTAACTAATCACACATATATCCAATTATGCCCTCCCGACATGCTAATGAAGGCACTAAGCCCTATTAGCATTTTTGGGACGTTACAGTCTTGGCTTCGAGCTGTGGCCCTATTCTTCAAGCGTTGTAGCCCATATGAACCAGGAGGCTTGAGAGCCTCTGAAACCATCCAGGCACCACGTTTCAAATAGAGTGTGTCGCGACTCGTGTCCCAAATTTAAGTGCTAGAACAGGGTTTGCAGAATAGTCACAACGGGGTCGAATACCCGACTTGGGGTGCGCCTAGGGGTATTTTGGGGACATATTATGCGTTCGAGATTTACCAGGTAATGGGTAGCTATTTAGCGGTGATTTAAGTATGTCGGGGTTAATTGGAGATTTATAGGAATACTCGAGGAATTAGCTGTTGGGAATTGTGCCCTGAAAACATATGTAGTAGACATTGTTTTTAAGAAATAAATAAATAAATTGAATTTGGTATGCATATAATTTATGGACTATATTATTCCTTGATAACATTAAGTAAATATCAGAAAAATTCCTAAGTTCATATATGTGATCTCAACCACGTACTGGTACGGGAGGATTGTGATTGAGATAAATGAACTTGAATTGTTCGAAATAAAATAAAGTTATTGAATCTTTAGATTAATTACCAAGTACAGTCCACTAGTATTATGAATACATGTGATCCAGATCTGGATTACTAGTGTAGTAGGATACTTTAGTGGAGGTGCTTTATATATTAGAGAATATATAGAACTGGACCAAATATGTTTATTAATACTTAGTTAAATTCCGTTTTGAAGTATTAATTAAATATATCAACTGATGATCATATACAAATAGATCTCAATCCTGAAGTTACTATGAACTCCTGTTTATGTTATATGAGTTCTTTGATTCACTCGTTAGGGTTTGTCAGAATGATCATGCTAGAAACTTATGTTTTGGGAACTCATTAATGTGAATGGTTGGGGACATAATATACAGATAAGGAATCTATAACTTCTCGTAAGAGATTGAATAATGGCTCTCTTAAGGGTTGACTTTTGGGACTGAAAGGTTATTGAGCTCAAATTCATAATTTGGTTATGAATTAACCTTCACTAGTAAAGTCGATGGTACTTAAGGAAACAAGATATAATTAAAAGGGTAAAACGGTAATTTTATTCCCAGTTAATTATGAACCATTATTAGAGGGTTAATTTGTATGTAATGATTATATCAATGTACGCTTTATTGTTATAAAGTACTCAGTAAATGAAATATCTATAATTACAAGAGTGCAGTCTCATATTTATAGTAAAGTAATCATGAGATTAATAAATTAAGATTATTTAATTAAAGAGTTTAATTAATAATCACAAATTTATTGGAGCTTGGAATTATAGGTCCATTGGTCCCCATAGCGGCTCTATCAACACTATTCAAGGCAAGAGTTGATATAAAGGGTAAAATGGTAAAAAGACATATTTAAGAAGAATTTTGTTCCTCGGGCCAAATATGCAATTATGTGATAATAGTGATTAATTAATTAATTAAAAATTAGTTGTATTTATCAAAATTAATTAATAATTAATTATTGTATAATTTTCGAAATTATATAAATAATTTATTTATTATAATTTTCGAAATTATAATAAAATGAATATTAAATTTTCGAAATTAATATTTAATTAAAATTGGTTTTATTAGTTAGTAGAATTAATTAAATATCTTTATTTGAGTAGGAGATAATAATTTTACACGTTCAAATTGGATTTGAATTTAAAAAGATTAATATTTATTCAAATAATTAATTATATGTGATAATTAGTTAAAAAGATAATAGATTCAGATTTTAATTAATTATCAAGTTGTTGGATTTTATCTGATAAGGTACTTTGAATAAATAATTAAATAATTATGGAAAAATTACATTCCCCTATTTTATAGGGTGCTGTACGACACACACAATCCCTGGACTGTGTGTGGCATGCAGCTATAGAAATCAGGGAATGGATTTTTCACTTTTATTTATTTAATTAATTAATTAATGAAAAATTAAAAAAGATAGTTTTGATATTTTCATTAATAAGATAACTAATTAATTAAAAGATAAATTGTAATTTGTTACATATTTAAATTTAAATATTTTCTATATAAGTTAGACTTATCATAAAATAACAAATATACTCAATTATTCGCTCTAAGAAAAGAACGATACTTTCCATCTCTTCCTGAAAAGATACAGAACCAATCTCAGGTCTATCATCTTGTTCTCATGTATTGAGTACATCAAGTTGAATCAGAAATATACTATCTTTTATTCTCTAAGTGCCCTTACACTTCTTGAGATGTAGAGAACGTTGTGGAAGATCTTGGTGTGAGTACCTGGGAGCAGCTTGGATAGGAAGATCGTTTGTTTTACGAAAAGATAGCAAGGACACTTGATAGGCATCAAGAGGTATGTTCTTTATTCTTTTCTTGTTTATGATTAATGTATGTATATCAATGGATCCGCATATTTAAAAGTAATTTAAATATGTTACAAAAAATTTGTTGTACACTGATGTAATGCCCCAACTCCAGGGACCGTTACGGTGCACATTGCAAACAGTGCTAAACTCGCTAATCGAGTTATTTGGCCATAAACATGTAACTAAGTATGATTAGGGGTTTAGGGATTAAAAATTTCGGTTAAGATATAACGTTTCACTAGAACATTTACTGTATACATTGGGATCCCAAAAATATAATTTAAAGGTCTATTACAACAAAAATATTTACAACCAGCCGATCTAAGCGGCAAAACAGGGTTTAGCCCTAGTTCCTTCCCTTCAAACCTCGGCCGTAGCGGTCAAGCAGCTGTATATGTACACATCGTCACCTAAGCTCTCCAACTCAAGGATGGTCCAGCTTTCTTTTGCCTTTACCTACACCACATAGCACCCGTGAGCCGAAGCCCAGCAAGAAAACACAGCATTGCATATAAACATTATCAAATGATTATCATTATAATCACACAGAGCTTATAGCTCTTAAACAGATGGGTGAATATCACTTTGGGTTCTAGAAAAACCATACTGGGTGACTGACAAGTAAGTCACTAATTTAAACAGAAGAGTGGCTGCTAGGTAAGCCACTAGCCTTAAACAGACAAGAGACTGATAGGTAAGTATCTAACCTTAAACAGAAGAGTGGCTGCTAGGTAAGCCACTAGCCAACAGAAGAGTGGCTGCTAGGTAAGCCACTAGCCTTAACAGATGAGTGACTGATAGGTAAGTCACACAAGCACTTATAATATTCATCGAACTTGAGGTCGGTCCGGCATTAATGCTCTTTGAGTCATTCAATGCAGATGTCGATTAGATCTAATCTTTATTGGCTTGCGTTGAACATGCTAAGGCTGTCCTGACTTATGAGTCAGCACCGCGTGACCAGTGCCTAGTACCACTGCCGAACCTGACTAATGAGTCACAGCTTCACAGTTGATACTAACACCTTTGCCAATTCTGACTAATGAGTCAGTACCATGCACAAGTAAGCATTGCTACCAAACATATGTCATATGTTGAATATTCAAACTTAGGGCATTCAGCATGCTTACTTAACAGTTGCTAGCACAATTATGATCATGCACAAACATAGAGACTCAAGCACTAATCAATCTCACAGTCAATATTCATGGCATGCCCTACGTTTGAATATTCACAATTATGATCATGCACAATTATGATCATGCACAAACACAGAGACTCAAGCACTGATCAATCTCACAGTCAATATTCATGGCATGCCCTACGTTTGAATATTCACAATTATGATCATGCACAATTATGATCATGCACAAACACAGAGACTCAAGCACTGATCAATCTCACAGTCAATATTCATGGCAAGCCCTAATCACATGTTTCTCGTGCACCACATGCATCACACTTAATCAACCAGCATGCCTCAATAATAACCATATGCAAATGAGCAAGATTTCCAAGCATTCAATATGATATCCATGTTTACATTTAAACATCCAACATGCATCAAGAATAACCATGCATGTCACATATGGGGTGCAGTTCTCTTACCTCCGGTTCGAGCGAGAATTAGAACAAGAACGACCCTTGAGAACGATCGATCCTTTAATCCTTTAGCGATCACCTAGTCATAACCAAATATAATCTCCAATTAATGAAAATCAACAATGACAGGGTCTTGGTCTAAACCCCACTCTCGGGACCTCGAAACCTGCCCACACGGTGAGTAGATTCGATCCCGGACCTTAAGGATTGAAACCCCGAGCCAAAAACCCTTAAAAACACTTAAAACGGGGTTCCGAAGAAATAGGGTAGTGCTACAGCGCTGCCCTCCTAGCGCCCCAGCGCTCATCTCAGAGCCCCACCCTAGCCTCCCCTGTAGGTAGCGCTGTAGCGCCCTACATTGGGCGCTGTAGCGCTACCTTCAGCCAGCAACTGCCCAGAAATCTCTTCCTTCGATTCCACCATTTCTAACCCAAACCAAAAGCTTCCAAACATCAAATTAAGTCCCAAATGAACCCAAATACCACCTCCACATGTCCTAGGCACCACAACCCCAAGAACCCTAGCCAAAACTCCAATCAATTCCCCACTTTCCAACCCAAAAACCAGCTGGAACTTAACTCAGAAAACAGAGCAAAAGCAATAGTTCTAATGGCTAAAAACTCACCTCAATCTCAGCAACACACCCTCTTCAATGGTGGAGCGTAACCCTAGCTTATCCCGGCTTGGTTCCTTGGCTTGATTCCTCAAACAAAGCTTGAAAATCCAGAGAGAAATGAGGGAGAAAGCCTATCGGGAGAGAAGGAGAAAGGATACTCTGTTTTTGTTACTCTTCTACAGCCTTAATGGCTTATATCAATCTCTAAGGGTGAAAAGACCTAAATTCCCTTAAGTCTAAAATAAAACCTTAACAGCCACCAAGGGCAAAACCGTCCTTTCACACCTATTTCGTTAATCATAATTAACACTCTCCAATTCCCGCTATTCTCATCAATAATCCATATCCCATTACCCTTTAATTCCCGGTGATGTTCTAATCATTAAAATCACCCCGAGACTCAACCCGAGCCACGAACTTAAACCCGTTATGACCAGACCATACACTTACACTTCATGATCGTCTCATGCCGAAAGGCTCGAACAAATCCACATATAATGTGGTACCGTTCATAACTCACTCACATGCACGAAAATACACAATTACGCCCTCCACGGGCCAAATTACCAAAATGCCCTTATAATTACAAATACACCCATATGCATGCATTCATCATCATATAATAATATAATTCACATAAACATGCATATATTCATTTAATGGCATAATTAAAAAATTATGGCCCTCCCGGCCTACTAATCCAGCCATTAAACCGCATTAGGGATTTCAGGGCATTACAATTGAGCCAATCCATCACACAATTTTGCTGCGTATTAGGAAACTTGTTCCTAACAATTGGTACTAGAGCGGTCATTAATCTCTGCATACATTAATTACTATGTGGACATAATATGTATTCTGATGTTATCATAATATGTGTGAATGGATGGATGTATGTATGTTTAAAGTTTATTCTTAAGGGTTGTTAATTATATGGTGTTTTGGGTTTAGGAATTGTTCTTAAATTTCTAGAAGAAAAATGTAAGCCATTTTGGGGCATAAGAATTTTTGTAATTTAATTTTCTGCATTAAATTATTGGAAAAAATTATGTAATTCCCGAGCCCCGGGTTCCGTGCCCCGAAGCCCGAGCCCAAGGCTATTGCACGCTGCCGTACGGCCCCGTGGCCTATGGCTCCCCAGCCGCACAACCCTACGTCTGTGGCTGCGCGCCCCTGCGCCTGCATCCGTGCGTGCCCTGCTGGCTCCCTACCGCAACCTACGCACCTTCCAGCCATGGCCCCAGCTGCTGGCCCGTGCCCCCTGCACACCCCGTCGAGTCGCTGCCAATCACTGTCGTGGCCTCCTGCCATGCCTCCTGCCCCACGCCGAGCCACCTTGTGCCACCGGCCCTAGGGCTCTTAACCCTAAGGTTTGCACAATGTTATCTATTTAAATTATGGGCCTAATTAATTTAAGCCCATAATTAAAATTGTTTTGTTTTGAATTAATTGGGTGAGCCCAAATTCAAAAGTGGGTCTAATAACTTGTTGGGCAGTAAAGCCCAAGTTAATTATTCTTAAAATTTGTTTAAAATAATTAAAATTTATTTTAATTCAAAATTAAATGGACAAATGGCTTAATGGATCAAGACTACTTGTGAATGCCCAAAGCTAAAGATAGATGTAGCGTCCCGAATTTGCTAATAAGGCTTAGGGCCTTGATTAGCGTGTCTGGAGGGCAATACATGATTTATTATTATAATATGTGAATTTGATGAATATGTGATTAGAAATGCATGTTTAGGTGAATTAAATATGTATGTAGGCCCCGTTTGGTTATTAGAGGCATGTTTGTAATGTTAGCCCGTTGAGAGCATAAATGTGACTATTATGATATATTTGTGTTGCACGATTCGAGATAGTCCTAAGGAGCGGGTTAGCTAGAAAGTTACAACGGGGTTGAATACCCGACTCGGGGCAAGTCGAGGGGTATTTCGGGCGTTAGACATTTTATTGGGTTATTGGGTTATGAAAATAAATATTTGGAGATATATTTGAAGTTAGAGTGTTTCGGAGGGAATATCAGGGAAATTTACCATTTTGCCGGCGGGGACATTTTCGCTACCCCGAGCCTTTGAGGTAACCTTAGAGACTTAAGTTAAGTAAAACAAAACCAAGGAAGCCTGCAGAAACTAAGGAACTGACCCTCTCTGTCTCTCTGTCTCTCAGTTCTTTCTTCTCCCTTGGAAGCTTGGAGGTTTTGGTGAAAAACTAACCAGAGACTAAGGAATCAAGCTGGAACTTTGGGGGCTAGGAGCTTGGAACTTAGGGGATTAACTCAGAGGTTTAATTAAGCACAAAGGTAAGCTTTTAACTTGATGAATTATGTTGATTTTCTACTAGTATTTTTAGAGTTATGCATGTGAGCTAGATGATTGCTTGGGCCGCGGTGCGCATGCCCTGTTTTGGGGTTGGGGGTTTCTGGTTGAGGCAGGCCGCAGCACTTAGTGTGTTTTTGGACTTTAAGGAGGTTTTAGGCTCGGGAATCCAAAAGTTAAGGCTCGAGATGGATTTTATCACCCGGATTGATAGAATTCAAGGACCCGGAGACTAGAATTATGACCCAAAGTTATTTAATGGATTAGAACTTGATGGATGGATGTTGTTGGTACGTTGTGACTAGGTTTTCAGCGAGGCTCAGACTAGGGGATTGTGCTCGGGACATCGGTGCTTGGAAAGCTCGGGAGGCAAGTAAGAAAACTGTTGTACCCATAAAGCGGGGCAAGGCCCTATAGTTTGTGTTGCGGGGCATGACCCTATATGATTGTGTTGCAAGGCGTAGCCCCATTGATTATGTTTATACGTGTTTAAGTACTTGTTTAATTATGCTATGTGCGCATATATGTGAATGAATGGCAAGAGCGGGGAACGGCGAATGCTGAGAACGACAAGGCCGAGTACAGCATGGGGCCGGGAGCAGCGTTAAGCACGCGGAGTGCGAGTTTCCAGGGTGAGACCCTATAGGATACATGAGATATCCTCATGGTGTAGACCACAAACCCAGGGCTGGTAAAGCACCTAGGAAGGCGTGGACGAATGTGTTTAGCCTGTTGGCGGTTTGTTTATGTGCTGGTTATTGATTATGCATATGCTATTTTCTTGTGTGGAGTTTTCTTATTGGGCTTCGGCTCATGGATGCTCTATGGTGCAGGTAAGGGCAAGGGGAAAGTCGACCAACCATGAGTACAGAGAGCGTGAAGCAACGCGTACATTTTTGGCCTGCCTAGCTGCCATGGCTAGGGGTATTTTTTTGGGAGATGTTTGTATAAAACTTAATTTTGTCGTTTAGTCGACTTTAGTTATATTTTTGAGTTGTAAATATTTCTAAGACAGTATTTTGGGATCTCAAATGTTTAACAGTTTATAATATTCAATGAATGCATTTATTTTTCTCAAATTATGTGACTTCTGTTATGATTAGCTACACTTTTGTTTCAAAACCTTGATTAGCGAGTTAATTGCACATTTTAAATTCATTTAGTAATGGCTCTAAGGAAGTAGGGCGTTACAATAGAGATTTATTTAGGTTTTATTTAATTTCTTATATTTTTGTGTATAATTTTGCAAGTGTTGTAATTTTTCTAGAAATACCCAAGACACCCGGCCCACATTTATTTATTTATTTCGTATTTATTTAAATGTTTGAATGTGATTAAATTGTTTAATACTTTATCATGCATTTTTTGACATGCCATACATATTACCTACACAGTATTTAAAATTAGCATGCATCCCGTATGAATAGAAACATGCCTTAGGATTTTCCTTTATTATTATATGCTTTATGTGATGGACCATATAATAATAAATATAGTTTTAACTAGTTCATGAGCGGAAATAGATTTTAAAAGTAGTTTAATTTCTAGTATTTAATTAAATTATTTTATTAAATAACAAATGATATTCCTAGTAATTATAGAAAATTAAAATTGAATTAATTAGGGCATAGTTCTATAATTTTTGTTGACCCGGTTCTTCGCCAACAGGTAATTAAGAAAAGAAGAGAAAGGGATTAGTGTTAATGTTGAACCGTAACAGATATATGATCTTGGAAAAGTGAATTGGTGACTCAAGACATGTTTTTTAAGTGGTTCAAAGCTTAAAATCCTTCTACTCCACTAGTCAGTATTATTGCTATATACTGGATATTTGATTACAGAGTATTTCTTACAAGAGATAATCCAACCTTTATTAACTCCCAGGGTCTCCATATTTATAGGAGAAGGCACCTGGGAGTTGGTAAGAAGGTCATCCCGTGACCTTCTTACCTATCGCATCAACTCTGTGACATTCATGATTAATTCCTAAACCTGACACATAAGTGTGGTCAAATCAATAGGTAAGGAGATAATGGGCCGCACGGCCCAACCCAGTCGTGGGTGTCTGAATACGCACGTTCTTGCTGCGTGTCCGAGAAGTCAGGGGCACATCAGACACATGATGTCTGATATATGCACGTTTACCTTGCGTGTGTTGACTTTACAAAGAGTCATAGCCTCCATATCAAGCTCGTACCACGAGCTTGATACCTAACTCGACATTCAGCCTTCAGAGTCCGGACTCAAGTCTTAGGCAATCTTGGCGAACCCTTGGGTTACCTCGAGCTAAGGAGGTATGATCTTATGATGGCAGCTCTGGTTTTGGGGATATCCACGAGGTAATCATGATTAGGCCGCAGCTCAGCTCGCTAATCAGTCCGTGGGAAAATCAGGGCGTACATCTGCCCCCCAAGCCCCTGCTCGTGGTAAACAACATCGCACAAGGCCACAGTAGGGGCTTTTAATCTTTCCCATGAACCCTGCGTATTCCACACTTGATGCAGGCGCCTAATACGTGGAACATCGTGGTTGGTGATGGTACGTCTTCTGAGAACCGCATTAAATGGCCTAGCCTATGCCCAGCCGTCGTTTCGTATTTCGAGTGGAGGGCCTTGGATCCCACATCAGGGCCATCCAACGGCCCTCTATACGTGATCCTTCACGTATATAAAAGGGGTGGCCACCCTACGCATGGGCCACCCTTTCATTTGAAATTTCTCAGAACCTCTTTCCTTCTTCTCTCTTCATCTCAGAAGAAAAAGAAACCCTCTTTTCTGCGACCGCCATTCTCAGTGTTCAAGAAGCTCAGGCATGAGGATTCCTTTGAATCTTTGGAGACAGCAACTCCTACGAAGCTCTAACCTAGGCGACACTGTCATTCACCTCCCAACCAAACACTGTAAGTCTCCTGACCATGCGTGTTTTGAAAATATTTTTCACTGTAGCTTAGGTAAATATTTACTGTAGCCACATGCAAGGGTTTACTGGTTTTTGTGGGTATGAAGGGTGAAAGCCTTTTAGGTTAGGGTATTTTGCTGTATGAAATATTTTAGGAGTACGGTTCACAAGATGCATTTTCTGGGGAAATTTTCTGGGTAGGAGTTTTGGAATTTTGGGTGCAAAACCGGGTAGCTTAGGGGACACGCTTCACAGGCGGTTTTGCAATCCTCGCCCACTGAAACTTTCCCCCCAAGGCAAATTCTATCCTGACCCTCCTGACACACGAATTTCGAGTAATCGGGAATCTGTTGGGAGCACAGGCTCATGTTCATTGAACCGCGTGGTCCCACTCTCCACGGGCTGGGCTTACCTCATCTCGTGCAAAGAACATTTGATTTTTCCTCATGCTTGGGTCACCTTTTCTGAAATCTTTTCTTTTTTTCGCTAGGCGACCAGATGGCACCGAAGAGAAATGCCCCCAAGCAGACCGTCGGCAGCTCGGCCTCCCAGCAGGACAAAGGAAAGGCGGTGATGCCGGACTCCCCGATCCCCAAATTTGGGCCGGCAGTGGAGCAGGAGCTCGAGATGGCTCCTGATGCGTTCTTCTAGAGGAAGAAGATCGTCTCAAAGATCACCGACCAGACGAAGATCAATAAGATATTCCTCTCCCACAACATCGAGCTGGGGAGAGCGTCAGTGATTGCCCGACCTCCCGCGGAAGGCGAGCGGAGCTGCGCGCCGCTCGACGAGGAATTCGCGACCTGGAGCGGCGAGTATTTCAAGGCGGGGGCATTCCTCCCGCTGGACCAGTATTTTGCTGACTTCCTAAATTATGTGAAGTTGGCCCCATTCCAGCTCCCCCCCAACTCTTATCGGTTGTTGGCGGGGTTGAGATATTTGTTTTTGAAGCACGAGTGGGAGGTCCCCACTCCAGCGGACATTTTGTACTTCTTCTGCCTCAAGGCCAGCCCAGACCAGCGGGGGCAAGGCAACGGGTTTTACTACTTAACCCGATTTCCCAATACGGCTGCGGTCATCGAGCTGCCCAGCCACCCCAACGACTTCAAGGATCAATTCTTCATGTCGACGGGGTTCAGAAACTGCGAGCTCCACTACTTCAATCGTCCTCGTAAGTGTTCTTTATCCTTAGCTCGGAAGTTAAGTGTCATTTTAGCTCCTCCCGTATCCCTTTCTGACTTAGATTAATCCTGCAGCCATCTTCGCGAGGACAGAGAAATCTGTGACCCTCGGGGCCCAATACAAGACACTGGCGGGCTTTCCCCCCAGTGAGAAAGATTACCGCGTGCTCGTACCAGACGAGACGATGGTAGCCTACAAGCTGATTTTCCCAAATCAGACCTTGAACCTCAGAAGGCCTCGGGGGCTTCCCCCAGCTCGCGACACCAGACCCATCACAGGGGAGGAGGTCGCGGGAGATGAAGATGAGGAGGATGAGGGCGACGATGTTCCCCTCGTGAGGAACAGGAAGTGATCTTTGGAGGTCGCCCAGAGGACGGGCGAGGAGAGGATCTAATCCGGAGCAGCCGCGGGTCCTTCTGGCCAAGGTAACCCTTACATATTTAGGAGTCTAGATAGGGCCACAGCAGACCCCCGCCTGGCTAGGTTCAATCCTAGGCAGCTTGTCCATCGTCACCGAAGTGATCCGGACCTGAACACAACCCTGCTCCACTGTGTTGACCGGATCGTGCTGGACTACCAAGATAGCCGGTCTAGGGGTACCGTAGTAGTAGATAACACCCTAGCCTTTAGGTCGATCCTATTCGAGGAGTATGGGACCAACCTTCGGTCATGGCCATCACTCCGGAGGGGGGCCGTAGCTCCGGGGCTTAGGCAATATGTAGAGGAATCTAGCCCTAAGTCAGCCTCGGACCCAGAACTTGCGCCAGCTCGGGAAGTAATCAACTTAGGTTCTTCTTCTAGCTCGGGGGGTAGGATTCCCTTTAGTATACATATACTTGAATTCCTCTCTTTACCCCTTTGTTTTTGTTTCTGCGTGATTGCTAACTCTCGTACTAACCATGTTTTTGTTTTGACAGAAGAGATGTCTCAGCCCGAGGAGAGCCTGCGAGGTGCGTTCTTCGGGGGGAACCCCCCAGCCGGGGCCGCTGGGCCAAGAATGAAGAGGCTCCGGACGTCCAAGCACGCCGCCGGGACCCCCGCCAAGTCTCCTACAAAGGAGAAGGAGCAAGCCCCAGCTGCCCAGGTCGTGGGAGCGGTTCCTCCTACTGCAGGGGGAAGCAACATGCCTCCACCCCCTCCTCGAGCTCCGGCCACCGCCCGGGACGCAGGAACGGAGCTCGGGACTTCGGCGATTGTACCCTCCGAGGTACGCATCCCAATCAATCCCCAGGACCTGGGGAAGATCCCCGAGGCCTTCCGAGGAACGGTGTATGAGTCGGCAAACTACGCTGTCACCCATATATACAAGTTCACCGAGAAGGAGCTCCGGGCCATCGAGACAATGAGCCCGATGGGCGTGCTGGAGTCTTCACTGGGCATGGCCATGACGGTAAGCTAACTAACCTTTTTGTGGTTTTTATTATTACACTTTGCCCTGTTTTTTCTCTCTTTTTTTCTAAGGAAATTGTCCTTTCACCTTCGCAGAGCACCGTTGCCCTTCACCGAAGCATCGCCAGGACCAAAACTCAGCTCGAGGACATGAGGAGCGAGCACCAGACTACCCTGCAGGCGGCTAAGGATGCCTTGGCGGCCTCATAGGTCAAGTTGGAAAAAACCCGCTCGAAGGTCCAAGAGCTCGAGACCTCCCTCGCCACCTCGCGGACAGACCTAGATGTCGCGAAGGCTGAGGCCCAGGCCGCCCTAGAGGCCGAGCAGACAACTTCGGAGAAGTACCTGGAAGACCTGTTCTACCATTGTTGGGCCTACAATCTAGACGCTGACTTCTCCTTCCTTTCTGCGAGCCTCTGGGAGCGCTTGCTGGTGAAGTTCCAAGCTCGCCTTGATAAAGAGGCGCCCTCCAAGGCCGGGGAAGGCTCTGGCGCGGCTGAGCAAGGCGAGACGGCGACCTCCAAGGGGCCACCTGGTGGAGCTTAGGGCGTTTCTTCTCTTGTGCCCTTTACTATTTTTTAATATTTTTGTTTGTGTAACCTTTGCATGAGGTGCTTCCACCTCGAGACAATTTGATTCAATGTTTTTAACTGATCCTCTTTCTTGCCCTTACGCATTTTGGTTACAATTTTTTGAAAAACTTAGTTCGTGTTAACTTTTATCCATATCTCGAGCTCTTTAGGAAGAACAACGATCAATAGATTTAAATCAACTTCTAAGTTTTATGACCCGGTTATGACCAGGAACTTAATTTGAAAACTTAGTTCGCGTTAACTTTTATCCATATCTCGAGCTCTTTAGGAAGAACAATGATCAATAGATTTAAGTCAACTTCTAAGTTTTATGACCCGGTTATGACCAGGAACTTAATTTGAAAACTTAGTTCGCGTTAACTTTTATCCATATCTAGAGAGCACCTTAGGAAGAACAACAATCAATAGATTTAAATCAACTTCTAAGTTTTATGACCCGGTTATGACCAGGAACTTAATTTGAAAACTTAGTTCGCATTAACTTTTATCCATATCTCGAGCTCTTTAGGAAGAACAACGATCAATAGATTTAAATCAACTTCTAAGTTTTATGACTCGGTTATGACCAGGAACTTAATTTGAAAACTTAGTTCGCGTTAACTTTTATCCATATCTCGAGCTCTTTAGGAAGAACAACAATCAATAGATTTAAATCAACTTCTAAGTTTTATGACCCGGTTATGACCAGGAACTTAATTTGAAAACTTAGTTCGCGTTAACTTTTATCCATATCTCGAGCTCTTTAGGAAAAACAACGATCAATAGATTTAAATCAACTTCTAAGTTTTATGACCCGATTATGACCAGGAACTTAATTTGAAAACTTAGTTCGAGTTAACTTTTATCCATATCTCGAGCTCTTTAGGAAGAACAGCGATCAATACATTTAAATCAACTTCTAAGTTTTATGACCCGGTTATATCCAGGATAGGACTTAGTTAGCGTTAATCCTTATCAATATCTCGCGTTTTTTAAGAAAAACAACGGTCAATCAATATGAATCAACTTCTAAGTCATTAAGGAGACCTGGTTATATCCAGGTACAATATGCCCCCCAAGTAACTGGGAAAGAGTCTTTCGTGGTTACTTTAGATTACACTTGCAAACATGTACAAAAGCTTATTCTCATTAATACATAAAAAATGGCCTTCCAGGCCTTACAAGTGAATCATTGATAATATTTCTTTAAATGGATGGCGTTCCAAGTCCGCGGGACTGCCCCTCCATCAGGCCGAGCTAACTTATAAGTTCCCTCCTTAATGATTTCGATGACCTGGTACGGTCCTTCCCAGTTTGGTCCCAAGACTCCATCTTTGGGATCTTTCTCGGCCAGGAAAACTCTCCTTAGGACCAAGTCGCCAACGCTAAAGGCGCGCTTTTTGACTTTGGAGTTGAAATAGCGAGTGATTTTCTGCTGATAATGGGCGAGCTAGAGTTGCGAATCTTCTCGCCTTTCATCAACTAGGTCAAGGGAATTGCACAGTAGCTTGTGGTTGCGGTCCTGGTCGTAAGATTGGACCCTATGCGAAAGCACCTTAACCTCCACGGGGAGGACTGCCTCACTCCCAAAGGTTAGGGAAAAAGGAGTATGACCCGTAGGAGTCCGATGCGAGGTCTGGTATGCCCATAGGACCTGGGGGAGCTGTTCTGGGCAGACCCCCTTCGCTTCATCTAATCTTTTCTTGAGGCTCGCCTTTAGAGTCTTGTTGACAGCTTCGACCTGGCCATTCGCCTAAGGATAGGCCACGGAGGAGAAACTCTTCACAATTCCGTACCTTTCACAAAACTCGGTGAACAGGTCGCTGTCGAACTAAGTACCATTATCGGAGACGATCTTCTTGGGCAGGCCGAATTGACAGATAATGCTTTTAACCACGAAGTCAAGCACTTTTTTGGACGTTATCGTTGCCAAAGGTTCTGCCTCAGCCCACTTCGTAAAGTAGTCGATGGCTACCACGGCGTAACGGACCCCGCCCTTTCCAGTGGGGAGGGCGCCAACCAAGTCTATCCCCCAAACGGCCATGGGGATGAGATCATCTTTAGCTCGACTGGAGGAGCTCGAGAAACTACGGCGAATCGCTGGCACTTGTCGCACTTCTTCACGTATGAAATCGAGTCTTTGGACAGAGTTGGCCAGTAATACCCTTGCCTCAGGACCTTTAAGGCCAAGCTCTGCCCCCCAGTGTGGTCTCCATAAAAACCTTCGTGCACCTCCTGCAGGATGGCCTTTGCTTCACCTGGAAGAACACATCGTAGGAGAGGCATGGAGTGCCCACGCCAATATAACACCCCATCTACTATCGTATACCTGGGAGCTTGATAGAGTATTCGCCATGCATCATTGCACCCTTCAGGCAGCTTTCCCTCGATGAGATACTCAAGGATGGGGGTCATCCAGGTCGGCCTGGCATCGATCATCTCGACCTCCGTCCTGACATCTACTATGCTTGGTTTCTCCAAGAACTCTATTGGCACTAACCCCAAGGTCTCCGTTTCCCCAGAGGTGGCGAGCTTGGCAAGAGCGGCTGCGTTAGCGTTCTGCTCCCGAGGTATCTGTTCGATCGAGCCTCGCTCAAACGCTAACAGCTCAGTTTTTACCTTTGCCAGATAGGCGGCCATCTTGGGTCCCCGTGCTTGATATTCGCCCAGAACCTGATTTACCACGAGCTGGGAGTCACTGAAGCACTGGACGGAACTCGCCTTCAACTCCTGGGCTATCCTCAGCCCAACCAGCAAAGCTTCGTATTCGGCCTCGTTGTTGGAGGCTTTGAATCCAAATCTCAGTGCCGAGTGGAATCTATATCCCTCGGGGGATATCAAAATGATTCCAGCTCCGGAGCCGTTCTCGTTGGATGAACCATCCACAAAGATCCTCCATGACGCCCGGGGCGAGCTGACTTGGGGTGAGTCTTCTGCGGGATCCTCCTAGAATCCCGTGCACTCTGCCATAAAATCGGCCAGGGCCTGACTTTTTATAGCAGTTCGCGGAGTGTACAAAATCTCGAACAGACTGAGTTCGATTGCCCACTTTAACAAACATCCCAATGCTTCAGGTTTTTGCAAAACTTGCCTTAAAGGTTGATCGGTCATGACATATATCGAGTGGGACTGGAAGTACGGTCTGAGTTTTCGCGAGGTCGTGATAAGGCAGAACGCCAATTTCTCCATCAACGGGTACCGGGATTCAGCCCCGAGAAGTCTCTTGCTGATGTAGTAGACTGGTCTCTGAACTCGGTCTTCTTCTCGTACCAACACAGCACTAGCTGCATCCTTAGTGACAGCCAGGTAGAGAAAAAGAGGCTCTCCTGCTTTGGTTTTGGATAGTATGGGCGGCTCGGCCAGATGTGCCTTCAGGTCGAGGAATGCGCTTTCGCACTCTTCTGTCCATTTGAACTTCTTGTTTCCTCGGAGCAGGTTGTAGAATGGCAAACACTTATCGGTGGACTTGGAAATAAACCGATTGAGGGCTACCACTCTTCCTATCAGGCCTTGGACATCTTTTCGCGACCTGGGCGAGGGAAGCTCGAGCAGTGATCTGATCTTGTCGGGGTTTGCCTCGATTCCTTGGGTATTGACTATGAAGCCCAAGAACTTCCCGGACGCGACTCCAAAAGTGCACTTCTGCAGATTAAGCCTCATGCCATACTCCCGTAGTATCTTAAAATATTCTTCCAGGTCGGAAACATGGTTATCGGCAGTCGTTGACTTGACTAGCATGTCATCAACGTAAACTTCCATGTTTTTCCCGATCTGGCTTGCGAACATTCTATTTACTAACCTTTGGTAGGTAGCCCCGGCGTTCTTCAGCCCGAACGACATGACCTTGAAGCAATAAACGTTAGTTGAGGTCATGAAGCTGGTGTGTTCCTGGTCCGCCGAATTCATGGTGATCTGATTGTAGCCTGAGTACGCGTCCATAAAGGACATGAGCTCGTGCCCCACCGTGGCATCTACCAGCTGGTCAATCCTTGGGGCAGGCTTTATTCAGGTCGGAGAAGTCTGTGCAGGTCCGCCATTTTCCGTTGGGCTTCGGGACCAGCACGGGGTTGGCGACCCATATTGGAAACTTGGCTTCACGGATAAAGCCGCATTTCTTGAGCCGGGCCACCTCTTCCTCCAAGGCTTCAGCCCGAGCTGTTCCTAGGCGTCCTTGCTTCTGGGACTTGGCGAGAATGCTTTTATCCAGATGAAGTGTATGCATGATGACAGTCGGGCTGATTCCCACCATGTCCTCGTGGGACCAGGCAAACACGTCCAGGTTATCCCGCAGAAACTTAGTCAGCTCCGCCTTCCTCTTGCTACAGAGGTTTTTCCCGAGCTTGACCATCCGTGATGGATTCTGCGGATCAATGTTCACTTCCTCAAGCTTCTCAATCGCCCAGAGCTTGGATCTGTCCTCGCCTATTCGGGGGTCAATATCCTCACTTAAGACGACATTTTCCCCTTCGGCGCTTTGAGGTTTTTCAATCTCAGGATTAGTTAAGGGTTCTTGAGATTCCTCTTCACCACCTTGAATGGCCATTGCCAGCTGCCCGGGTTTAGATTTTCCCTTCATAGAAATGTTGTAGCATTCCCTGGCAGCGAGCTGATCGCCACGAACAGTGCATATTCCCGTGGAAGTAGGGAATTTCATCGCGAGGTGGCGAATGGAAGTGACGGCCTCAAACGCCATGAGCGTAGGTCGCCCCAAGATCGCGTTGTATGCAGCAGAGCAGTCGATGACCATGAACTCGAGGAGCTTGGAGACTGTCCGAGATCCTTCTCCTAGGGTGATCACCAGCTCGATCGTCTCTATTGCTACTGATCCCTCTCCCGAAAAACCATACAGCATCATGGAGGTCGCCTTCAACTCAACGACGGTTAAACCCATCTTTTCTAACGTGGATCGGAACAGGAGGTTCACCGAGCTCCTGTTGTCGATCAGCACCCTCCTCACTCTCTGATTGGCAAGCTGAATTGCCATGACCAGAGGGTCATTGTGAGGGAATTGGACATGGCCCGCATCTTCCTCCGTAAAAATGATCGGTTGCCTCTCCAATCGCTGGTGCTTTGATTGACGCTGCTCCGGGATGAACTCTACCCCGTTATGAGCCTTTAGTTCGTTCACGTATCTCTTCTGGGCACCCCTGCTCGTGTCGGCCATGTGCGGACCTCTAGAGATGGTGGATATCTCTCCTCCAACCAAGGGAGGAGGGACGTCCTGATCTACCCGAGGCCCGGGATGACTGGCCGGGACTTCTGGAGCAGGTCGACTTGCTGGAACCCTGTTCCGTGCGTATTGAGCCAAGGGGCTGGCTTGGATGAGAGTCTCGATCTCATCTTTTAAATGCCTACAATTGTCGGTATTGTGGCCAACATCATTATGAAAACGACAAAACTTGGAGGTGTCTCTCTTCCCCTTATGGTGCTTTAATGGCTCCGGCCTCTTCCAGGGGACTCGAGTAGAGTTGGCTAGGAAGATATTCTCCCTGGACTGGGATTGAATTTGTCTACGGACTTATTCTTCTTTTGGTCGTGCTGATTGCTTTCGCCATTCCCCTTTCTCTTGCCTCCACCGGGCTGGTTGTTCTGTGTGACGTTCTGGGTCGCTGCCACGACCTCCGTCCCCACTCCAGCAGGCTGTTCGGGGACCTGGCTGGTTCCCGCAGTTGAGGCTTCGGCTTCCTCCAAGTTTATCCATTCTTGGGCCCTGTTAAGGAATTGGCTAACTGAGCTGACTCCCTTCCTTTGTATATCCTTCCAGAGATCTCCTCCGATGAGGATTCCAGTTCTCATGGCCATGAGCTTGGAGCTATCATCCGCGTCTCTGGCTCGAGCAGCGACGTTCGCAAATCTGCTCAGGTAGGCCTTCAGAGTCTCACCGGGCTGCTGCCTCACATTAGCCAGGGAGTCGGCCTGAACACAGGCGGCCTGGGAGGCTCGGAATGCCCTTTTGAAGTCTGCCGAGAAAGTCTTCCAGGAGCTGATTGACTATCTTTTACTTTGCTTGAACCACTGTCTGGCAGGTCCAGTCAGTGTGGAATGGAAGATTAAACATCTCAGCTCGGGGCCAATGTTGTGGGCCATCATTAGGGTGTTGAACATCCCTAGATGGTCCGATGGGTCTCCGTCCCCATTGAACTTTGACAAGTGCGGCATATGGAAACCATATGGGTACGTCGTTGCTGCTATACTGGGGGCGAAGAGCTCCATCTCGTCCCCTGAATCATATTCATCTTTTTCTTTTTCTGACAGGAGCTTCCTCATCAGCTCCTCCATCTGAGTCAGGCGCTCGAGGGTTTGGTCCTGATGTCCTTGGTTACTCCGGGGCTGTTCAACAGCTCCGGACCCATTGTACATATTTGGTGGGTTATTGCCCCTCCTATCTTGAGATAGGTTATTTGGGACATTCCCTCCGTTACGTACTTCGGACAGGGCCCCCCCTGAGCGAGCGTGGCCATCTCCTCCTGCTGGTTCCCCCCTATGAGAATTAAGGCGATCTCGCAGGTCGCCTCCCTTGGTGGTTTGATGACTTTGTGCCAAACTCAGACATTGACGCAGGTCTCCCCCAAAGAGATCACTCCGGCAACTGCCAGTCCAGTGGCTCCTGCTAGATAGGCTTGGAGTCCGCCTTTGGTGGTGAGGATCTGGCCTTTCCCTTGGCGCCCTGCTACGTCGGGAAGGTCCAACTGATGGCGGGTTTCACCTACTACTCCCATAGGCTGGGATATCTCGGACGGGCCGAGGAGGAGACGGATCTATGATTGGAGACGGAGGATGCCTGACTGGAGAGGCGATCCTAGTTCCGTCAGGACGGATCAAATTTGGTGGGGGCCTTTCGGCCCTGCCAACTTGCTGGTCCCACGCCTGGCGATCTGAACGAGGCGCAGGACAGTTGTTGGGGACAGGCTGATGATGTGAGCCCTCCCCGGATCTCCTTCGGGAATTACCTCGAGCTCCCTTGGGCGCTCTCGAGGATGGTTGGGAGCTAAGAGTTGACGTTCTGACTGAACGGCTGTATTGCTGTTGCCTGGCTCCAGGCACTTCTTCGAAGCTTGCCTCTCGATGGTGTGATGAAGGAGTGGAGTTGGATGTCGGAAGTCTGTCCGAGCGGCTATGCCTGGACCAGTTACCCCGGCGAGACTTAGGAGCCTCGCCTTGCCTCTCTCCGACGTTAGCGTCGGTTGTGAGAGGGGGGTAGTCGGGCCAGCACATCCTTGATCTGCTGGTTAGCTATTGCTAGCTGGCTCCTCAGCTGAGCGTTCTCTATCTCCACTGCCGTGTAATAACACGGGTTTGGATTAGGTGGCCGGGGGGCCGAACTTCCGGTGTCATCTTGGCCCAACGGCTGCTTTCCTGGCCACTGCTGGGCCTCAGGAACTTGTTCACCAAGGGTGGCAGTATGATGAGCCTCCTGCCCATCATGCTGTTTTGTCTCGTTACCGTGCCTGGATCAAGTAGTCACCATAGTTGGATGTTTGCGACAGCACTAACCAAACTTGCTCTTAATGAAAGCACCAAACTGTTGACGCGGTTCTTCGCCAACAGGTAATTAAGAAAAGAAGAGAAAGGGATTAGTGCTAATGTTGAACCGTAACAGATATATGATCTTGGAAAAGTGAAATGGTGACTCAAGACATGTTTTTTAAGTGGTTCAAAGCTTAAAATCCTTCTACTCCACTAGTCAGTATTATTGCTATATACTGGATATTTGATTACAGAGTATTTCTTACAAGAGATAATCCAACCTTTATTAACTCCCAGGGTCTCCATATTTATAGGAGAAGGCACCTGGGAGTTGGTAAGAAGGTCATCCCGTGACCTTCTTACCTATCGCATCAACTCTGTGACATTCATGATTAATTCCTAAACCTGACACATAAGTGTGGTCAAATCAATAGGTAAGGAGATAATGGGCCGCACGGCCCAACCCAGTCGTGGGTGTCTGAATACGCACGTTCCTGCTGCGTGTCCAAGAAGTCAGGGGCACGTCAGACACATGATGTCTGATATATGCACGTTTACCTTGCGTGTGTTGACTTTACAAAGAGTCATAGCCTCCATATCAAGCTCGTACCACGAGCTTGATACCTAACTCGACCTTCGGCCTTCAGAGTCCGGACTCAAGTCTTAGGCAATCTTGGCGAACCCTTGGGTTACCTCGAGCTAAGGAGGTATGATCTTACGACGGTAGCTCCGGTTTTGGGGATATCCATGAGGCAATCATGATTAGGCCGCAGCTCAGCTCGCTAATCAGCCCGTGGGAAAATCAGGGCATACAATTTTAATTTTGCTTAATTGGATTAGTAATTATTAGAATATCATCTGGTAAAAAGAGATCATTTTATTTTTACAAACTAATTAAAAAGCATAGGATGTTTTGAGAAAACACATATTTTAAAATAGTGAGTGGGAGAGGGAGATATGACAATAAGTCTCATGGTCTCCATTATTAGTTGGCACCGAGGTAACATGGAGTGGGCCTCGTGGCACCATTGCTTGTGTCCCCCTAAAGAAGGCTTCTGACTGTGTTATTCTCAAGGCAAACTTCTTTAAGAATAGGATTTAATGATGTATTTCAAGTTTGACTGACCCCACGGCACACTCTTGAGTTAAGTCATTGATCAAAAATAATGGATTAAACTCACAAGGTACATTAGGCATTTGAGCGGACTATTGTATCCTTGACCAAACAAGCGGTTATTTATAAGTCAAAAGAGAAATGTTTATTTGAGTTTTCACTTATAAATTTGAGAAATTGTCTCAAAATTAATTTGGAATTAGTCTGACCTACCCTAAGGCTGGTCCATTAATGTTCAAATTAATTAATCGTGGAATTAGTAATTATTATTTTTATGTGTTCTTTAATTGTTGCATTCATTCATCACGCTTACTATTCCAAAAATTACTGATATTTATTATATGCATAATTTTTTTTTTTGTTTATTTATTGATTCCTAACAAAGATGTCTATTGGTGAATTACACACTGATGTTTTTCTTAGATCTTTTGTTTTTGAACCTGAAAACATGCAACACTGGTTTCGAGGCATTTTGACCATTTTATTCTTATAAAAAATTGATGTCAACCGTCTGTAACAGACCTCCAACAGAACCACATTTGGCTACTAGCTATGAAGCAGAAGAAAAATATGTGAATTGGATGAAATCCGATCGGTTGGCACGTTATTGCATGCTTTCAACCATGCCTGGTGAAACAAAGGAAAAGTATATACATTATGACTCAGCACATGAGATGTGGCAAGCAATGACAAAGGAAGTCTTTGTTGAGTGTCATCGTTTGTAACAAATGAAAAAGGTAAATGAGATTTACATATATTTTTTCAACTTTGAATAGTAGATTCAAATACTATGAATAGCATATTAAATTTTTGGATAGTAGATTTAAAAATATATGCCACTAATCTATTTTTCTTTGTTTTTCCTTTTGCAGAATTAGAATCCTGAAAAGGAGGAAGAGGTTGATGAGGATTTTGATAGCCAGTAAAGCTAGAGGAGTTGGAGAGTAGTTTTATTTAGAATTTTATTGTTAGTTGAACAATATAAATTTCTTTATTTTGTTTTAGAAATTCTAGATTTCCTTGAACAAAGAAAACTGCAGTCTAGAAATTTAGTTTATTATTTGTAATTTTGATTATTAATGTTTGGAAACTTATTTATATTTTTTCATGACATTTATTTCTTTTATTAATAAAGTAGTTATAATTTAAAGAAATTATCTATTTACCTGTTATGCAAATGCTTTGGGATAAACAAATTTACATACTTTTAATGAATGACAAATTATTTATTTAATTCTGAATTATTTAAAACAGCTAATCCTAGATCTATTAAAAAAAAGATTGACTCTGATAGTGAAACATATCTGTGGCACTTGAGATTGGGCCATATTGGTCTAGAAAGAATAAATAGGCTTGTAAAGGATGGTCCTTTAAGAGAACTATCTATTGGATCTCTCCCTGTGTAACGCCCTACTTCCTTAGAGCCGTTACTAAGTGAGTTTTAAGACAAAATAGTGTGCAATGAACTCGCTAACCGAGGTTTTGAAACAAAAGTGTGACTAATTAAAAGTTAAGGCTGTAATCTTTGAAAATGCGTCGATTCATTAAAACTTCTATTATTAAACATTTGGGATCCCAAAATAAGGTTTGAAAACTAATTACATCTTGAAATAAGGTTACAGTTGAGAAATCATAAAATCATAGATTATTACAGCCATTTTCAAATAAACCCCCAACCAAAGCAGTCGGGCAGGCCAAACATGTACGCGTCGCTTCATGCTCTCCGTACTCATGGTTGGTTGACTTAATCCTTGCTTCTACCTGCCACACGGAGCACCCGTGAGCCGAAGCCCAGCAAGAAAACCCAAATAATACATAACATATGCAATTCATATAGCTGGCACAATTCACTGATAAATAGGAAAACCATCATTATAAACAAGCACGGCCATGCCGCCCCAGAGGCCTTACCAAAGCCTGGGGTTTCGGTTCTCACCGCGAGGATAACTCATGTATCCCTTGGGTCCCACCCTGAATATAAGCATCCCATGTGCTGTGTGTTACTTTCGGCCCCACGGCCGTACCCGGCCTACGCCGCACTCGGCCCTTGCCGTTCATTTCATTATAATCACACATATAGTACATTCGAATAATCATTCACACACATCATGATTCATTTAAGGTTAAACATATGCACATAATACAATCTGGGGCCATGCCCTGCAATCACACAGTGGGGCCATGCCCTATTCTCGGGTGTTACAGTTTTCTTACCTGTACTCCGAGCTTCCTGATGCACTAAAGCCGCGAGCACGGTCCTCTAGCACGAGCCTCTCCAATATCCTAGTCACAACACACATGAAACATCCTTTAATACTAATCAATTCAAAACCACTTCCCGGGACCAATCCCACACTCTCGGGACTCCCAAATTCCTAAAACAATTCATCGGAAACATCTCCCGAACCCCCGGAGCAAAAGCTCAAATTTGCAAAATTTCCCATCCTGAAAATGGCGTAGCGCCGCGGCGCTACCCGCAAGGGCCGCGGCGCCCAGCGAAGTCAGAGAGCTCCTTGGCTGTAAACAGCCTCGCGCCGCGGCGCCCAAGAACAGGGCCGCGGCGCTCCTTCGCGAACCCAGAAAAACTGGGTTTTTTCCTCTGCATTTCATCATCCAAAACACTCCCAAACTCACACCTAAGCCCCAAAATCAATTTCAAACTTCAAATAGACCATACATCAACCCATAAACATCATAACCCAACTCAATAACACAATCATACTCAAAATCCACCCATTTGATCTTAACTTAAGAAATCTAAACCCAAAACCTTGAAAAGCTTAACTCAAGCATTAAATTCCTCAAATCAACACAGAAAACAAACTTAAGTGTGTATAAAATCCATACCTCAAGTGAAGAATCCTCCCAACAAGCTTCCTTGATCTCCTCCTAAGCTCCCAATTCAGCCCTTCTACCCTTCTTCTTCTTTTCTTTTTACTTGCCCTAGCTCTTCTTTCTCCTCCTCTTTCTTCTCTTCAATTTTCTATCAAAGCATCAAATGACCCCAAATGCCCAAACCGTGTACCCCTAAAACCCAGCTGAAAATTGTATATTACCCTTGCCAAATGACCATGCTACCCCTCCAAATAATCCTTTCCCAACTAAGTCCTCAAGGGCACTCTAGTCCTTTCACTAATATTTCAATTCTACCATTTTCCAACTAAACTTGTTACTCACAGCAGTAACTAATGGTTACCCAGGTTACTCAATCACCAATAACCATTACCCGCTAAATCTCAACTTAACCATAAAATTCCCGAGGTACCCCTAGGCTCCTCCCGAGCCGGCTATAGAATTCCCATTGTGACTCTTAAGTTAAACTAGCTCTCTAGGACCGTCTCGGCACGTGCATCACAATAATAACACAACACTCACGTGGTACAATTCACAGAATACAATTACCACATATATGCCCTCAGCGGGCTAAAATTACCAATTTATCCCTATCATGCAAACAGGGTCCACATGCATATTTATTTCACTAACATGCATACTAACCACGTAGTCATGCATCTCGAATGTTCAATTAGTCATATAACATGCTTTAAATCATAACCATGCATTTAACTCATAAAATCACACATAAATCCCAACATGCCCTCCTGGCACACTAATCAAGGCCCTTAAGCCTTATTAGTGAATTCGGGTCGTTACACCCTGTTTGTGAGTCCTGTCTAGAAGGCAAGATGACCAAGAGACCTTATACTACTAAAGGTTCAAGAGCTACAGAACCACTTTAGCTGGTACATACGGATGTTTGTGGTCAACTTAATGTACAAGCAAGAGGAGGTTATGAATACTTTGTCACTTTCATTGACGATTATTCAAGATATGGTTACCTATACTTAATGCAAAGAAAATCTGAAACTTTTGGAAAGTTCAAAGAATTTTGAGCAGAGGCTGAAAAGCAATTAGGTAAATCACTAAAAGTTCTTCGATCTGATCGAGGAGGAGAGTACTTGGATTTTGAATTCGAGGACCATCTGCATGAGCATGGTATTCAATCCCAACTCACAGCACCACGAACGCCATAGCAAACTGGTGTTTCAGAAAGACAGAACAAAATGTTACTAGATATGGTTAGATCAATGATGAGCTTCTCATCATTACCACTGTCATTCTAGGGCTATGCGATTCAATGTGCTCTATACATATTGAATGTTGTTCCATCTAAGTCTATCCAAAAGACACCCATGGAATTATGGAATGGTTGTAAACCTAGTTTACACCATTTTCACATTTGGGGGTGTCCTGCACATGTGCTAGAAGGAAAGACCGGGAAGTTGGAATCACGTTCTAAAGTGTGCATGTTTGTGGGCTATTCCAAAGAGACTAGAGGTGGAATTTTCTATTGTCCCAAAGAAAATAAAATATTTGTATCGACAAATGCAACTTTTCTTGAACATGACTATGTTAATAACCACAAACCTCACAGTAAGGTTGTACCAGAGGAGATGGTTTCGAATGAATTTGCAAAGTCAACAACAACAACAACCAATGAAAAATGGCAAGAGGAAACTGCTAGTTCTAGTCATAATAGTAGAGAGCCTCGTCGTAGTGGAAGGGTTAGTAAGCAACCCATACGCTATGAACACGAAGTTCAAATGCTTGTGTCTGACACAAACAAAGACGATCCATTGACATTTAAAGATGCAATGAATGATTCTGACAAGGACAAATGGCAAGATGCCATGAACCAAGAAATGGAATCGATGTATTCCAATTCTATTTGGGTTCTTGAAGATCCATCTGAGAATATCAAGCCCATTGGTTGCAAGTTGATGGGAAAGTAGAGACTTTCAAAGCAAGGCTTATAGCCAAAGGCTACACACAGAAAGAAGGGGTTAATTATGAAGAAACTTTTTCTCCTTTTTCCATGCTAAAATCCATTTGTATACTCTTATCCTTGCTGATGAGATTTGGCAAATGGATGTCAAAACATCTTTTCTGAATGACTACCTTGATGAAACCACTTACATGTCTCTACCAGAAGGGTTCGAAGAAAAAGGTCAAGAGCAAAAAGTTTGCAAGTTTCTTAGGTCCATCTATGGACTCAAACAAGCTTCTAGATCTTGGAATCTTAGATTTGATGACACAATTAAAAAGTTTGGTTTTGAACAAAACGTTGATGAACCATGTGTATATAAACAAATCTAAGATGGTGTAGTAGTATTCCTCATTCTTTACATTGATGATATATTAATGATTGGCAATGACGTAACATCATTATCAAAGGTAAAGAACTGGTTATCTAAACAATTCCAAATGAAAGATTTGGGAGTAGCAAGTATGTTCTGGGCGTTCAAATTCTTAGAGATAGACAGAACAAGACTTTGACACTGTCTTAAGAAACTTATATTGATAAGGTGCTAGAACGCTTTAATATGCAAAACTCCAAAAAGGGTGATATGCCAACCTGTTCTGGAGTAGTCCTTTCCCAGGAGCAGTCTCCCAAAACACCTAAAGAAGAGGAAGATATGAGACAGTATCCCTATGCCTCAGTGGTAGGCAGTCTTATGTACGCTATGCTATGTACAAGAGCTGACATTTGTTATGCAGTAGGGATAGTCAGTCGTTATCAATCCAATCCTGGATTGAGTCATTGGATTGCAGTGAAGAATATTCTCAAGTATCTTAGAAATACTAGAGATTATATGCTTGTATATTCAGGTGGAAACCTGAACCCCACTGGTTACACTGATTCTGATTTTCAATTAGACAGAGATAGTCGGAAATCGACTTCTGGACCAGTGTTTACTCTTGGAGGAGGAGGAGTAGTCTAGAGAAGTATTAAACAAACCATCATTGTAGACTCCACCATGGAAGTCGAGTATATAGCAGCTTGTGAAGCAGCTGAAGAGGTTGTGGGGCTCAAGAAGTTCTATTCTTATCTGGAAGTAATGCCAGATGTGGATAAGCCACTAGTCCTATACTGTGACAACAGTGGGGCAGTAGCTAACTCAAAGGAGCCATGGAGTCACAAGAGGGGAAAGCACATCGAGAGGAAGTATCACTTAATCAGAGATATAGTTCACCGAGGAGATGTTGCAGTTATGAAGATAGCTTCAGAGCATAATCTTGCAGATCCTTTTACAAAGATTTTATCTATGAAATCTTTTAAGGAGCATGTAAGAAACACAGGAATGAGAGAGATGCCTCATTTGCTTTAGGGCAAGTGGGAGATTGTTGGGAATTGTGCCCTGGAAACATATGTAGTAGACATTGTTTTTAAGAAATAAATAAATTGAATTTGGTATGCATATATTTTATGGACTACATTATTCTTTGATAATATTAAGTAAATATCAGAAAAATTCCTAAGTTCAAATAAGTGATCTCAACCACGTATTGGTATGAGAAGATTGTGATTGAGATAAATGAACTTGAATAGTTCGCAGTAAAATAAAGTTATAGAATCTTTAGATTAATTACCGCAAGTACGGTCCACTAGTATTATGAATACATGTGATCTAGATCCAGATTACTAATGTAGTAGGACACTTTAGTGGAGGTGCTTTATATATTAGAGAATATATAGAACTGGACCAAATATGTTTATTAATACTTAGTTAAATACCGTTTCGAAGTATTAATTAAATTTATCAATTGATGATCATATACAAATAGATCTTAATCTAGAAGTTACTATGAACTCCTGTTTATGTTATATGAGTTCTTTGATTCACTCGTTAGGGTTTGTCAGAATGATCAGGCTAGAAACTTTTGTTTTGGGAACTCATTAATGTGAATGGATGGGGACATAGTATATAGATAAGGAATCTATACATTCTCGTAAGAGATTGAATAATGGTTCTCTTAAGGGTTGACTTTTGGGACTGAAAGGTTATTGAGCTCAAATTCATAATTTGGTTATGAATTAACCTTCACTAGTAAAGTCGATGGTACTTAAGGAAACAAGATATAATTAAAAGGGTAAAAACATTAATTTCATTCCCAGTTAATTATGAACCATTATTATAGGGTTAATTTGTATGTAATTGTTGACCCAAGATTTGGCCAACTGACACGGAGTCAAAACGTGATTGATATGAACGAATGTATAGAGAAGAACGTAATGACAAAAGTAAAGAAAACACAGTAATTTATAGTGGTTCGGCCCCAGGATCTGGTAATGACCTATGTCCACTTAGACTGATATTGATATAAGAATCAGAAGGGTGATCAAAGAACCAGGGTTCAATGAGTTTCAATAACCTCTGAAGAACAATACAAGTTTACTTGGAGAATTACTATAGTTTCGAATGATTCAAAAGCCAAAAAGTCCCTTCCTTTGAGCTATCTCTTGCTACTTATAGGCTCAAGGAGGGTTACAAAAGATTGTTAGAGATATTCTTTCTTGAATAATCGGATACCCAGAAGATTGTATGAGATAAATTCGGGATTCATAAAGATCTTCCCATAAATGTTGCCTTGTACACGGAACCATCGACCAGACTGGTCGCGGGTAAGACGGGCTTTCCCTGCTTCTACGGTGTCTTCTGGTCGATGTTCTAGCAGACGCTTCCTGATGTCAGCCACGTGTCCAGAGATTACTGGCCACGTCACCAATGCTAATTTATTGGATAACATTTGCCCCCCAAATTTTATTTACTACGAACAGTAAATAAACTTTTGGACGAACGACTCTTCGGTAACCCCACCTGACGTGTCAGAATCCTCCGTGTGTTCTTGAAAAAAGCAACCCACTTCTGTCTAATCATGTCTTTTTGGTTCCCCAGAAATGATTTCGGCGGCCATCCCGTTTCCCCATACTTCGAAAAAGGAAGACAAATGATTACACTTTTTTGATATCAGAAACAAACTTATATAAGACTGTTGAAGCCTCTTCTTTCTTTTACGCACGCCATTGTCTTTGCAGAAAAACCTAAAAACCAGAGCTTTAAACTTCTCCGGAGACCGTTTTTCTGCGCTTCCAAGACTCAGACCGTGGGCTCCTTAATCTCCGAAGACCTTTCTTCCACCTCTACGATCACTCTTCTCGGTAAGTTTTCGAAATCCCATGCTTCTAATTTCTCGTGGTGCATGTTTCTGATGGTGTACTGTTTAAATTTTTCCATTTCTGGTTTAAGGTGATGATAGACAGAATGTTTTGTAGGCACAGTAGAGTTACGAGTTAGTTTAAAATCCAGGATCATGCTTTTTAGGACGTAAAACCGAAGTAAAATTTCGATTTTCAAGCTAGTTGAAAAATAAATTTTTCCCGCCCTAAGGGGAGTTGAAAAAGCTTTTTCAGAAAAACTTTTTACTTTCACCCTTTGATCCGTTTTTCAAACTGTTCGTGTAGAAAGATTTAGCTTCTTGTTAGAATGTTGTTGTATAAAAGCCTAACTTTTATACTCGACCAGCGTTATTCTAAAAAGCCTTTTAAAAGTTCCACATCCTCACCTCCCCATTCTTCTGTTTGCAGATTTTATATGCCAGATTTGTGGGGAGGTGAAAGACCCATCGACGACGACCTTCTCGCCCAGCTGCTCGAGGGAGAAGAACAACCAGCTGACCGCATCCATGAGATTCCTTTCTCGCGATCCTCTTCCAGACCCCAACCTTCCTCTCCAATGGCTCGCTCCAAGTCTTCTGGCAAGAAAAGACCTGAGTCCGGAAGCAACCCAAATTCTCCTGTCCAGCCTGATTCGCAGGCTCGGGTTCCCTCGACCAGTGGTCGAGAAAATCTCGTTCCTGACCCTAATATCCAGATTAGGGCTCGCCCTCGTTATCAGAATCCGCCTGATGTCGTGTGGTATACTTCCCCAGCCAGTTCAGTGACCCCCCGAATGGTCGCTAACTGCTTCAGAAAATTCCCCCTTACGGGGGTAACCATTATACGTCCTACCGCAGACCAGAGGGCTAACCTCCCAGGAGGTGCAAACAGCGCCTGGTCTCGGTATCACCTTGAGGCGGGAGCTTACTTCCCTCTTCATCCCTTTTTTGTGGGGGTGGCCAACTATTTTGGTGTCGCCCCCTTCCAAATAACTCCAAACGGATATAGGATGCTGGCCGCACTTCATATTCTGTATAAACTTAACAAATGGCCAGAACCTTCGCCCCACAAGGTCAACTATCTCTTCGACCTTAAGTCTAACCCACAGCACAACAAGACGGGCTTCTTCCACTTCTGCCACCAGGAGACCGGCCGGACGTTCTTGAGTGGCACTACCCATATATCCAACGTGGGGCACTACAATAAGGAGTATTTTCTTACTCCAGACATAACCAGCAACAACTTGGCCTTTGCCCGAGGAGGTAGGAGCTTGTCCTTGACTGGTCGATACTTTAACCTAAAGGGTTTCCTTTTATTTTTCTCAAACTTTAATTTGTTTTTCAGGCCCTTGGTTACGTCCGACCCCAACACCAGACATGGTGTTGAGGTCCAACGCTCTGGCCAGGATGTCTGATGCAGCAAAAAGTGTCAAGACCCTGATAACTGAGAAAAACTTAAGGTTGTCTGGCCTCCTGGCTCCTCGCCATGAAACTGGAGGGTCCGTGGTGGATGAAGCCACTGCCGAGGGGGTTCCCGAGCCGCAACCTCCTGTACCTCCTCCTCAAAGGAGGCCTACGGGGGTTACAATCAGGGAACCCACGGGCAGCCCTTCCGCAGAAAGGCCTTCTGCTCCCCAAGGCAAGGGGAAACAAAAGGCCAAAGAGCCTATTGTTGACTTGGGAGAATCCTCCGACGATAATGGTAAAGTTATTTCGCTTTTAAATGGTTTGCCAATTCCCTGTCACTTGTTTGACGGGGATGGTAACTTTACATATGCTCCAAATCTAGGGCCAGACTTCTTCATGCCAGATAATGAGTATATGACTAATAGAGTCAATAGTGTAGCGACCAGTAGTTGTAGCTCGAGTATTAACTTGCTATGTTTATCTGCATGCAGATATGTCAACTCCCAACATCTTTGACATGTACCAGGCCGAGGATGAAGAGGAGGTTCCTCAACTCCAACGGAAGCCTAAGAAGAGAACTGGTGAATCCAGCCGCGGCCCTCCAGCCAAGAAGGGTCGAACAGAAGACCTTCCCCAGGACGTGCCAACTGGGCAAAGTCCTGCGCCAACAGGGCAAACTTCTACCCCTCCTCCAGTTCCTTCCGAGCAGCAAAACGCTCCTGCCCCGCCGAATCCTCCAACCGCACCTGCCAGAGAGCAGCTTTCTCGTGAAGAAGCTCATGGGGCCAGACTCATGACCCGTGCCATTCGATCTGCCAGGGACCGCCTCGATCGCATCGGCAAAGGCGACCGTGTTAGGGCCGCAATGGTTCAAGCTGAAGAGCTGCCAGTCGACCAGATCCTGAACAGGGCTCTGAACGAAATCTCCAGCGTAAGTACTTCTTTATTTTTCAAGCTTTAGTTTTTAGTCCTCATGATAAGTTCTAACTCCTTTTCTTTTCTTTATTTACAGGCCTTGCTGTCTGCCACTACTGCTCGTACCCGAGCCCAGGCTTACCTCGAGCAGGTCGAGGCGAAAGCCATCGAGAGGTATCAGGTGAAGGCGGCCGAGGAGCTTTCGGCTGTTGAGGCCAGGCATGCCAAGGAGTTGGAGGCAGTGGTCCGAGAGAGGGATGCGGTGGTGACTAAGCTGTCGGAGGCTGAAGCTACGAAGGACGCAGCAGTCAAGTTAAGGCAGGAGTACCGAGATTTCAACAAGGCCCATCTTCGCGAAATCAAGCATCTGGGGGAGGTGCTCAAGTCTAAGGATGAGGCTATTGTCACCCTCGGGGGCAAGGTGAAGCAGTTGGAGCTTGACAACTCCAAGAATCTGGAAAAGTACAAAAGGACGACACTCTGATGTTTCTACAATTTCTGGAAACATAATCAGGGTGCTGACTTTAGTTACCTTTCAGAGGAAGTCAGAACTGCGGAGTTGGCTCGATGCGCTGCCCAACTGGCCGAAGAGGAGGCAAGAGCTGCAACCCCTGCCACTCCAAGCGTCGCTGGTGTAGAAGAAGAAGTTGTCGAGGACGCGACTAACCAAGATGCTGCCCAGGACCCTCCGGCCCCGAATGCCTCTTGAATTCTTCTTATTTATTTTTCCTTCTTTCCTTTACACGACCCACGGGTCGTGATGTAAAAACAATATTTTTGTTTTAAACTTTGCTGCACGGGCAGTAAATCTTTTTTTCTTTTACTAGAACAGTTACATCTAAGCAGCGATGCTTGCGGTGTAAAAGCTTTAATCTTGATGCTATAACATGTTTACTTATTATAACATTTGTCCGAATGACCAAACTTAGCATAGTACTTTGGCATGATTTAACAAAACCTAAATTTTGAAAAATACTCTAAGTACTGTAGCATGCTTTCACTTATTTTGTTCATGTGTTTACATACCTTGAGAGTATGCTTTGCTATCGATGTGCCTTATATGCCCCCCAAGTGATCGAGGAGCTTTTAGGTCCTTGGTCACTTGCCTTGACCATGGCCTGTTCGAACATTCTTGTTCGTGTTTAAAAAATAATACTTGTAATACAGCAAAACAACACACGTAATGAACAAATACTTGCAAATGTAAATTCACAAAGGTTGGCAAGAATGACTGGCTGCGCACAGTCCCTTATAATCTCGTATTAAAAATGGACTAAACATGTCTTTACGAGTGATTCTATAATAGAACCTTACATATACGAGCAGTTAGCCATACAGCGTGGCTAACCCTCTTTGCAAAACTTGTAAAAAAATTGAAATTTTTTTACACAAGCCAGTCCTTTAACAAGGATTGTTTATTGATAATACTGGCGCAGGTGTTCTCCATTCCAATAGCGTGGAACGAGATCTCCGTTTAAGCGTGCAAGTTTATATGTGCCTGGGTGAAGGACTTCTTCAATCTGGTAAGGTCCTTCCCAATTAGGTCCGAGCACTCCAGCAGTGGGGTCGCGGGTATTTAAGAAAACTTGTCATAGGACTAAGTCTCCGACGTTGAATTTTCTTTCTTTAACTTTGGAGTTAAAGTACCGGGCGACTTTTTGCTGGTAAGCAGCAACTCGGAGTTGAGATTTCTCTCGTATTTCGTCGATTGTGTCTAGTGATTCCATCATTAACTGGCTGTTCTGATCTTGGTCGTAAGTTAAGCGCCGATGTGAGGGGGGATCTAACTCGACAGGAAACATGGCCTCATATCCATAAGCCAAGGAAAATGGGGTATGGCCCGTCGCTGTTCGGTGGGATGTTCTATACGACCATAGGACTTCAGGCAGCTGCTCTGGCCACGCTCCTTTAGCTTCTTCAAGCCTTTTCTTCAGGGTGTCTTTGAGAGTTTTGTTCACGGCTTTGACTTGCCCATTCGCTTAGGGGTGTGCGCCTGAAGAAAAGCTTTTAATAACTCCATGCCTTTCGCAGAAATCAGTGAATAAGTCGCTGTCAAACTAGGTCCCGTTGTCTGAAACTATCTTTCTGGGCAGACCATACCGGCATACAATGTTCTTGATGACGAAGTCAAGAACCTTCTTGGTCGTGATGGTTGCAAGTGGTTCAGCTTCAGCCCATTTGGTGAAGTAATCAACTGCCACAACTGCGTACTTTACTCCGCCTTTCCCTGTGGGCAGGGATCCAATCAAATCTATCCCCCATACTGCGAAAGGCCACGGGCTCTGCATCTGTTTTAGTTCATTTGGAGCTTGTCGTGGAATCTTGGAGAACCTTTGACACTTGTCGCATCTCCGTACATACTCTATCGAATCCTCGTTCATTGTTGGCCAGAAGTAACCTTGCCTTAGAATCTTCTTTGCCAAACTTTGCCCCCCAGCGTGATCCCCACAGAAACCTTCGTGCACCTCTTTCATCAGTTCCTTAGCTTTTTCTGGTGTAATGCACCTAAGTAGTGGCATCAAATATCCTCTTCGGTACATAACACCATTGACCAGTATGTATCTAGCGGCTCGCCTTTGCAGAGTTTTGGCTTTGTTTCTATCTGCTGGCAGTGTACCATTCGTCAGATACTCCAAGTAAGGTGCCATCCATGTATCTTCTAGACGTATCTCCATATTAGACTCTGCCACTTCTATGCTCGGCTGATTCAGTCTTTCTACTGGAACTATGTTCAAGGTGTCTGCATCCTTCGCGCTCGCGAGTTTAGCTAAGGCGTCTGCATTTGAATTTTGGTCTCGCGGAATTTGCTGGAGGGTGTATTTTGTAAACTGGGCCAGCAAATCTTTCGTTTTATTCAGGTAGGCCATCATCTTTAAGCCTCGCACTTGATATTCTCCCAGAACTTGATTCACGACCAGCTGTGAATCACTATAGATATCAAGCTTCTTTATGCTCATATCTTTGGCCATTCTTAATCCAGCGAGGAGTGCTTCGTATTCTGCTTCATTATTTGACGCGGTGAAGTTGAACCTGATTGTGCAGTGAAATCGATGCCCTTCCGGCGTTATCAATATCACTCCCGCTTCTGCGTGGGATTCGTTGGATGAACCATCCGTGAATAGCTTCCACGAAGGAGTTTTGTCTTGAGGCATGGGTGCTTCAGGCTGTTCACACTGCTCACTGTCCGGGAGTTCGGTGAATTCCGCAACAAGATTGGCCAGGACTTGTCCCTTTATTGCTGCTCGCGGTGCATAAGTTATATCGAACTGCCCTAGTTCGACTGCCCATTTTAACAATCGCCCAGCTGCCTCAGGTTTTTGGAGGACTTGCCGAAGGGGCTGGTCGGTTAGAACTGTGATAGGATGGGCTTGGAAGTAAGGATGCAACTTCCTGGAGGCTAGTATTAAGCAATATGCTAATCTTTCAATTGGCAGATATCTTAATTCTGCACCGATTAGCCTCTTGCTGACATAATAGACTGCTTTCTGTACGCCTTCTTCCTCTCGTACTAGTACTGCACTAGCATCAACTTCAGTAATTGCCAGATAAATAAACAAAGTTTCTCCTTCAATCGGTTTTGACAGAATGGGAGGTTGCGCCATATGAGCTTTCAGAGCCTGGAATGCTTGCTCGCAGTCTCCCGTCCATTCAAACTTCTTATTGCCCCTGAGTAGATTGAAGAAAGGGACACATTTGTCAGTTGATTTGGAGATGAATCTACTCAGAGCAGCGATCCTTCCGGTCAAACTTTGTACATCCTTGATCTTCTCCGGCGACTTCATGTCGATCAGGGCTTTTATCTTGTCGGGGTTGGCTTCGATTCCTCTTGAATTTACTATAAACCCCAAAAACTTCCCTGATCCGACTCCAAAGGAACATTTGAGGGGATTCAACTTCATCTGGTACTTATTTAACACATTAAAGCACTCTTGTAGATCCCTCACATGTCCTTCTGCCTTTTTAGACTTTACCAGCATGTCATCCACATATACCTCCATGTTTACACCGATCAGCTCTTTAAACATGTGGTTGACTAGCCGTTGGTAAGTCGCACCTGCGTTTTTCAGTCCGAAGGGCATGACTTTGTAACAGTATAAGCCTGTATCGGTCCAAAAGCTGGTGTGATCCTCGTCAGAGGGATGCATGCTAATTTGGTTGTAGCCTGAATATGCATCCATGAACGAAAGGATCTCATGTCCTGCGGTCGCATCGACCAGCTGGTCGATCCTTGGGAGTGGGAAGCAGTCTTTTGGGTAGGCTTTATTGAGGTCTGTAAAATCCACACAGGTCCGCCACTTGCCGTTTGGCTTGGGGACCAGCACTGGATTCGAGACCCACGATGGATAGAACGCCACCCTGATAAACCCATTCTCCTTAAGTCTTTCGACTTCTTCTTTCAAGGCTCTTGATCTATCTTTATCGAGCAGCCTTCTTTTTTGTTGCACGGGTGGAAAAGTTTTGTCTATGTTCAAGACATGAACGATTACCGCAGGATCTATTCCCACCATGTCTTTATGCGACCAGGCGAAAACTTCCTGGTTCCTTCGCAAGAATTCCACCAATGCATGCTTCGTGGTAGGCTCTAAATTTTTCCCAACCTTCACGACTCTGGTCGAGTCTTTTTTGTCGAGTTGGACCTCCTCCAGGTCCTCGACGGGTCCAACATTCTCTTCAAAATCCTCAAAGCGAGGATCCAAATCTCCATCCTCACTTTGGGCAACACCCTATTTGGTGACTTCACCACCTGATTGGGCTTCCGTATCTACTACCATCTGCAATCGGTCTGGGGTGGTGCTCCTCGACATTCCACTTTTCGCCTTTGTGATCGAGGCGTTGTAGCACTCCCTGGCTTCCCTTTGGTTTCCTAAAACGCGTCCTACCCCCGCGTCTGTTGGAAACTTCATGGGTAGGTGCCACATAGAGATGACGGCCCGTAGACCAACCAGTATGGGCCTCCCGATAACGGCGTTGTACGCCGAAGGACAATCGACCACTACAAGGTGGCGAGTAATGTCCTTGTTGCAGGCGCTGTACCCGTCGTTATTGGGAGTTTGATCATTCCGGCTGGGGTGAGTCCTTCTCCAGAGAAGCCATATATCGTCTGATTGCAGGGCTCCAAGTCCTTTACGGACAATTTCATGCGTTCCAGTGTTGACTTATTCAGGATGTTCACTGAACTTCCTGTATCGATTAGTACCCTCTTTACCATCATGTTGGCCATCTGGATGTCCATGACCAGCGGATCGGAATGTGGGAACCGGGCGTGTTGGGCATCGCCATCAGAGAAGGTTATCTCTCCTTCCTCTGACCGAGCCTTTTTTGGTGCATGGTCCTCCACAGTCATCATCTCGATGTCCTAGTCGTGGCGCAGAGTCCGAGCATATCGTTCTCTGGCCTTTCCGCTATTTCCCGCAAGGTGCGGGCCTCCACAGATGGTTAAGAGTGTTCCAGCCACGGGGGCAGGCTGTAATGGTGGCGAGCGTTGGCGTGTGGACGCCTGCTCGTTGCCACCTGGAGCTTCTCGTTGGGAATTTCCCGAGGCCCGTACGTACCTTCTCAAGTGTCCTTGTCTAATAAGGAACTCGATTTCGTCCTTTAACTGGTTGCATTCGTTAGTGTCATGTCCGTAGTCGTTATGGTAACGACAAAACTTGGTAGTGTCTCTTTTTGAAATGTCCTTTCGAATGGGTCCAGGTTTCTTGTAAGGTGAACTAGAGCTTGTGGCCTGGTAAACCTCTCCCCGAGACTCAACGAGCGCAGTGTAGTTAGTGAACCTAGGTTCATAACGATTACCCTTGGCTCATTTGTTGTCGGAGGTGGAAGGCTCGTTAGATGGCCGTTTCCCACCATTCTTGCCATTACCGTTGCCATTTCCGTTGCCTTTGCCGTTGCTATTAGGTTTGGAACCATTGGCGGCTTTGGCGGGTTCGGCGGCTTTCTTACCCTTGTTCGAGGGTTTTCCATCATCAGCAATGGCCTCTTCGAGCTTGATGTAACGATCAGCTCGGTCCAAGAACTCCTGGGTTATTTTAACTCCTTCCTTTCGGAGACTTTTCCAGAGGGGAGAGCAACGTTTTACCCCTGCGGTAATGGCCATCATCTTGCCTTCGTCTCCTACTATTTTTGCTCCAGCTGCCGCTCGCATAAAGCGCTGGACGTAATCCTTCACTGACTCTCCATCCTGCTGGCGAATCTCGACCAGCTGGTTTGCTTCGGTTGGGTGCACACGACCCGCATAGAACTGTCCGTAGAACTCCCTTACGAACATTTCCCAGGAAACTATGCTTGCAAGCGGGAACTTAAAGAACCACTCCTGCACCGCTTCAGAAAGTGTTGCAGGGAAAATCCTGCACCGAGCGTCTTCAGACACTTTCTGAATGTCCATCTGAATCTCAAACTTATTCACATGCGAGACTGGGTCTCCATATCCATCAAAGTTTGGGAGCGTTGGCATCTTGAACTTGCTGGGAGTTTCAGCATTAGCTATCCTTTGGACGAAAGGAGTGTTTTTCCTCCTATCGTGGTCGATGTAAGAAGTCCTTCCTCCGACCAGCTGTTGCACCGCCTGGTTGAGTGTGTCTATCTGGGCTTGCACTGGGGGGATGTTCTCGCCGTGCCTCTCACGACGATCATTGAGTACATCTCTCAGGTCCTCTTCTCTCCTTCGCCGCTCGCTACCACCGAGCCGGTTGAAGACATTGTTTTGTCTGGGCTGCCCCCCAGCATCCTGTCCATTTGGTTGGTCATCTTGAGGTACTTGGCTCCTGCTTTTACCTCTTTCTCCATTCCTCCCACCGACATTTCCCTTGCCTGAGTCAGCCTCATTGTATCTGTGGCCATCTCTGAACCTTGACTGGCTATGGTGAGATTGGTTGTTCCCCCGATGCCCGTTCCTGGCTGAACCATCCCGAACGTTAGAGGGTGGTCTGCGCTGGTCGTGGTGTCCCCGTGCACCATCGTGCCATGGGGGGCCCCGGACCGCAGAACCTAACTCTGAGTCTCTCCTGTTGCCAAGAGGGTACCGGCCTCTGTTCGGTAGGTTCGGCCCATCATCCCCATGGCGTCTAGGGCTGCGAGGCTGATGCTCGGCCCTATTCTGCCTCTGTTGCGGAGGATTACCCCGAGCAGCTTGGGATGGTGGCTGCGCCTCAGGATCCTGTGGGACATCGTCATGGGGCATCTGAGGCTGCTCGGGCCTTTGCGAACTTGAAGGCTGAATCGGTGGGCTCGGATTAGGACCTCTCTGGGTTGGCCCATTCACCGATTGGTCAGGCTGCGAGGCAGGTGCAGCCTGATTTCTTGCCAATAGCAAGGCTGCCTCCAGGGCTGCCATGGCTTCGCTCTGGCGGCGATCCACCTCCGCCTGTCTTTCACTCAATTCCGCGCGCTGCCTTTCTATCTCTTGCTGCTGCCGTGCCATAACTTCTGGGGCAGTCTCCTGACTGGCTCTCAGATTAGCCAGATCTTCTTGCAACGCGCCCAGAGTACTCTTCAGCGTCGCATCGCCCATTTCCTCCTCTTCAAAGTCCAGTTGAGGCTCATCCTCCGCCATGCTCGCAGGGGGAGGAGGAGGTGGTGGGTTAGACGGTGCAGCGGCGGCCGCCTGCCCAGTTTTCTTTCCTGCTTTCGCCATTGGTTTTCTTAACAGCAATAAATCAATCTCTCAATGAAAGCACCAGAATGTTGACCCAAGATTTGGCCAACTGACACGGAGTCAAAACGTGATTGATATGAACGAATGTATAGAGAAGAACGTAATGACAAAAGTAAAGAAAACACAGTAATTTATAGTGGTTCGGCCCCAGGATCTGGTAATGACCTATGTCCACTTAGACTGATATTGATATAAGAATCAGAAGGGTGATCAAAGAACCAGGGTTCAATGAGTTTCACTAACCTCTGAAGAACAATACAAGTTTACTTGGAGAATTACTATAGTTTCGAATGATTCAAAAGCCAAAAAGTCCCTTCCTTTGAGCTATCTCTTGCTATTTATAGGCTCAAGGAGGGTTACAAAAGATTGTTAGAGATATTCTTTCTTGAATAATCGGATACCCAGAAGATTGTATGAGATAAATTCGGGATTCATAAAGATCTTCCCATAAATGTTGCCTTGTACACGGAACCATCGACCAGACTGGTCGCGGGTAAGACGGGCTTTCCCTGCTTCTACGGTGTCTTCTGGTCGATGTTCTAGCAGACGCTTCCTGATGTCAGCCACGTGTCCAGAGATTACTGGCCACGTCACCAATGTTAATTTATTGGATAACAGTAATGATTATAGCAATGGATGCTTTATTGTTATAAAGTACTCAGCAAATGAAATGTAGCGCCCTGGATAGCCAAGACCGTTACAATGTGTGTTTATAAAGGTGCAAGACTTGCTAATCAAGTCATTTAGTTGAAAACGTGTTACTGAAACTATAATTGAACTAGGGTTAAAAGATTTCGGTCACAAAAGTTACATTTCATATAATCAAACATTTTGAACATGGGATCCCAATAGTAATAACGTTTAAAAGACAGTTTACAAAATTTCAAGATAAAAGTACAGCTACTAGCCACTCTAAGGCAAAACAGACATTTAGGCTTTCCCCCGTCCTGTACCACTCCTCGATCGTGGCGGCCGATCAGCTGACTATGTACATTCAGCCCCAAATCTCTCCAACTCAGGACTTTCCACTTTTCCCTTGCCTTTACCTGCACCACGTAGCACCCGTGAGCCAAGGCCCAGCAAGTCATTCCTTAGGCTTAGGATAGACTTAACTATGGGATAGCATAGTCATTAGGACTCTATAGAAAGAACCAGAATAGAAGAAACATATCTCAACTCTCTCTCTCTCTCTCTCTCTCTCTCTCTCTCCTTGGGTGCACTTGGAAACTTTGGTGAAATCCTTGGGGAATTGGTTCAAAATTGAGGAATCTTGGAGCTTGAGGTGTTTGGTTTTAGCTCAGGGTCAGAATTGCAGTTGAGGTAAGGATTTTGTTATGATTTTTTATAGTATTTCTGCTGTAGTTTGAGGTTTTCTTGAGTTATAAGCTTAGGGTCTAATTTTGAGTTTGGATGAGTTTATGGGATAAGTTTTAGGGTGGTTACACTGTTGATATTTCCTTGATATGAACTCTTGACTGAATATGGAGTTTAAGCTTTGAGTTGGGTAGATTTTAGTGAGGTTGGCTCGTAAAAATGCATGAGAATATCTGGGTTTTGGCCTCGAGCCACAACCCTATTCTTCAGGCATCGCAGCCCATATGAACCAGGAGGCTTGAGAGCCTCTGAAACCATCCAGGCGTCGTGTCTCAAATAGAGCGCGCTGTGACCCGTGTCCCCCTGAAGAGAGCCCCAAGGCTCTCTGACTTGTAGCGCGCTGCATGCCTAAGGAGCTGGGTCGCAGCTCAAATAGGGATTAAGGGCTAGAACAGGGTTTTAAGCTTGGGAACTCAAATTTAAGGGCTCAGGAAGGATCCTATTACCTGGTTTAGTAGAATTCAAGGTCCCGGAGGTGAGTATATTATTCTGAGGCTTTTAATATGTTTAGGTTTTGATGCTTATCCATTATTGCTTTGTGACTTAGGGTTACCGTTAAGGCTCAGGATTGAGGATCATGCTCGGGACTGCTCTACACCTTTAGCTCGGGCCTCAAGGTAAGAAAACTGCACCCGGGTTGTGAATGGGGCTTAGACCCCTGTTAACAAATGTTATGATTATGAATATATATGTATCTTAGAACATATGGATAGGCATGCTTGTATAGGTTACCTCTGATTGCTTGATGTGCAATGTATATAGGTTGCCTCTTATACCTATTTTGAAGGTTGACCTAAGGGCACCGGGGGCCGATAGAAAGCGTGCGGAACACAGCATGACCTAAGCATGTCAGGGTTGGCTGTAAGACCAGAGGACTCATCCTAAGGGCGTTGGGGTTGTTTGCACTTAACTAGTTATTTTGATTGATGAGATTGGTTGATGTGCTTGTTTGAGCTGAATATTACTGTTGAGCTTATTGCGTACATCCTGGTGATGATTGAATTTATTGACCTGAGTTTACTGTACCTATATTGTTGCTTATTTGTGCTTGGTGAATTAAGTTTTCTTATTGAGCCTTGGCTCATGGGTGCTATGTGGTGCATGTAAGGGAAAGGGAAAGTTGGACCAGCCGTGAGTTGGAGAGCTTTAGGGGCAGTGTGTACATCAGTAGCTGCTCAACCGCCATGACCGAGGGATTGACTGGAACTAGAACTGAATTGTATTTTTCCACTTAGGCTAGCTTCTGTTGTAATTATTTTGAGGGTTGTAATTGCCTTGTAAACACCTTTTAGGGATCCTATGCACAAACTCTTACTTTTAATAAAAATCAACTACTTTATGATCAAAATCTTTTAACCCTAATCCATTAATTTCCTTAGTAACATGTTTAAGTCCAAACGACTTAGCAAGTCTTGCACTATTTAAAATACACAGTGTAATGGTCTTGGCTATCCAAGGCATTACAACTTAGTATCAGAGCGGTCTAGGTTTAAGGGTTCCTAGAGACTGGCTGGGCATGTACACTCGCTGCTAAAGACAAACTCAAATCAGGGTTTTGTAACCATATATGTGATTACATGTTTGATCATTTGAATGAAATATAAATGTCTTATCTGCATGTTTATTAGGAAGCATGAGATATACTGATAGGGCCTGGCCTTTGACTGCTATGTGTATATGATTAGGCATGCTTATTAGCATTACTACTGTATGTGAATAATTGTTAAAATGCATGTTTGCATTGTAATTGTATATTGTCGCTTGAGTATCGACATTAGACCGTGGGGTGATTTAAAATCAAAAAACCTATTATCATTGCATGATCAGCTGAGTCGTTGATTGCAGATAAAATTTGAGAGTTATGCCTCCAAGGCAATCAATTTGAGTAGCTGGCATTGGGATCGAGGCTAGAGATTATGACCAGGGCCAAAACTCTTCGCCAGTCCTTAGAACTGGCAGCAGTTGCTTACTGATATGCAAGCTAGACTTTAGAGTCAATAGGAAGAGATTTGTCTTCTGAGACAGCAGGGTCCGCCAGGGAATGCTACACCAGACTTGCCACCTGTTGTGGCACCAGTAGTACAGCAGCCTGAGATTGGGAACAGGTGGGAGCCGTTGTACAAAAGGTTTAGGAAGCAACATCCTCAAGTCATGAGGGAGAACCAAATCCACTTAAGGCTGAATAGTGGAAGAGTTTGATCACCTCCATCCTAGACTTCATGTGGATGGAAGGTAATGATAGGGTGGCTTGTGCCACTTACATGTTTCGAGATGATTCCCACACTTCGTGGGAGGTGCCATCCAAGACTTGAGATGTTTCTACCATGAGTTGGGATGAGTTCAGAGATTTGTTCAACAAGAAATACTATAGCATTGTCGTCAGGGCGACAAAGGTGATTGAGTTCACCGGTCTGGTACAGGGCAGCATGACAATTACTAAGTATGCCCTGAAATTCGACAGATTAGCGAAGTTTGCACCTAATCTAGTGCCTATAGATGCAGCCATACAAAATAGGTTTGTTCAAGGGCTGAATGCTATGATAGCCCGAGATGTGCGGATCACATCAGAACCTGGGGAGACTACTTATGCCTAGGTGGTTGAGAAGGCCCTAACAACTGAGGAGGCAGAGAATAAGATATGGAGGGAGAGCGCTTCAAGACGGGATGTTCGGAGGTCAGTGCCTCCACTTACATGATTTGGCATTGGAGGAGGCCCCAGTGATCAGAAGAGGAAGACCCTTGACACCTTGACCATTGCTGGTCCTGATAGGAAGGGCCAGGTGTCCAGGGTGGCCGCTAGGGCAGCAGTGAGACTTGGAGAAGCTACCCAGAGTGTGCGAGATTCATGAAGCACCATTTGGGCGAATGTCAGGCAAAGGCATGCTACTTGTGCAAAGTGATTGGGAATCTCAGAAAAGACTGCCCGACTTTGAAGAAAGAAGAACCAAGGAAGGTGGACATCTTTACTCTAGCTCGAGTGTTCGCCTTGACCCAGGCAGAGGCTGAGGCTAGTCCCTCGGTGGTGACAGGTCAGCTTTCTAGCACTGACACATCATATACTGTATTGATTGACTTTGGTGCTACACATTCATTTGTTTCTAGCAAAGTGAGTGATAGATTGTGTAGGGCTAATAAGTATTATACTACGGGGTTCGGGACTATACTGCCTACAGGGAACTGGTACTTTCTAGGAGATGGATTAGAGCACTACCAGTGATGGTGGACAGCAGGGAACTATCAATAGACTTGATTGAGTTGGGTATGGATGACTTCGACATGATTTTGTGGATGGATTGGTTAGTCAGGTATGGGGCGACTATAAATTGCAAGAGGAAGATGGCGACATTTGAGCCTGAGGGTGAGGACCCCTTCGTTTATGTTGGTACCGGGTATGGACCTTACATTCTCATGATATCAACATTGAGGGCTAGAGACTTATTAACGAATATGTGAAAGGGGCTTAGACCCCTGTTATCAAATATGTTATGATTGTGAATATATCTATATCTGAGAACATCTGGATATGCATGCTTGTATAGGCTTCATCTGATTGCTTGATGTGCAATGTATATTTATTATTATACCTATTTTGAAGGCTGGCCTCAGGGCACCGAGGGGCGATAGTAAGTGTGCAGAACACAGCCCGGCCTAAGCGTGCCAAGGTCGGCTGTAAGACCAGAGAACTCGGCCTAAGGGCTTCGGGCTTGAACATTATACAATAAACATAAGTGTTGTTTGCACTTAACTAATAGTATTGATTGATGAGATTGCTTTATGTGCTCGTTTGAGTTGAATATTACTATTGAGCTTATTTCTTATATCGTGTTGATGATTGAATTTATTGATCTGAGTTTACTATACCTATACAGTTGCTTCTTTGTGCTTGTTGAATTAAGTTTTCTTGTTGATCCTTGGCTCACGGGTGTTATGTGGTGCAGGTAAGGGAAAGGGAAAGCTGGACCAGTCGTGACTTGGAGAGCTTTAGGGGCGATGTGTACATCAGCGGCTGCTCGACCGCCATGGCTGAAGGATTGACGAAAACTAGAACCAAATTGTATTTTGCCACTTACGTTGGCTTCTGTTGTAATTATTTGGAGGATTGTAATTGCCTTGTAAAGACCTTTTTGGGATCTCGTGTGCAAACTCTTAATTTTTATTAAAATCAACTATTTTATGATCAAAATCTTTTAACCCTAATCCGTTAATTACCTTAGTAACTCGTTTATGTCCAAACAGCTTGATTAGCAAGTCCTGCACTATTTAAAATACACAGTGTAATGATCTTGGCTATCCAGAGCATTACAATAACAAATCACGAATTGTCTCAAATTCATATAATATTATTAAAAATAATATTTCACAAAATCTTTCACCGGCCCAAACTGGCTACTAACGTGTGTTCAAAACACGGGATGTTACATATAATGTATGCTTATCTGTTTTAATTGATTGAAAGGCTTGACTTATGAGTCAAGGGCGGAAATAGTGCGTTGAACGCTGGCCGATATGGTTAGGCCTATCCAGGAGTGTGGTATACACTTGACTGACCCTATGGTCGCTTAGAAAATAAAGCGCCATATACGCTTGGCCAGCTCTAAAGCTAGTTATATAGAGGATAGGGCAAAAGGCCCCTGTGTGACTCTATAGTCACTTATCCGGATTGAATGCATGCATGAGTAGGATTATTACTTACAGGCATGCTAATTATGATTCTGTAATATGTTATTTGTTTACCCAAAAAAGATTCACCTGATGACGTGGCAAAATTAGTCTGCACTTGACTATTTTCGTGTTCGACCATCGATCAGAAGAGGATTCACCCAGCAGAAGGCATATTTCATGGACGACCAAGCTGGTCGCAGTATTTCCGATATCTTTTATAGATTTGTAATCTCGCATTTATGTAATAATTGTAATTTCCATTATTATTCATATACGCTTGTATTAAATGTAATCAAGGCCCACCAGCCCATGAGGAACTCCTTGAGCCTATAAATAAGATTCAAAGGGCTCAAGAGAGAGAGGACTTTTGATCTTGAGAGACTGAGAGAGAATTATAGTGTTTTTATCCACTAAAGTTGTATTCATCTCCAAGCTTGTGAAACTCGTGGACCCTAGTTCATTGATCGCAGGTTTTTGGAGTTCTACATTAATAAGAACACTAAGTGGACGTAGGTCATTACCATTACTTAGGGCCAAACCACTCTAAATCTTTTTGTCATTTTATCTTTTTGGCTTGAATTCATCATATTATTGCTGTTCTATTTGACTCCGTGTCATTGGCCAAATTGAGGGTCAACATTTTAATGCTTTCATTGAGAGCTAAACTCAAGACTTCCAAGAAGATCAAATGGCGAAAACAACTAGGAAAACTGGGCAAACCTCTGGTACTACGCCAACCCAACCTCTTCCACAAAATGTGGCTGAGGATGAGCCAGAAGTGGAATTAGAAGAGGAGGACGTGGATTCTGAAACTTTGAGGATGACTCTGATTGTATTGCAAGAGGAATTAGCCAACCTGAGGGCTAATCAAGAAAATGTGGCTGAAACAATGGCGTTGCGACAGAGGGAGATTGATAGGCAGCGCCAAGAGTTGAATGAGCGGCAGGCTGACATGGACCACCGGCGGAGGGATGCCACCGCCGCTCTGGAGGCAGCCATTCAGTTGGCCCAAGGGTAGCCTGCACCTGCCTCCCAACCGGATCAGCAACCTAGTACGCACCCACAACAAGGTCCATAATCAGATCATCCCCAACATCACCACACTCCACCTCAACCGACAAATCCTCAGAGGCCAGAACAAACCCCTGCTGCTCAACAGGAGATGCCTTTCCAGGATCCTGGGCAGCAACCACCCTCTCGTGTTGGTCAAGACAATCCCCAGCAGCAAAGGCAGAATAAGGCCGGGCAGCATCCTAGAAGCCCTAGATGCCAGATGGCTGAGGAGAAAAACCCTCTGAGCAAAGGACAGTGTCCTTCTGCGAGTAGAAGGCAGGTGGAATTAGGCTCTGTGGTCAGGGGTCCCCCATGACATAATAATGCCCAGGGACCTACTGACCAACCCAGGCCTCCACCCACCTATCGGGACATTCCAGCAGGGAGAGATGGAAATAGTGCGAACAGCAGATCGCACTGTCATCGGTCACAATTTAGAGATGGCCACGATTATAATGAGGCGGATTCTGGCAGGAGGAATACTGGAAGGCGACAAGAAGAGAGGGGCGAAGAGCAGAACCCTCCACCAAGGGAGAACTGGCCAATGAGCCAAAATGCTGGGGGGCAGCCTAGATAGCCTGACATCTTTGATCGATTGGGCACGAGCGAGCAAAGGCGTGGGGAGGAAGATTTGAGGGACGTTCTCAATGACAGGAGAGAAAGACATGACGAGTATGCCCCTCCAGCACCAGTTGCTCCAATAGTACCAGACGCTGTACAGGCCCAGCTCGATGCTTTGAATCAGGCCATCCAGCAACTAGTGGGGAATCGGACATCCCATATTGAATTTAACCGGAGAAAGGGCACTCTGTTTGTGCAAAGAATCATGATGGCTGAGACTCCAAGAAAATTTAAGATGTCAGTCTTGCCCAACTTCACTGAATTAGAAGATCCTGTATCTCACGTGAACAAATTCGAGATACAGATGAACATCCAAAAGGTGTCAGACGATAATCGGTGCAGAATCTTTCCAGCCACCTTGTCTGAGACTGCTCTGGAGTGGTTTTTCAAATTCCCTCCAGCCAACATAGTGTCTTGGGAAATGTTCGTGAAGGAGTTTTATAGACAGTTTTATACTGGTCAAGTACATCCGACTGAAGCCAATCAGCTAGTCGAGATACGCCAAAAGGAGGGAGAAACCCTGAAGGGGTATGTTCAACGATTCATGCGAGTCGTTGCTGGGGCTAAGACAGTTGGCGATGAAGGAAAAATGGTGGCTCTTACTGCTGGAGTACGGCGCCATTCATCCCTTTGGAACAGTTTGCGGAAGAATGGGGTCAAGAGCATTCAAGAATTTCTAGACCGAGCAGACAGGTACATCAAGCTCGAGGAGGCCATTTCCAACGAAGGGAAGTCTCCCACAGATGACCAGGGCCTGAAAGAAGATCCCACCAAAGCCACCAATGGGTCTGGGAAACCCAATGGAAACGGAAAAAATAATGGGAAAAACGGAGGAAAAAGGGCGAACCACGAGCCATCAACGTCTGAGAACAAGCGCCCAAAAAGTAAAAGATACGAGCCAAGGCTCACTAATTATACAGCTCTGGTCGATAGCCGAGCGGAGGTATATCAGGCCAATCACACTACAGTTCCCTTTAGGTGCCCAGCCCCAATCAGGAAAGATATATCCAAAAGAGATACTACAAAGTTTTGTCATTTTCATAACGACTATGGCCATGATACCAACGAGTGCAACCAGCTTAAAGATGAGATTGAGTTCCATATCAGACAAGGACACCTAAGAAGATATGTGCGAGCCACTGGAGGTTCTCAGCAAGAGGCTCAAGGAGGCAACGAGCAGGCACCTGTACGCCAACGCTCACCCCCTTTACAGCCAGCTCCAGTTGTTGGTACAATGCTGACCATCTGCAGTGGCCCACACCTAGTAGGTGACAGTGAAAAGGCGAGAGAAAGGTATGCTCGAACCTTACGCCATGACCAAGATATTGAAATGTTGAACGTAGAGGAGTGAACTCCCAAAAAATCTTGAACAGAGGAATAATTGATAACTTTCTCTGAGCTTGACGCTCAGCATGTTTGATTCCCCATTCAGATCCTCTGGTCGTGGATGTCCAGATCGCCAATATGATGGTCAAGCGAGTGTTGGTGGATACAGGAAGCTCAGTCAACATTCTGTATAAATCTTCGCTGGAGAGAATGAAGTTATCAGTGCAAGATTTGGAACCATATATGGTTTTTTCGAAGAAAGGCTCACACCAACAGGGTCGATCAAACTTCCAGTCACAGCAGGAGTGGCACCTATGAACAGGACATTACTCGCTACTTTCATAGTAGTCGATTGTCCTTCTGCGTATAATGTTGTGATTGGAAGGCCTATTCTAGTCGACCTGCGAGTCGTCACCTCAGTTTGGCACTTGGCCATGAAGCTTCCAACCGACCCAGGAGTGGGATGCGTATTGGGAAACCAGCGAGAAGTGCAGGAATGTTACAATTCCTCGATATCTAAGGAAAAAAGAGGCAGATCGGGGGAAAAAGTCGAGAAAAGGTTGTTGTTGGCAAATGAAGTACAAGCCCAATCAAGTGAACAGGTCACCAAATAAGGTGCTGCCCAAAGTGAGGATAGAGACTTAGATCCTTGCTTTGGGAATTTTGAAGAAAATGTGGGACCCCGTGGAGGACCTCGAGGAGGTCCAACTAGAAGAGGCAGATTCGACTAGGGTTGTGAAAGTTGGTAAAAACTTAGAGACAACAACAAGAAACAAACTGGTGGAATTTTTGAAGGAGAACCAGGAGGTCTTTGCCTGGTCGTATAAAGATATGGTTGGGATAGACCCGTCAGTGATCAGCAATGTCTTGAATATAGAAAAAAAAATTCCACCGGTGCAACAAAAAAGAAGGCTGCTTGACAAGGACAGATCGAAAGCCCTGAAAGAGGAAGTCGAGAAGCTAAAGGAGAATGGATTCATCAGGGTAGTGTTTTATCCATCTTGGGTCTCTAATCCTGTACTGGTTCCCAGGACGAATGGCAGATGGAGGACGTGTGTGGATTTCACAAACCTTAATAAAGCCTGCCCGAAGGATTGTTTCCTACTTCCAAGGATCGACCAGCTGGTCGACGCTACATCAGGGCATGAAATTTTATCATTCATGGACGCATACTCTGGGTACAATCAAATCAGTATGCATCCACCTGATGAGGATCACACTAGTTTCAAATGGATACAGGGCTTTATTGTTATAAAGTAATTCCCTTCGGTTTGAAAAATACTAGTGCGACTTACCAGCGACTGGTCAACCATATGCTCAAAGAGATGATCGGCGTTAACATGGAAGTATATGACGATGACATGCTGGTTAAGTTGAAGACGGCTGAAGAACACATCAAGGACCTGCGAGAATGCTTCAACATCTTAAACAAATATCAGATGAAACTGAATCCCCTCAAGTGTTCCTTTGGTGTTGGATCAAGAAATTTTTTGGGATTCATAGTAAACTCACGAGGAATTGAAGGTAATCCCGAAAAAATTCAGGCACTGATCAAGATGAAATCTCCTTCCAAAATTAAAGATGTTCAAAGCCTAACTGGGAGGATTTCCGCCCTGAGTAGATTCATATCCAAATCAACGGACAAGTGAGTTCCATTTTTTAATCTACTCAGGGGCAACAAGAATTTTGAGTGGATAGAAGAGTGCAAGCAGGCTTTTCAGGCGCTAAAATCTCATATGTCACAACCACCAGTCTTGTCCAAACCAGTTGAGAAAGAAACTTTGTTAATCTATTTGGCAGTCACAGAATATGTTGCTAGTGCTGTTCTAGTCAGAGAAGAAGACCACGCACAAAAAGCAGTGTATTATGTAAGCAAGAGGTTAGTGGAGCAGAATTGCGGTATCCACCCATTGAGAAGTTAGCCTATTGCTTGATTCTGGCCTCCAGAAAGCTGCGACCATACTTTCAAGCTCACCCCATTGTGGTGCTCACCGACCAGCCATAATGGCAACTCTTGCAGAAACCAGAAGTCGTTGGTCGATTATTAAAATGGGCAGTCAAACTTGGACAGTTCAATATTTCTTATTTTCCACAAGCAGCTGTGAAAGGACAGGCTTTAGCAGACTTTGTCGCAGAATTCACTGGAATCCCAACTATCGAACCGATGGAAGAAACTGAACTCCAAAGTCAAACGCCTTCCTGGAAGCTGTATGTAGACGACTCTTCCAACGAGCACAACGCAGAAGCAAGTTTGATCTTAGTCATTCTCGAAGGACATCAATTCCATTGTGCAATCAATTTGGCTTTACAGCGTCCAATAACGAAGCCGAATACGAAGCTCTGCTCGCACGATTAAGACTAGCTAAGGACATGGATATAAAGTCACTTGAGATTTACAGTGATTCCCAGCTAGTGGTTAATCAAATTATAGGAGGGTATCAGGCTCGGGGTCTCAAGATGGTTGCTTATTTAAACAAAGCAAAGGACTTATTGGCACAGTTCGAAAAGTATACCCTCCAGCAAGTACCTCATGATCAGAACTCAAATGCCGATGCCTAGGCCAAGTTAGCAAGCACGAAGGATGCTGACACCTTAAACATAGTACCAGTTGGGCATTTTTCAGCACCAAGCATTCAAGCAGAAGAGTCTTCACTGGTGATTCAAGCGACAGACACATGGATGACGCCCATCATTAAATACCTTGAGCAAGGATTGCTGCCAGCAGAAAGAAACAAAGCAAGGACTCTCCAGAGGCAGTCGGCTCGATTCATTCTGGTCGATGGAATTTTATATAAAAGAGGGTACTCGACGCCTCTATTAAGATGTGTTTCTAAGGAAAAGGCCAAGGAACTGATGTAAGAAGTTCATGAAGGTTTCTATGGAAATCACGCTGGGGGGCAAAGTTTGTCAAAGAAAACCTTAAGGCAAGGATATTTCTGGCTTACCATGAATGAGGACTCTATGGATTTCGTTTGAATATGTGACAAGTGTCAGAGATTCTCCAAGATACCTCGAGCAGCCCCAAATGAGCTCAAACAGATGCAAAGCCCGTGGCCATTCACAGTATGGGGTATTGATTTGATTGGGTCTTTACCTGCAGGAAAAGGGAATGTCAGATATGCAGTAGTTGTTGTTGACTACTTTACAAAGTGGGTCGAGGCTAAGCCACTTGCAACAATAACGGCCAAGAAGTTATTAGACTTTGTTGTCAAGAACATTGTGTGTTGATATGGGTTGCCAAGGAAAATTGTCTCTGATAATGGTACACAATTTGACAGTAATCTTTTCACTGATTTTTGCGAGAGGCACGGGATTATAAAGATTTTTTTATCGCTAACTCATCCGCAAGCAAACGTACAGGTTGAAGCTGTCAACAAGACCCTGAAGGACACCCTGAAGAAAAGGCTTGAAGAAGCAAAGGGGGCATGGCCAGGACAACTACCAGAAGTCCTTTGGTCGTATAGAACATCCCATCGAACAGCAACAAGCCATACTCCATTTTCTTTGACCTATGGGTATGAGGCCATGTTTCCTATTGAGCTCAACCCACCATCACATAGAACGCTGACATACGATCAAAGTTCTAACAATCAGTTATTGATGGAGTCTTTGAACTTGGTCGATGAAAGGCGCGAGCAAGCTCAACTTCGAGTAGTAGCTTACCAGCAAAAGGTTGCTCAGTATTTTAACTCTAAAGTACGTGAAAGAAAGTTTAACGTGGGAGATTTGGTACTTAGAAGAGTTTTTCTCAACACTCGCAATCAAGCTACCGGAGTGCTCAGACCAAACTAGGAGGGTCTGTATCAGATTGAAGAAGTTCTTCAACCAGACACATATAAACTTGCTCGCTTAAATGGAGATCACATTCCTCGCTATGGGAATGGAGAACACTTGCACAAGTATTATCAATAAACAATTCTTTTTAAGGAACTGGCTTGTATTAATTTCACTTTTTACAAGTTTATGAATAAGGGCTGGTCAATTATATGACTGATCGCTTACAAGTGTAAGATCAATTTTTGATCACTCGTACAGACATGATTTTGTCCATTTATTTCAAGAAATAAAAGGAACCATCCACAGCCAGTTATTCTTGCCAATTATTGTATTTATTACAAGTATTTGCTAATTAGGTGTGTTGTTTTGCTATATTATCATTTTTATTATAAGTACGCGAGCAATAATATTCGAGCAGGGCTTTGTCATGGCGAGTGACCGAGCACCTTAAGCTCCTCAATCACTTAGGGGGCATATAAGATATCAAGTAAGCAAAGCATATCAACAGGCATATGTAAACACACAAGCAAAATAAGGGAAAGCATACTACTGCACTTAGAGTATTTTTTTAAAAAAATTGGATTTTGTAAGATCAAAACAAAGTGCTATGCTATGTTCGGTCATACGAGCAGATGTTATAATAATAACAAATACTATAATATCGTAACGAAATGTTTTACACCGTGAGCAATTGTTGCTCGGATGTAATTAAAAATTAAAAGGAAAAGCTGCCTTAGGCAGCAAAATTATCTTAACATTACGAACCGTGGTTCGTATTTTCTGGTTATAAAAGAAAAAATATATATGTTAAATTGTTAAGCAGCTGGAGGAGGATCTGCCTGAGATTGCTGGTCGACTGTGGTCCCCGTCTCCTCTTCAACACCCTCGATGCCTGTTGCCACGGAGATTTCAGGAGATTCCCGGGCTTTCTCCTCTTCTAGGTGAGCAACGTATCTCGCCAATTCGAGTTGCCTTGCATGCTTAGGAAGGTAGTCGAAGTTTGCCTCTGGATTGTTCTTCCAGAATAGGTAGAAGCAGTTGAAGGTTGCTCCTTTGAACTTCTCCAGGTTCTGAGCATTTGTGTCCTCGAGCAGCTTTACTCGCCCCTCCAGCTCGGTGGCTTCCTGTCGACTGGCCACTAGCTCATCTTGAAGTTTGGACACTTCTTTGAAGTTAATCTCTGAAGCTTCCTTGAACTGGTTTTTGGTAGCAATAATTTTGGCCACCGCTTCTTGGCTCTTCTTTAGCTCTTCACTCAAACAGGCGACCTTCTCTTCGCATGCTTTAGCCCTCTCCTCGCATGTTTTGATCTCCTCAGCATGCTTGGCATCAGTCTCCTCAGAGTGACGCCAACAAGTACTCATGGTCAGAATACCCTGCGATCAGAGAGAAAGTAACGCTGTTAGTATCAGTGAAAGGGCGAGTTAGTTAGCTAAAATACAGCAAAGGTTGTAACTTACACTCAGTATTTCATTCAGCGCGCGGCTGAGAATCTGGTTGGTCTTCATGGTGGGGATGCTGCTGAAAGTTTCTTGGCTACGACGGTGCTTCGACAGTTTCTACAGCTTGTCGTGAGCCGAGCTATAGGCGGTGTTCAAGAGAGCCTCAACCTGAGTTTTTCTTGTTTGCTCAGGAGGATTTGTGTTGTGAGGAGCTGGAGGAGGGGTCGTGTCCTTGGAAGGTGTTGGTGCTGGAGGGTACTCTGTTCGATCCCTTTTCTTGGAGGGGTCGCTACTGCTCTCCCCAGGGTGTCTTCTGCTTCCTTTCTTCTTGCTCGCAGGAGTTTCAACGTCGATGTTAGTGTAGATGTCGAAGGCTTCTTCGGAAGGCATGACTACAAAACAAAAACAAATGATCAGACAAGGAAGTTGAAGAAGCAATAAAATAATAGAAAATGAAATTCTAAGTAGTATACTCGAGCTATTATTACTTGTCGATATATTATCTATAGAACTACAGCTACACTCACTCTTTGCCTCGAAGAAGTCTGAAATAAAATTTTCGGTTGTAAAATTAAAATTGTCATCCCTATCAAATAGATGATAAGGGATAGGCAAGTTATCTAAAAATGAGAGATCTATACCGTTCTCGTCAGAGGATTTGGATATAGTGTCGGTGTATTCTGACAATTTTTTTCCCCCTCCCACGTTGGGCAGGGGCAGTAGCAGCCCGAGTGTTGCTAGGTGGTTCTCGGATGGTCACTCCCGTTGGTCATCGCCTTTGAGATTGTGATACATCTTGATGCTGCTCGGGGATTTCTGGTCCAGTACCCTCTCCAGTGGCACTCCCTGCGGTGGACTCCCTCACTTCCTGGTGAGGTTCCAAAAGGTCTACCAGCCTAAGGTTGCTTTCAGTAACCAGCTCCTTGATGCTCTTTTCGATGTTTGTCATGATGGCCAGTGCTACAGCTCTGATCTCCATCTCTGGAGTGGGGTCTGGTCGATACCATGGGCCTAGATACAACACCAATGTTCTAAGGACAGTGTAGGAAAAACTAATAAGAAAATACACGACTAGAGATTGAGAAATTTACCTATTCGCCTGAAGGCCGGATTGTCAGCGACCAGGTCTGTCATGAGGAAGTACTCCTGGAAGTATTTTCCCATGTTGGATTTATGGGTGACGTCACTCAGGAATACACGAGCAGTTTCCTGGTGGCAGAAGTGGAAGAACCCTGTATGATTCTGGTTGGGGTTAGATTTGAGATCAAAAAGGTAGTTGATCTCGTGCGGTGTTGGCGTAGGCCATTTTTTATGGTTGTAGAGGATATATAGTGTTGATAGCACTCTATATCAGTTGGATGTTATGTGGAAAGGTGCAACCTCGAAGTAGTTGGCCACCCCTCAAAAGTAGTCGTGCAGGGCCAGGATTGCCCCTGCCTCAATGTGAAACCTCAACCAGGTGCTGAAGGTGCCTCCAGGCAAGTTTGCCCTCTGGTCGGGTGTAGGCTGAACTAATGTAATCCTAGGAAGGTCATATTTCTTGAGATATTTCGTCACCGTCCTAGCTGATATGACATTAGGAGGCGCAAGATACCATTCGACTTCGTCTTCAGCTCGAAGGCAGTCGCGAGGCCTGGCTTTGGGTTGAATTTCAGGCGGTGCTAAGTTTATAGGCTGAGGATTAGTTGAAGGGTCCTTGGCACGAGAGGCAGGTCGGTTAGAAGGCGAGTTGGTTGTTTTCTTCTTTTTACAAGCAGTGTATTTCACACGACCCATGTTAACTTGACTAGTCGAAGGGCTGGTCGAAGGGTTTTGCTGTGAATATGGGAATTCAGAGAAAAAAAGTGATGGTTGTTCTTGGTCCTCGAACAACAATGCAAGAAGGTCATCATCTATTGGCCTCTCACCTCCCCAAGGATCATGCATGAATATCTTAGAAGAGTAAAGGGGAAGTGAGAATCTACGACCAATAGATAGAAGAAGAAATATAAGGATAACATTGCTCGTGCATAAAAGTTGATCTTTTATACGACCAGCAGCATCCTAATATAAACACTCCAAACATGCGAGCAGTTTGGAAAAACAGATTAAAAAGTGAAAGTGAAAAGTTTTTTCAGAAAAACTTTTCGACTCCAAAGAAAGGCGGAAAAATCTCAGTTTTTTCCGAAAGCATAAAAATCGAATTTTCACTTCGATTTCGGGCCCAAACACAGTACTCTTGTTTCCCACATTAATTTCTAAGCCTCACCAAGTATTTTTTACTACTTAAAACTCCTATCCTATCATGTTTTTGCATACGAACACGATTACCTTAAAAAATTTCTCAAGAACATTCAAAGCTTACACTAGAAAACTCGTGAATTTATTCTAGCTTGTATAACAAAGACAATGGGTTCAAAAACTTACTTGAGTTGCAGATTGCAAAGGAGTCGTGGATGTTGCTGGTCGAGGCTGGTCAAACACGTCTCGAATCACCGAAGGTTTCTGGGCTTCTCTTGGTAGTTTTTCTAAGTTCTTGAGGAGAGAAGGATTTGGTAAAAAGTAAAAAGTGAGAAAAGTGATTTATTTATACTGATCGTGGTGCAGTTAAAGAGGTAATGATGGGGGTAAGTTTTTGATGCATGGGAAATCGTATTAGCCATCAAAATATTTTTGGGAAACTGTAACGGTTATGATTACTTACTTTTTGAAAAGGTGCTGACAGATGTGACAGGTCAGACAGAAAGCTAGTTGAGTAAGTTTATTATATGCTAATCGTAGTAAAATAAACTTGGGGGAAAATGTTTACCCAAAAAAGATTCTCCTGATGATGTGGCAAAATTAGTCTGCACGTGGATTGCACGTGACTATTTTTGTGGGTATGTTCTGTTTGACCATCGATAAAAAGAGGATTCACCCAGCAGAAGGCATATTTCATGGACCACCAGGCTGGTCGCAGTATTTCAGATATCTTTTATATATTTGTAATCTTGCATTTATGTAATAATTGTAATTTCCATTATTATTCATATACGCCTGTATTAAATGTAATCAAGGCCCACCGGCCCATGAGGAACTCCTTGAGCCTATAAATAAGATTCAAAGGGCTCAAGAGAGAGGACTTTTGACTCTGAGACTTTTGATCTTGAGAGACTGAGAGAGAATTATAGTGTTTTTATCCACTAAAGTTGTATTCATCTCCAAGCTTGTGAAACTCGTGGACCCTAGTTCATTGATCGCAGGTTTTTGGAGTTCTACATTAATAAGAACACTAAGTGGGCGTAGGTCATTACTATTACTTTGGGTCGAACCACTCTAAATCTTTTTGGCTTGAATTCATCTTATTATTGTCGTTCTATTTGACTCTATGTCGTTGGCCAAATTGAGGGCCAACATTATTAACTACTTATGAGCATGTTTAAGTTTTCTTGCTGAGTCTTGGCTCACTGATGCTATGTGATTCAGATAAGGGAAAAGGGAAGTGTGACCAGCCATGATTTGGAGAGCTTCGGTGGTGGCGTGTACATATGCAGCTTCCTCCACCCCCACGTTCGAGGATTCATGGAGGAACTAGGGTTAAACCCTAATTTTGCCGCTTAGGCCAGCTTGTGTTGTAACCACCCTTTTGGATTGTAAATGACTTCTTAAATGTTTATTTTGGGATCCCATGTATGAACTTAAATTTTTTATATGAAATAATATGATAAAGACCCAACAAATAGCATTTTATGGAGATAAAATACCACAGGGCTCAAAGCCCTGCAGTTGGCTCCAACCACAACCCAAATGGACAGTTGCCCATGCATAGGCCCAATGAGATTAGGGTTAGGTCTTCTTTTTATTGTTATATAAATAGAACATGACATCAAGAGAGAAGATGAGACAACATATGCAATTTCATGTTATTTTCCAAGAGAGAAAAATAGAGAACTTTGTTCTCTTTGAATTGTGAGAAGAACACTCTCTCATGTGTTGAGATTCAAAATTGTGTTCTTGTGTATCCTACCAAATATCATAGACACCCATCTATCTCCTTCATTTTGTGTGAGCCATAGTATGGAAGATGGTGGGTTAGGAGGCTAAGACGCTATTCGATCTGCATGCGTTCTACATCTACAAAAGGTATTTGTAATATTCTATTTTATTAAGATTCATGTTGCATGAGAAAGATCCCATTCTAGTTATGATTCTTAGAGTGAATCGATCTCGTACTTTAATAATTGTTATTATTGTATTTAAATTCTATCCTATTCTTTCGCTGCACTGTCAATCACATGATTAAAAATCAACAAACTTTGCCAGGGTATCAGCTGGGAAATTGGCCCACTGAGTCTGAAAGGGGGTCATGCAAAGAAGATCATGAAGACTCTCCTTGCACCCAAATAGGCCTTAAAGGCCCAGCCGTAGATGAAGTACCTTGAGCGCCAATGGTCGGAGGCACTAGAGTATTGTCGAAGTCACAAGTCAACTAATGTGCAAGGCAAGGAGTTGGGGAATCTCCCACTTCGTTGGTCACCATCCCCTAGTCACCAATCAAGATGGGCTTGCTGTCATCGGTCGCCCTGCGACCGATGTCGTGATTGTCCAAGACCCCATATTCCTCGATGCTAGCACCCCCAATGTGAATGAAAGGGAAGCTTCTCGAAGACACATGCTGGACAGATGGAGAGGGCTTAGCCAAGTTCAATGACTAGTGCACACCTAGAAAGCCATAGGCTTGTAGGTTGTGGTCAGTGAGGAGAAAGTGTGCAATCTTGTATTTATTCTCGACCTTGGTCTGATGAAACTCCAGACGCTCCTTGTAGTTGGGCCACGTCGTCGGACAGGTAAGGGCATTGGTAAAAAGCAAAAAAAACACGTTAGAAAAAGGCGAGGCACTAGTCAGGCGATCCTCCCCACCCACGTAGAGGAGCTCGTCAGTCACCAGTGGCGAAGGCTACCACACCGGTTGGTAAGAACAGCATGCCAATGCCCCAAAACAACGTTCCATAATGGAAGAGAGTGAGCTAACTAACCAACTCTCCTGAAGTTCCTGTGAACAGAATTGATGCCATTTGTGAAGAAATACTTGTAGGGATATTCTCCTGCATTAAACTTCCCACTAAATACAAAGTCAGATCCCGGTCTGGGCGCAAAGATGATAGAAGCCATATCTCCTTCCCTCTGGGTTGAACTAGGGGTGGTACAGATAGTGAATCTCATGAGGCAAAGAAGGCTCCCAACTTATGGTTCGGAAAAGGATGTGGAGCCTGATAATGACCCGGCAGGCGTTGGGAGTTAACTGGAATGGCGCCACTTGGAAATAGCTGGCAACGCTTATCAAATAGTCATTCAGTGGAAGAATAGCCCCAGGGTCACAATGTCGAGCTCCATGTCTGCCAGCCCTCGAGGGGACGATCAACGTGCTCTCCAAGCCTGGGGAGCCTATAGTCGGTCATATATGGCATGCCGTGATGGGAGACCATTTTGTCCAATTGGGCCTCGTTCATATTGGTGGGAAATGGCAGAAAAGTTACCCTCAACTGATGAAGGAGATATGTTGCCACTTGCCTCGCGGAGGCGCCGAACCACCATCGCGAGGCACTGACCCATACGCCACTCGCCTCGCCGAGGTGCCGAGGAATAGCCCCAGGGTCACAATGTCAAGCTCCATGTCTGCCAGCCCTCGAGGGGACGATCAACGTGCTCTCCAAGCCTGGGGAGCCTATAGTCGGTCGTATATGGCATGCCGTGATGGGAGACCATTTTGTCCAATTGGGCCTCGTTCATATTGGTGGGAAATGGCAAAAAAGTTACCCTCAACTGATGAAGGAGATATGTTGCCACTTGCCTCGCGGAGGTGCCGAACCACCATCGCGAGGCACTGACCCATACGCCACTCGCCTCGCCGAGGTGCCGAGGTGCCTCCTCACCCAATTGGCGAGCGCGAGGTCTAGTCACCGCAGCAGTGATACTGTAATGCCCCAATTTCTTGAAGTGTTAATTTGACAATTACCATAATTGAGGTTTAAAACAAAAGTACTCTTTTATTTATAGAAATCAATTGTAAGTACAACTCAAACGTTTTTAAAGAATGAAACTATGGAGTTTCGTAGTTATCATATATAAAATAAAATAACCAACTTTAAATCCAATCAATAAAACTAAAACATTATTCTAAAAATACTTAGTAAATTTCCAATGTAGGCCCAATGCCTTATGGTCATTAAATCATTGACATGTACACCCTCCGCCAACGCTCTCCAACTTATTGTGTAGTAACCACATCTTTGCATTTACCTGCAGCACAGAGTACCCATGTGCCAAAGCCCAACAAGAAGAGTTTTGTAGGACACAACCCCATAACCTTAACCAGTAATTTAAATCAATAACAATAAAGATCATATAACATAAATCATGTAAGATGGTAGCCCAAGTTGAATTGGACAAGTGTCGTATAACGTAAACATGCAATTTCCAACATAACATAAGCATGCAGTTTCACAACGTAGACATGAATTTTAAAACGTGCCAAGCAGTTATCACAAACACATACACATACACATACACATACACAACACATAACAACAATTACATATAAGCTCATTAAGCATACTCATTCACTAGCATAATTATACATTAACATAAACATATCGTATAAAATACAAAATCTACCATAAAGTACGTCAAGCGTACATCCTGTGTGATGGCGTCCCTTCTTCTTACCTCAAAGCAGCAACGATCCACACACCCTAATGTGTCTCTTCAAGTATCCTCAACGAGCCTAAACATAACATATAACATCAAAGTTTTAAAACCCTCAACCAAACAAAACCATAATTAGACCCACTAATATTCTTCTTAAAACTATTTCATCCCTATATTATCCTTGAGAAAAGTCTTAAAAATCCTTTGAATAAAATTCCAAAAATCACAACCTTATATCTAGAAGGTACATAAAAGTTCTCAAAAATCACATTTCTGGGCAACTGGCGTGGTCGCGCCAGTGCTAGGAGCAGTTGCGCTCACTGAGTGCTATGCCAATCCAGCTAGGTAGCATGGTCACGCCAGGGCTAGGCGCGGTCGCGCTAGGTCTCTACTTTCAGAGATCGTTGTTGCGATTTCTAAACTTGAAAATCGAACCAAATCATAAAATTTAACCTTGGACCACTACCAAATCAATCCTAACATGTTTCTAACCTCAATAACTTGTAAAGATTAAACTCTAAACATGCAAACAACCTATAGTTTCTATCTAACACAATTAATAACCTAGTTTACTTCAAACCTAAATCTGAAAAAACTTTAAGAAATAATGGTTTGAATACTTACAGATCAAAATCCAACCACAAGAACTCAAATCCTTCCCATCTATGAGATTCCTAGCTCTTCAATAATCCAGATTGGTGATCTCCTCCAAACCTCAAGCTTCAAAACTCAGATTAAGAATGAGATATTGTTCTTGGTCTGTTTCCTCTTTAGTCTATTGGAAAACCAGAGTCTGAAAAATTGTACAACTTCTAAACCTATTTTACTTATTAATTAATTATTTAATATGATTTAAATCGTGTAAAAAGAAAATTACACTACTATCCCCCAACCTTTAATTTATCCTTAATAATCACTTAAGACCCTTATTGTAATTTCCATCCAAAACTAATAGTTTTAACTTCTCATAATTACACTTTCTATCATAAAACCCATAATTCTACTTTGACCCCCCAATACACAACTTCTATTACACTTTGGCCCCTAATACTTGAAGAAACTAATGTGTGTGGATTGTGTTGACGCGGTTTTTCGTCAACAGTGTATTACGTAATTAGCTGGAATAAATTAGTGCTTAAGAATAAACCGTAATAAGGATAATAACACTTAGGGATGTTAACAAGGGAATATTAAGAACACTCGTTCCTTTTTACGTGGTTCGAAGGCAAAAATCCCCCTAGTCCACGAGTCAATATTATTAATGTATATCTCTCTATATTTTGACAGAGTATTTGCATTACACAGAAAGAACTCTACCCCTTTTCTATCCAAGGTCTTGGTATTTATAGAAGAACCATCCCATGATAGATGTTGGGGTCATCACGTGAATACTCATCCTATTTGTGACTTGTCCGGCACAAATAATGAATATTACAATATATATTAAGGTATGGTATAATCATTAGGTAAAATTGATCATGGGTCGTCTGGCATAATCGGACATGTGATGTTTGATCATGCCCATTTATGTTACGTGTCCGAGAATTCAGGGATAACGGACATGTAATGTCTGACCACGCACGTTTATAAATAACGTATCCAGGTTTATAAAGACTCCTGGATATGGCAGATTGTCAGAGTACCACGACCTGAACATAACTCTAGCTCGCGACCAGGATGCTGTGCTTCACATGCATCCCCATCTCGTGTTATTACCTGGGGAGTCGCACTGCCTTCACAAAGGAGATATCAACTTGTAGATCCTTTAGTACTGTTCTTATCTAGTCAGTTGTACTCGAGCTGCATAAAAGACCCGGGCTGAATATCGGGGCGTACAGATTGCTTGACATAACACACATAAAATAAACATACATCATAATTCGTGCATATCATAATTCATATACTTAAACACATAATGTCATACAATTTACCATAATACACTTACTAGTAGAAGCAAATATTACAACTATCCCCTCCTAAAAAGAAATTTTTTCTTCAAAATTTACCTGAACAACTCTGGGTATTGCTCCTTCATATCGGTTTCCAACTCCCATGTTGTATCTTCAGTAGAGCCGTTTTTCCAAAGGACCTTGACTAACCCGATCATCTTATTCCGTAATGCTTTCTCTTTCTTATCAAGAATCATTATCCGCTTCTCTTCATATGATGAGTCTCGTTGCATATCCAACGCCTCATAACTAAGAATGTGAGATTGGTCTGAAACATACTTGCGTAACATGGACACATTAAAAATGTTGTGCACTCCTGATAAAGCTGGAGGCTTGGCTAACCTATAAGCCACTTTCCCAATTCTCTCTAAAATCTCGAATGGTCCAACAAATTGAGAACTTAATTTTCCTTTCTTGCCAAATCTATTAATTCCTTTCATAGGCGAAACACGGAGGAATACATGATTTCCCACTGGGAACTCAACTTGCTTATGCTTAGGATCAACATAGCTCTTTTGTTGATCCAGTGAGGCGATCATGCACGCTCTTATCTTGGAAATAGCTTCGTTCATTTCTCATACTGCCTCCGGACCTAAATACTTACTTTCACTCGTCTCATCCCAATGAATTGGCGACCTACATTTTCTTCTGTAGAGCATTTCGTATGGTGCTACTCCAATAGTTTATTGATAACTATTATTATACAAGAACTTTATCAGTGGAAGGTACTTGCTCCATGATCCACCAAAATCCAATAAACACACTCTAAGCATGTCTTCCAGAATTTGTAATGACCCAAAATTACTAATAAGGCTTAAGGGCCTTGATTGGTGTGCCAAGAGGGCATAATTGGTTTATATGTGTGATTTAAATGAATTAATGCATGATTATGTGATAATCATGCTTACATGATTATATGGGTATGTGAAATGCATGACTACGAGTATTAGTATGCATGTAGGCCCTATTTAGATTATAAGGGCATATTTGTAATTTTGGCCTGTTGAGGGCATAAATGTGATTATTTGTGATAAATTGTTGAGACCACATTACCATGTGGATATATATTTGCAGCTTGTGGCTCGAGGTGATCCTAGTGAGCGGTTTAGCGTTATAGTCACAATGGGGATTTATACCCGGCTCGGAGGAGCCTGGAGTAATTCTCGGAATCTAGGAAATATAATGGAGATTTATAGACCTTGGGGAAAATAGTTGGTGATTAGTTAGATGACGGGAATTAAGTGATAAATATTAAGGACACTTGACGAACTAGCAGGAATTGGGAGCAATTGACCAAAATGTCCTTAGAATGATTAAAAGATTTAGGTTTATTTGGGAGGGAAAAATGGTCTTTGGATGGTTAAAAGGGGATAAGGATTATTCTGCTTTTTAGACTTAGTGGAAGTTTTAGGAAAGTTGTAGAAACTAAAAGAAAAGAAAAAAAAAAGAAGGGAAAACAAAACACTTAACTTACCTATTTTTCTCCCACACGATTTGCCCTATTCCTCACCATTTCTTGTGGATTTTGGAGCTGGAAACTCAGGGAAAGTCTAGGCAAGGTCTTGGGACTTTGATCCTTGGAGTGGCTAGAAGTTCAACTGGATTTAGCTCAAGTTAAGGTAAGGTTTAAGAGTTTGGTCTGAGTTTTCTAAGTTTGATGAAGTTGATTCTGATTATGAGTTTTGGATGGAAATCAAGGGGCCTGAGCTTGGGGATTTGAGGAACTAAAGGCTAGAAGGGCATAGAAGACAACCTAAGGTCGAATTCTCTCGGCTAAGGTAACCAATTCTAACTTTGAAGTTCTAGGTTTCTGGTTTTCTGATGATGTTCTTGAACTTTTGAGCTCAAGTTTGGTTTATGAGCTTGATGATACATGTGGCTAGGTTTTGATGTTGTTGGGTCATGTTGGATGAGATGTAGTGGATGGTAGGCTCAATTTGAAGTTTAGTTGAGGTTTGGAGTGGGTTTATGGAGCTTTGGCTCGAGGAAATTTGAAGGAAAAACCCAGAGGGCTGCATGTGTTGTTTGTAGCGTTGTAGCGCTAACATTGGAGCGCTACAGCGCTATGCTTGGTTTCTAGGGGCCTTTTTTTCTCTGTCTGTAGCGCTGAAGCACCCACCTAGTGGCGCTGTAGTGCTACCCTGCCTCCAGAAATGGGTTTTGGGTATTTTTCTTAGGGTTTTTGCTTGGGGGCTCGGGGGTCGATAACACCACCCCGTTATTTGTGAATTATCTGACTGTTGATTGTCGCTTATGCTATGCATTATAGTTTTCTTGCTAGGCCTTGGCTCACAGGTGCTACGTGGTGCAGGTAAAGGCAAGGGCAAAGTGGACTAGTCCTGAGTTGGAGAGCTCTGGGGCAGAATGTACATAGTCAGCTGATCAGCCGCCCTGGCCGAGGAATGGTACAAGGACAGGAGAACCTAAAGTGTCTATTTTTCCATTAGAGTGGCTTGTGGTTGTACATAAACTGTGAAATTTTGTAAACTGTCCTTTAAAACTTATTTTGGGATCCCATGTATTAAACGTTTATTTTAATGAGAAAGTTCCTGTTTATAACCAAAATATTTTAACCCTGACCTAATTACGACTTTAGGGTCACGTTTTCAACTATATGACTTGATTAGCAATTCTTGCACCTTTATAATCACACAATGTAATGAACTTGGTTATCCAGGGTGTTACAACTTGGTATCAAAGCGTCCTAGGTTTAAGGGTTCCTGAAGACTAGCTAGACATGTACATTCACCGCTAAAGACAAGCTCGAATCAGGGTTTGGTAATTTTGTATACATGTTTATATGCTTAAATGATTGAAAAGAAATATGAATGTTGATATCTGTTTGATGAATAGGGAGCATGAGATACTGATAGGGCCAGGCCCTTGACTGTTGTGTGATGATATTGAGGTAGGCTTAGTACCATTGTTGTGCATGTGGATGAATATTTGGATAAACTGTTATATCTTGATTGCTTGTGTTTGGTTGTGTTCCAATGGTGGATTATGGAAGGATTATTACCCTATCATCGTAGTCTGATCGCCGAGCCATTGATTGCAGATTAACTTGGATAGCTATGCATCCAAGATTATCTACACGACTAGTTGGCAATAGATCTGAGACTAGAGATGATGACCAGGGCCAGAACCCTCCACCAGTCCCTGAGAACTGGAAGCAGATTATGACAGATATGCAAGCCCGGCTTCAGAGCCAAGATGAGCAGATCCGACCTCTGAGACAGCAGGCTCTGTCAGGGAATGATGCATCCGTTGTGCCACCAGCAGTGGTACCAGTGGTACAGCCATTGGAAGTTGGGAACAGATGGGAGCCATTATATGAGCGGTTCAGGAAACAGCATCCTCCAACTTTTGAGGGGGAACCAGATCCACTAAAGGCTGAGCAGTGGATGAGTATGATTACTGCTATTTTGAACTTCATGAGGGTAGAGGGTCATGATAGAGTGGCCTGTGCTGCATATATGCTAAGAGAGGATGCCCGCATTTGGTGGGAAGTTGCATCACAGACCAGGGATGTTACTACCCTGGGTTAGGATGGATTCAAGGACTTGTTCTGCCAGAAGTATTATAATTTTGCCATCAGGGCAGCGAAGGTTAATGAATTTGTGGGATTGGTTCAGGGCAACATGACAATTACAGAGTATGCCCTGAAGTTCAACAGACTTGCGAAGTTCGCACCATATCTTATGCCTGCTAATGTAGCTAGGCAAGACAAATTTATCAGAGGGCTTAATGCTATGATAGCCCAAGATGTGAGGATTACAACGGTTCCTAGGGGAACAACTTATGCCCAGGCTATTGAGAAGGCTCTTACCGCTGAGGAAGCGGAGAACAAGATCTGGAGGGAGAGTGCTGCAAGGCAAGAGGGTCGCAGAGTGGTGCCTCCCTATTCTGGGCCTGGTAGGGGCAGAGGCCCCAGTGATCTGAAGAGGAAGACCCCTGATACTTCGACCGCTCCTGGTCTTGATAGGAGAGGTCGGGGTACTCAGGGTGGCTGTCAGGGAGGCGGTGATACATGGAGGAGCTATCCGGAGTGCACGAGGTGCAGAAGATGCCATCTGGGTGAATGTCAGGCTAAGGCCTGTTATGTGTGCGGGGTGGTAGAACACCTCAAGAAGGATTTCCCAATAGTTAAGAAAGGGGAAGCATGGAAGGTGGATAGCTTGACTCCAGCTCAAGTGTTCACCTTGACGCAGGCAGAGGCCGAGGCTAGTCCCTCAGTGGTAACATGTTAACTTTCTAGCGCTAGCTCTCCTTTTACTGTATTGATTGACTCTGCTGCTACACATTCATTTGTTTCTAGTAAGGTTATTGAAAGACTGTGTAGACCTAGTGAGTACCATATTGCGGGGTTTGGGACTATATTGCCTACAGGGGAACTGGTAGTTTCTAGGAGGTGGATTAGAGCACTGCCAGTGATGGTTGATGGTAGGGAGTTATCAGTAGACTTGATTGAGTTGGGTATGGAAGACTTTGACATAATTTTGGGGATGGATTGGCTGGTCAGATATGGAGCTACTATTGATTGTAGGAAGAAGATGGTGACCTTCGAACCAGAGGGCGAGGATCCCTTTGTTTTCGTGGGTGCGGTATGTAGACCCCGCGTACCCATGATATCAGCATTGAGGGCTAGGGACCTATTACAGGGGGGATGTATAGGTTTCCTGGCTAGTGTTTTTGATACTACCAGGGTGTTTCCAGCAGGGCCGGAGGAAACTAGACTAGTTCGTGAATTCTTAGATGTATTTCTTGAGGATCTACCAGGGCTGCCGCCGCACAGGGGGATTCAGTTCGTTATTGATTTGGCACCAGAGACAGAGCCAGTGTCGAGGGCACCATACAGAATGGCACTGGCAGAATTGAAGGAATTGAAGATACAGTTACAAGAGCTTCTGAATTTGGGGTTCATTAGGCCGAGCTACTCGCCATGGGGTGCTCTAGTTTTAATTGTGAAGAAGAAGGATGGGACTCTGAGGATGTGTATAGATTACAGGGAATTGAACAAGTTGACTATCAAGAATAAGTACCCTCTACCAAGAATTGATGACTTGTTTGATCAGCTGCAGGGTAAGACGGTATTTTCAAAAATTGATCTTCGATCTGGTTATCACCAGCTGAGGATCAAGGACGAGGATATACCGAAGACGGCCTTCTGAACAAGGTATGGGCATTATGAGTTTTTGGTCATGTCGTTTGGTTTGACCAATGCCCCAACAACCTTCATGGATTTAATGAACAGGGTGTTCAAGGACTTCTTGGATCAGTTCGTCATTGTCTTCATAGACGACATCTTAGTGTACTCCAATTCAGAGGCAGAGCACGAGCAACATCTTCGACAGGTCTTACAGAGGTTAAGAGAACATCGGTTGTATGCCAAGTTTAAGAAGTGTGAGCTTTGGCTACTAGAAGTGACCTTTCTTGGACACATAGTTGACGCATATGGGATTAAGGTGGAAGCAGTGAGAGATTGGCCGAGGCCAAGGAACTCCTCGGAGGTTTAGAGTTTCCTTGGGTTAGCGGGTTATTACAGACGGTTTGTGGAAGGGTTCTCAAAGATTGCTGCACTAATGACAAAATTGACACGAAAGAATTTCAAGTTCATCTGGTCAGTTTACAAGTGTTAGAACAGCTTCCAAGAATTGAAGCAGCGACTTATTACTGCACCTGTGCTGAGTCTTCCTTCAGAGAAAGGAAAGCTTGTGGTTTATTGCGACGTGTCGAGGTTGGGTTTAGGCTATGTTTTGATGCAGAACGAGAAGGTTATAGCTTATGCATCACGACAGCTAAAGGAGTATGAGCAGTGGTATCCTACCCATGATCTGGAGTTAGCAGCGATGGTATTCGCACTAAAGGTCTGGCGACATTATCTGTATGGGGAGAAGTGCAAGATATACACCGATCACAAGAGTTTGAAGTACTTCTTCACGCGGAAGGACCTGAACATGAGGCAAAGGCGTTGGCTGGAGTTGGTAAAGGACTATGATTGTGAAATTCTTTACCACCCAGGGAAAGCCAACATAGTGGCGGATGCATTGAGTCGGAGAGGCCCGAGGCAGTTATTTACTTCCACTCAGATTTCAAAGGAGTTGGCTGATGAGATGACTAGGGTAAGGATAGAACTGGTGGAGGGCCAGTTGGCCAATATTACTTTGCAGTCGACCCTACTAGAGCAGATTAAGGAGGGTCAATGGGTAGATGTACAGCTACAGGAGGTTAGAGAGAATGTCTTAGCAGGGGTAGCAAAGGACTATTCTATTTCTGAGGTTGGTGTTTTGCGGTATCAGGGGCAGATTTGTGTTCCAGCTGATGTGGGGATCAGACGAGAGATATTAGATGAGTCGTATACTATGTCGTACTCACTTCATCCGGGTACCACAAAGATGTATATGATCCTACGAACATTGTACTAGTGGCCTGGGATGAAGAAGGATGTGGTGGAATACGTGGCCAGATGTTTGACCTGTCAACAGGTGAAAGCTAAGCATCAGCGACCAGCAGGGTTGCTTCAGCCTTTGGGTATCCCCGAGTGGAAATGGGAGGATATCACAATGGATTTTTTTGTGGGGGGGGGGGGGGGGGGGGGGGGTTTACCCAGGACAGTGGGGCTTCATGACTCGGTGTGGGGTGATAGTGGACAAATACATCAAGCCAGCTCATTTTCTCCCAGTGAAAATGACATATACAGTGGATCAGTATGCAGAGTTGTATGTGAGGGAGATAGTACGTCTCCATGGGGTTCCTAAGTCTATAGTGTCGAACCGGGATCCTATCTTTACCTCCAAGTTTTGGAGTAGTTTGCAGAAGGCTATGGGGACTCATTTGAAGTTCAGTACAACCTTTCATCCTCAGACTGATGGACAGTCTGAGAGGACGATTCAGATGTTGGAGGATATGCTTATGGCATGTGTGATTGATTTTGAGGGTTCTTGGAGTAAGTATCTCCCGTTGATTAAATTTTCATACAATAACAGTTATCAATCAACGATTGGAGTGGCTCCATAAGAATGGGAGGAGATGTAGATCGCCCATTCATTAGGATGAGATGGGTGAGAGGAAGTATTTTGGGCCGAACATGGTTCAAAAGACCAATGAAGCTATTGAGAAGATCCGAGCTAGAATGCTTGCTTCACAGAGAAGACAGAAAAGCTATGCTGACCCTAAGCGTAGGGATGTGGAGTTCCAGGTTGGGGACCACGTGTTTCTACGAGTTTCACCACTGTGAGGGGTGAGGAGATTTGGGAAGAAGGGCAAGCTGAGCCCTCGATTTATTGGACCTTTCGAGATCCTGGAAAGGATCGGATAGGTGGCTTATAGGTTGGCTTTGCCACCATCGTTGTCAGGAGTTCATGACGTATTCCATGTCTCTATGCTTCGGAAGTACGTTTCAGACACGACACATGTATTGAAGTATGAAGATATGGAATTACAGACAGATTTATCTTATGAGGAACAACCGGTTCAGATCTTAGACAGGAAGGATAAGGTCCGACGGAACAAAATGATTCCTCTTGTTAAAGTATTATGGAGGAATAGCAGGGTCGACGAGGCGACCTGGGAGCTTGAATCAACGATGCGGGATCAGTATCCCGAGTTATTCAGGTAAATTTTGAGGACGAAATTCTCAGTAGGAGAGGATAGTTGTAATGACCCAAAATTACTAATAAGGCTTAAGGGCCTTGATTAGTGTGCCAAGAGGGCATAATTGGTTTATATGTGTGATTTAAATGAATTAATGCATGATTATGTGATAAGCATGCTTACATGATTATATGGGTATGTGAAATGCATGACTACGAGTATTAGTATGCATGTAGGCCATGTTTAGATTATAAGGGCATATTCATAATTTTGGCCCGTTGAGGGCATAAACGTGATTATTTATGATAAATTGTTGAGACCAGACGGAGATTGGCCCTCGAGTGCAAAGGCAGAAGGGAGCTTGACTGCAAGATCCACCCGTCGAGCAGGGACGAAAGTCGGCCTTAGTGATCCGACGGTGCCGAGTGGAAGGGCCGTTGCTCAACGGATAAAAGTTACTCTAGGGATAACAGGCTGATCTTCCCCAAGAGATTTTAAAAAGTTCTTAGTAGGATTTTAGCTATTTCCCATTTTTAACTATAACTATAGAAAATAACTAAAAAAAATTATTATGTGGATATATATTTGCAGCTTGTGGCTCGAGGCGATCCTAGTGAGCGGTTTAGCGTTATAGTCACGGTGGGGATTTATACCCAGCTCGGAGGAGCCTGGGGTAATTCTCGGAATCTAGGAAATATAATGGAGATTTATAGACCTTGGGGAAAATAGTTGGTGATTAGTTAGATGACGGGAATTAAGTGGTAAATATTAGGGACACTTGAGGAACTGGCGAGAATTGGGAGCAATTGACCAAAATGCCCTTAGAATGATTAAAAGACTTAGGTTTATTTGGGAGGGGAAAATGGTCTTTTGATGGTTAAAAGGGGATAAGGATTATTCTGCTTTTTAGACTTAGTGGAAGTTGTAGGAAAGTTGTAGAAACTAAAAGAAAAGAAAAAAAAAAAAAAAGGGAAAACAGAACACTTAACTTACCTCTTTTTCTCCAACACAGTTTGCCTTATTCCTCACCATTTCTTGTGGATTTTGGAGCTGGAAACTCAGGGAAAGTCTAGGCAAGGTCTTGGGACTTTGATCCTTGGAGTGGCTAGACGTTCAACTGGATTTAGCTCAAGTTAAGGTAAGATTTAAGAGTTTGGTCTGAGTTTGATGAAGTTGATTCTGATTATGAGTTTTGGATGGAAATCAAGGGGCCTGAGCTTGGGGATTTGAGGAACTAAAGGCTAGAAGGGCATAGAAGACAACCTAAGGTCGAATTCTCTCGGCTAAGGTAACCAATTCTAACTTTGAAGTTCTAGGTTTCTGGTTTTCTGATGATGTTCTTGAGTTTTTGAGCTCAAGTTTGGTTTATGAGATTGATGATGCATGTGGCCAGGTTTTGATGTTGTTGGGTCATGTTGGATGAGATGTAGTGGATGGTAGGCTCAATTTGAAGTTTAGTTGAGGTTCGGAGTGGGTTTATGGAGCTTTGGCTCGGGAAAATTCGAAGGAAAAACCCAGAGGGTTGCATGTGTTGTTTGTAGCACTGTAGCGCTAGCATTGGAGCGCGATAGCGCTATGCTTGGTTTCTAGGGCATTTTTTTCTCTGTCTGTAGCGCTGTAGCGCCCACCTAGTGGCGTTGTAGTGCTACCCTGCCTCCAGAAATGGGTTTTGGGTATTTTTCTTAGGGTTTTTGCTTGGGGGCTCAAGGGTCGATTCCACCACCCCATTTGGTGGAATTAAGCTTCCCAAGATCTTGGGATTGGTCCCGAAGTTGGGTTACGGAATTGAGATTTAATGATGGTTCTACTTTACGGTTGTGACTAGGTGTACGCTAGGGCTCGGACGGGATCGCACTCGAGGGTCATTTTCATTAACCAAAGCAATCGGAATCAAAGGTAAGAAAATGCATCCAATTATGTGGTTATGTTGGGACTAAGAGTTCCCTATACTTGTATGTGATGTCATAAGATGGCATTATGCCATGGGGACATGTGATAAATGGCCTAAGAGTGTCGGAGTCATTATTTGCACACAGGACGCGGCTCGACCATTGGTAGCTGAGGTTAAGTATGTAATCACTGAGCTCAGCCTAAGCGAGTCGGAGTCAGTGGGACAATCAGAGGGTGTGGCCTAAGGGCATCGACCCTGGATATTGTGTTATATGTTTATTGTTATGAATCTGATGATTATGGCATGTTTATTATCTGGATGATTGATTATTGGTTTGCATATTGATATTGTTGATTATGTGAACAATATGACTTGCTGAGTATCTGTTTGGTGATCTGTGAATTATCTGACTGTTGATTGTCGCTTATGCTATGCATTATAGTTTTCTTGCTGGGCCTAGGCTCACGAGTGCTACGTGGTACAGGTAAAGGCAAGGGAAAAGTGGACCAGTCCTGAGTTGGAGAGCTCTGGGGCAGAATGTACATAGTCAGCTGATCGGCTACCACGGGCGAGGAATGGTACAGGGACAGGATAACCTAAAGTGTCTATTTTGCTATTAGAGTGGCTTGTGGTTGTACATAAATTGTGAAATTTTGTAAACTGTCCTTTAAACTTATTTTGGGATCCCATGTATTAAACGCTTATTTTAATGAGAAATTTCCTGTTTGTAACCAAAATATTTTAACCCTAACCTAATTACGACTTTAGGGTCACGTTTTCAACTATATGACTTGATTAGCAAGTCTTGCACCTTTATAATCACACAATGTAATGACCTTGGTTATCCAGGGTGTTACAAAATCTGTATTGTTCTTTCTGTCCGCCTATCTTTCTAGGGATGGAATGTTGTACTGAATTTCAACTTGGTACCCATCGCTTTCTATAATCCTTCCCATAATTTACAAGTGAATTTCAGGTCTCTATCCGAAACGACTGACTTTGTTACTCCATGAAGTCTCACAATTTCTTGCACATAAATCTCTACATACTGTTCTGCTGTGAATATTGTTCTGACAAGTATAAAGTGTGCCGATTTTGTGAATCTATCAACGATCACCCAGACTGAATCATGTTGGTTTGTGGTCTTAGGTAACCCCACCACAAAGTCCATAGCAATCTCTTCCCACTTTTATTCTGGAATGTTTAACAGTTGTAACAAACCAAACGGTCTTTGGTGCTCTACTTTGACTTGCACCATACAAAAGGAGTAGTATGCACCTCATCAAGAATCTCTTTCTTAATTTCTAAGTCAGCTGGCACACATATCCGTTCCTTATATCTCACTATTCCACAGTTACTACGAATAAAATCTTTGCTACATCCATCTTGGATTCCTTGTTTATACTTTTGTATTTGCGAATCCTTATCCTGTCCTTCTATAATTTTGTCTAACAAAGTTGAATGTAGAGTCAAGTTTGCTAACCCCCCTACAATCAACTCTATACCTGCCTGTTCTACTTCTTCCATCAACTTTGCAGATGATACAAATTGCCCTTGGCTTTTACGACTTAAGGCGTCGGCTACCACATTCACCTTCCCCGGATGATACAATATGTCACAGTCATAGTCCTTGACTAATTCTAACCACCGTCGTTGCCTCATGTTTAACTCCTATTGAGTAAAGAAGTATTTCAAGCTCTTATGATTCGTATAAATTTTGCATTTTTCCCCATAGAGATAGTATCGCCAAATGATAAGTGCAAACACTACTGCTGCCAATTCCAAGTCGTGTGTTGGGTAGCGTTGTTCATACTCTTTCAACTGCCTATATGCATATGCTATCACCTTATTTGCTTGCATTAATACACACCCTAGTCCTTGCTTTAACGCATCACAATATACAACAAATTTCTCATTATCTATAGGTAGACTTAATACAGGTGTCGTGATAAGTCTATTCTTCAATTCCTGAAAGCTTTGCTCATAGTCCTTAGTCCATACAAACTTGATGCCTTTATGGTCAATTTTGTCAATGGTGTGGCGATCTTTGAAAACTCTTCTACAAATTTTCGGTAATACCCCAAGAAAACTTCTCTCCTCTGAAGCATTCTTTGGTTGTTGCCAATCTTTTACAGCTTCGATCTTTACTAGGTCCGCCTTAATACCATCCTTACTAAAAATGTGTCCTAAGAACGCCACTTGAGTTAGCCAAAATTCACACTTCTTGAATTTCGCGTACAACTGATGCTCCCTCAACCTTTGCAGTGTCAACCTTAGATGTTCTTCAGGTTCCTCTTCAATTTGCGAATAAATTAGAATACCATCTATAAATACTATCATGAACTTATACAAGTAGTCCTTGAAGACTCTATTCATGAGGTCCATACATGGCATAAGGGCATTTGTAAGTCAAAAAGACATCACCAAAAATTCATAATGGTCGTACCTATTACGGAATGTTGTCTTCGGAATGTCCCCTTCCTTCACCCTTAAATGGTGGTTTCCCGACCTCAGGTCTATCTTTGAGAACACCGCCTTTCCTTAGAGTTGATCAAAAAGATCGTCTATCCTTGGCAAAGGGTATTTGTTCTTGATGGTGACCTTGTTAAGTTCCCTATAATCTATGCACATCTGCATTGATCCATCCTTCTTCTTTACGAATAACATCAGTGCTCCCCATGGTGAGTAACTTGGCCTAACAAAACCTAGGTCAAGTAGTTCTTGCAGCTGAACCATTAACTCCTTCAATTCAGCGGGCGCCATTCTATATGGTGCTTTCGAGATTGGCGTTGTTTCTAGTGCTAGCTCGATCGTGAACTCAATTTCTCGTTGTGGTGGCAATCCTGGTAAGTCTTCCAAAAACACATCCAAGTAATCACATACTATCCTTGTGTCTTCCGGTCTCTGCGTCCCCGTTTCTGCTTTATTAACCCCACTAGCCAAGAATCCCATGCATCCATGCTGTAACATCTTCCCAGCTTCTAATGCTGAAATGATTGGAATTCGTAGTCCTGTCACTGTCCCCACGAATGCAAAAGGCTCATCTCCATCAATCTTAAACACCACCATGTTCTTCTTGCAATCGATGATAGCATTGTACTTTGCCAGCCAATCCATTCCAAGGATTATGTCAAAGTCAAACATATCTAGCTCAATCAAGTCTACAAATAGCTGTCTACCATCTACCCTCAAAGGCAAGGCTCTAAACCACTTCCTAGACATTACCACCTCCCTGGTTGGTAACGTCATCCCAAACCCCTTAGCATGCATCTAATAACGTCTATTAAATCTATCCACTATTCTCTTATCAACAAAAGAATGAGTGGCTCCAAAATCAATTAAAGCATGACAATCAATTCCAGCAATAAAAATTTGACCTGAGACCACGGAAGTGCTTGCTTCTGCTTGAGGCTTGGTGAGAGCGAACACACGTGCTGGAACCAGATTATCGTCCTTCTTATGGTGCTCTTTGACCCTTTCCTGACTCTTCTATGGGCAATTCCTCTTAATGTGTCCTTCCTTACCACAACCATAACACGCGTTTTCCCAGCATCTGCCTTGGTGGCGCTTCTTACACTTTTCGCACTCTAGGTACCATACCTATTCCTTGCTACCAGTGTGATTGTTTCCTTTATTATCTCTGGCCCTCTTATCTTGGCTTGACTGCCCTGCCTGGTCACTTCCATTCCTTTTCTGATCATTAGAGTTATGACCTTGGGAGGCGTTCTTTCTTGCCTCTCTTTTAGCAGCACCTTCCTTCCAGATTCTGTCTTCCATTCTCTTAGCAGTGAGGGCCCTTTCCAGAACCTGAGCATATGTACTATTTCCCCCTTCTGATACAATCTCCACATCTCTAGCTATCATAGGCTTTAAGCCTCGAACAAATAGATCTACTCTAGTTCCATTGGTTGGCATTAAATCTTCCATGAAATTGGCAAGTCTGTTAAACTTTAGTGCGTATTCTATCACCATCATATTCCCCTGGGTCAAGGTAGCAAACTCATCCACCTTTGACGCCCGTACTGCAGCATTATAGTACATGTCATTAACTTCTTGCTGAAATTCTACCCAAGTCATTGCAGTAACATCTCTTGCCTGGGAGATCACTTCCCACTAGATTCTTGCATCGTCCCTCAGCATGTGAGTTGCACAGGCTACCATGTCATTTCCTTCAACTCCCATGAAGTCCAGAATTGACCCCATCATGCTCATCCATTGCTCTGCCTTCCATGGATCAACACTCCCCTCAAACACTGGAGGATGTTGCTTTCTGAACCTTTCATACAATGGCTCCAGATGATTACTAGCTTCAGGAATAACTACAATCGGTGCTATAGGTTGTTGAACATCTCTGATTAATGGTGTTGCTTGAGTGTAACTCCCTACTACCTTAAAGCCATTACCATGTGATTTATAAATGTGCCATTAGCTCGCTAATAAAGGTTTTAGGTTGAAAAGTGTGATAAAATTGGAATTAAAACTTATTTGACAACATAAATTATAAAATATTTGGACATACATTAAAATCATAAAAGTTATACATTGGGATCCCAAAGTACTGTCTCAAAAATGTTTTACAACTCAAAATTGTAGATACAATTGACCTAAGCAACAAAACCAACTATTACAACATATCTCGCAAAACAACCCCGACCATGGCAGCCAGGTAAGCCTAACATGTACACACCGCTCTCCAACTCATGGTTGATAGACCTTTCCCTTTCCTTTACCTGCACCATAGAGCACTCGTGATCCAAGGCCCAACAAGAAAATTCAACGCATAACATATCGCAATTCAATCCAATAATATACAGCTTAAACAAATAGCAGATTAAATATATAGCACCCTATGCCGACCTAGGTGCTTTACCAGGCACTAGGTTCACGGTCTTCACTGAGCAGGTGAATACTGCACCCTCAGAGGGCCTCGCCCTAGTGGCCTGCATTAAGTATGCTTTTTCAATTCCCGGCCTTTGCCGTCCCCGGCCATCGTCGTTCCCGGCCTTTGCCATTCTCGGTCTTCACCGTTCTCGGCCTTTGCCGTTCATTCATAACCATACAAAAATTACACAACAAGTCTTAAACATTCACATAAAGCACTCAACACAGATAATCGGGACATGCCCTGCACTACGGGCACAAATAGTTTTCTTACCTGTGTCCCGAGTTAACTGATTGATGTGATCCCGAGCATGATCCCCTAAACAGAGCCTTGACTTAAAAACCTAGTCACAACACATTAATAAATAGACATCCATCAATTCCTTAGAAAATTAAGAACATAGAATTAAAATACTAGCCTTCGGGACCTCGAATTCTACTAAACCAGGTAGTGGAATCCTTTCCGATCCTTAATTTGTGGGTTCCCGAGCTTAAAACCCTATATTGGCAATAATCCTCTATTTGCACTGCGACACCCCCAATTAGAGTCGCGGCGCCCCAACAATTAGGGTCACGACCCTCTCCAAGTTAGAGAGCCTAGCCTGAATTTTCCTGGACACGCGTCGCGGCACGCCCTGCCCAGTGCCACAGCACTAACACGATTAAGCGAATCCCCTTAGGTCTCTGAGTTCATGCGGGCTACGACCCTTAAGAACAGCGCCGCGGTATGACCCCACGAACCCAGAATTTCCCCAACATTTCAGATTCCTAAACTCCTAAAAATTGTTCCAAACGTGTTCCAAAGCCATAATTGATCCCCAAAACACTTTCACTATACTTAGATAGTACATAAACTCAAAAAACTGAACCAAAACCTCATTACAACTTAAATTCAACCACTTAAGTTCCAAACCCTAAAAACACTAAGAAAACAGAGAAATTTAAGAACAAAACGTGTTCTAAACCTTACCTCTGTGTTGATTTCGACCTTGAGCTACTTTCCCAAAACCATTATCTTGTTTTCCCCAAGTCCCCAGCTTCAATTCTCAGCCAAATCTTCAAAAATTCACCAAAACCTCCAATACACCAAAGAGAAGGAGAGAGCCTAGAGAGAGAGAGAGAAGCCTAAGTGTAATGACTCGAAATTGCTAATAGGGCTTAGTGCCTTGATTAGCGCGCCAAGAGGGCATAATTGGATATATATGTATGTTTAATTGGCTAAATGTGTGACTATATGACAAACATGATTAATATGGTTATGTGAATATACTATATGCCTCTTTATGAGTACTAGATATGCATGTGGGCCCTTTATGGCTTATGCATGTGGGCCCTTTTCCTTAGGGCTCAGGATCGATTCTACTACTCCGTTTAGTGGAATTTGAGGCCCCGGAGGCTAGGACTCGGTCCGGAAGCCTTTATTTGCTCATTATTGATGGAATCCTATATTATGGTTGTGACTAGGTTATCGTTAGGGGCTCGAAACTTGGATCGTGCTCGAGGGTCGTCCTTATTTTACGCTATACTCGGACCTGAGGTAAGAAAACTGCACCCAATACGTGTTATATGTGATCAGGGCTTGGCCCGACTATTATCAATAATTATGATTAGGGCTTGGGCCCCTGAGAACGTTTATGTTAAGCTATTGTTTCACATGTTGATTGTGTTGGGTTTTTATGCCCTAATTAAAACTCAAATTCTTTGTAATCTCATTTTATTATCAATAAAAGAATATAAATCATTTTTTGACTTGGTCAATCACTTTGCTCACATGTTTTATTTTCATTCTTATTTATTTAATATAAACTTCTATGAAATCCCGAGCATATAGCTAATCGTATTTATAGTGCCGTAATCAAAGTGGAATATAAATATGATTATATGTTCAAAATAAGTTAGTCCTAAGATTAGTCAGTGCACAGGATTTACACTGACTTGCCAATCTACGATATGATCTACTTACACATTACAGTGTTATGTTCTTTCCATAACATTAGCAAAGTAGATAAGATCGGATGTATTTGTTACATCGGACATGACCGATATTGATAGTTGATAAGATAAGTAAACATACTGTTATTATCTATTCTAGTCATATCATATAGTTGACCATAGGTCAATTCAATCTCAATTCGGAGTGGTTAGTATTCTAACTGATTGTATTATTTGAGTTCTTTGACTTGTTTGATACCAGCTTACCCTACGGACTAGCCCATACTTACATTTTGGGAACTCGGTAGTATAATTGAGTGGGAGTGTTGATCATAGATATGAACATCTATAGCTTCTAATGAAGAAGTGAAACGATGGTTTCCTTTTAGTTTGGTTCAAGGTGTTAAATGATAGAGATCTCATTTCATTAATCAGATTAGTTTACTGAAATATCATTTACAAGGATAAAATACAATGAAGGGTAAAATGGTATTTTAGTCTCATCTCATTGTAGACCGTCTATAGAGGATTGAGTGACAATTATGGTTGTAACAATGGATAATTAATAGGGTATCTATATTTGTTATAGAGCTTTCTATGAATTCAAGAGTGCAATTCCGAGTCTATAGTGGAGTCATGAGGAATTAATAAGTTAGTAAATTTATTTGTTAGATTTAGGATAACTTATTGGAGCTTGATTTCATAGGCCCATGGTCCCCATTGTACCTTGGATAAAATCATCTAGATAGTCTCAATTAATTGATTTAATTATCAATTAGAATTATCAAAGTTGACCAGGTCAATTTTGGATAGTTTCACAGAGTTATGTAATTTTGAGTAGAAAAGATAAATTGGGGCAGATTTATTAATTAAGATAAATTGGTATCTAAATTAATAAATAAGCTTAAATCAAGGTTCAAATTATAAATAATTAATTTGATAAATGATTTAAATAATTATTTAATTAATTAAATCAATAGAAAATAATACATGCCATGTTTTTTAGTCCAATGGGCTTATAATCAAATGAGAAATTTCATTGACCTAAAGCCCATGATAATTTCGAACGAGGGCTTCTAATTGGCTATTATTTTATTGATTTTTTAATTAAATTAAATGACCTAATTGAGTCTATAAAAGGAGTGCTTAGAGAGAAGTCAATACAGACGACAAATAAGTTTAATCACTGGTTTTCTGATAGTTTTAAATTCTCTCTAAACACAAGTTCTTTTCTAAGCCTCTTTGTTCTTTTCTCTTCTTCTCTCTGTATCTATCTTATGTGTTGAGAATTGTCCACTCTAGTCTAGGTGATTCTAAGGATACTTTTGGAGACTATGAAGAAAATAGAAGATCGGTTCAGTTTCTTGATAATACTCTGCGACAGAAATGATACAAGGGTTAGAGAAACTGAAGGAATGACTCATTCATTCCGTTACTTATACTGTAAGTATTCTTATTGTTGTTTCTCTTTGAATTCAATTTTAGAAACATCTTCTAGGTTATCTCATATTAATTTGTTTAATATTAGATCTACATGAAAATAAATAAAGATCTTGTATAAATTTCTCAATAACTGGTATGAGAGTCTTTGATAATCTTTATTTTCATGCATTAACATGTTAAAAATTGGATTATTTGATGTGTTTGAATAATTGGATGATTTTCATGTTTTTATGAAGCATATTGATTTTATGTGATTATTAGCAAATTTTAGGTTATTTTGTTGTGTTTTCTATGCCATTAATTTTATATATGCTTTATTTTGTGTAAAACATGTTAAAAATTGTTTTGGTTTGAAAAATTGCACAAAAAAATTTTTGAAAAAAAAAAAATTTGCTTTGGCTGCCACCAACGCGCGCACGCACGCCCAAATGTCTGCAGCAGGTGAACAGTACCCGTCATGGGTACTGTTCATCAAAAAAAATTTAATTTTTTAAAATTAAAGAAAATTAAAAATTGTGAAAATAAAGTATTTATAATAAAATTTAAAAATATCATATTTGTTTTATCATTTAAAATTGTTTTTTATAATATGATATTTTTGTTAGTTGAGATTTAAATAATTAAATATTTTCTACAAAGATTCAAATTCAAATTTAAAAATAGATTAACAACATAATTTTAAATATTTTAATATATTAAAATATTATAATTAAGATATTAGATATTTAAGATATATTTTTTTAAATTGTTGACATTTTTATTAAATCTTTATTTGAAAATATAAATATATGTTTATTCTATAGTTTTTAATATTTAAATTATTTGAAATTTGAAATTTGTTAGTTAGATATTTTCATGGATATTTGAATTTGTTTAACTGTTTTAAGATATTTTAGGGTTGTTATAACTATTTATATTTTATTCTTTTTAAATGGTTAATATATTAGCTAATAGTTGTAACAACACACGATATTTTTTTGAAAAACAGTTAAGATATTGATTTTTAAATTTAAAATTGGTTAAATTTTGAAAAATATCTTTTTTTTCAGCCAATTAATAAAATATTTTTTTAATAAATGAGATTTAAATTAACTTTGGTTAATTGTTGATAAATCATATTTAAATTAAATTAATATTTTTTCAAATTAACCTAAAACTAAGTTAATTGTTGATAAATGAAATTTAAATTAACTATTGTTAATTGTTGATAAATTTAATTTAAATTGACTTATTATTTGTAAAAATGTAATTAATTTGAATTTTTTGATAAATTATAGATAATTAATTGTGGTATTTTTGCAAATGAAATAAATTTTGCATAAATTTATAGAATTGCTCATATAGTAACATGATTAGGCCCATCCAATTATAACATGTCTATTTGCACTATATGTGGTATTTTTGCAATTGGGCTTAGATGCATATAGTGGCCTATATGTTTGTTACATATATGGATTTTGACAAATAAAATATTCATAAAATGATAGGTTTTATTTGAGCCCATTAGAATATGTACAGTTTAAATTCCTCTCTCGTGGGTGATTCCACTTGTGAATGCTCATTTGCTTTGATGACTATAGTGAGCCTAATCAATTAATAACAATTAATAAAACAAAGGTTTAAATTCCTGTCTTTTGGACCTTGTATGGAAGATTGGAGACCTTTGTAGTGGGAACGACATACTGGACTCAGCCCTCCTCCATACAAGCCCAATTTTTAAGGCCCATTTACCTGAGTTGGACTTAATTGTATAGATTCATTATATTAGTTAAACCTAAATATTGATTAGCAACAAATTAATTCTAAATTAATTGAATTTGTTTCAATGTGACACTTTAGAATTAATAGGAAATTATAGGACTTTGGTTTTAAAAATTTAATCTTTTTCAATTTTTTGGAGAACCAGTCATTAATTTTTGAAAAATAATAAAAATACTATTTTTTAATTTTATAATGAGCTTATTTTAAGATTTTTATTCGATCTCCACCATTGGTTTAACATAGTTAATAGCTTAATGGGGCCTCGAAGCGCTTTGATTCGTCTCCCTAGGAAGGTGTTCATTAGTTATTTTGACAACGTTAGATCTCGAAAGATAGATAATTATAGGTCAAATTCTACTAGACTCACCCCTATGACGACGACTATGACTAAATCTATGATTATCGAAACTGTGGGTAGCTCATAAAATAAGAGATTTTGTTTTCTTATTTTGATCGAATAGTAGGTTGTTAATAGTGGTGTCCATTACTAAATGAGTTTACAACTCTATTTAACTAGTGATATTTTTTTACTCTCGCCAACCGGGACATGGATATCATAGAATAGTTAAAAACCTAAGAATTAGAGATATGATTATTTTTGGTATTTTTTCTCATATCTTACATATTTTTGGTATATGTTGTGCTATTTCTTGAAATTTGTGTATATAGAAGTTTTATTGAGAAAATGTGGTTGATTTCTATTTTATTGGTAATTTGTAGTTTTAAGTTAAGTAGTGTCTGTGTCTATTCCCATCCTTCTCAACTTTCGATGGAGAAATTCACTGGAGAAAACTTCCTTAATTGAAAGCAAAATATCAGCATAGAGTTGATTGGTGACAACTCCGAGTTCGTCATGATTAAGGAATCCCCAGAACGAGCACTGTGTCCGCACGTTCGTGATGGCACCGTAAATGCTTGAATAGCACCACCTCCGCACGTTCGTGATGGCACCGTAAATTCTTGGATGGCATCATGTCTACATGTTCGTGATCAACTCAAATATGGTTTGACATAGCTCATGAACGAGCTTCAGTTTTTTGAGCCTATCATGGGTGGACCTAGTGAAGGAGGAGAAAATAAGACTACTATTGTTGCTGCTGATCCAGCTAAGGCTGAAGCTAACCAAGCTTCGTCTTCGAAAGTTGGAAATAAGAGTAAAGGTGGACAAAACAACAACCCTAAGCCTGCAAAGGCTGCAAAGACAAGTGCACAACCAAGTGCACATACGCCTAAGGGGAAGAACAAGAAAAACAAGAAAATTAAAGGTAAGTGCTTTCACTGGAAAAAGAAGGGGCATTGGAAACGAGATTGCCCCAAGTTTCTAGTAGCGAAAAACAAAGGTAATGATTATAGTTCATTTATCTTAGAAACATGTGTTTTAGAGAATGATAAATCCATTTGGATTATTGATTTTGGATCTACCAACCATGTTTGCAACTCTTTACAACTTCTTGAATCGTGGGAGGAAGTGAACGAAGGTGGCTTGAAGCTTAGAGTTGGGAACAGAGCATTCGTTAAAGTCCAAGCTAGAGGAATAGCTCGTTTGAAGTTCGGAAATAAATACTTAATTTTAAAAGATGCATTTTTTATTTCAGATTTTAGTAGAAATTTAATTTCAGTTTCCATGTTGCAATTAGAACAATTTGTTATGACTTTCACAAGTTCTAATATATCTATTTCTTTCAATGGATCACAATTGTGTATTGCATATTTGGAAAACAGGCTTTATATTCTGCAACTTAACGAACCCCTCGCTCTTAACAATGATTTATTTAAAGTAGCTAAACCTAGGACCAATAAACGTCAAAAGACCAATAACAATAATATGACATATTTATGGCACTTGAGACTAGGTCACATTGGCTATGATAGGATTCAAAGACTTACAAAGGACGGGCCTTTGAGGGAACTCACCTTAGGTGAATTACCTGTCTATGAATCTTATCTAGAAGGCAAACTAACCAAGCGTCCATTCTCTGCAAAGGGTGATAAGGCCAAAGAACCACTTGGACTTGTTCATTCAGATGTTTGTGGAAATTTGAATGTACAAGCCAGAGGTGGTTTCGAGTATTTCATCACTTTCATTGACGATTACTCTAGATGCTCTTGTCTTTACCTAATGCATAGGAAATCAGAAATATTTTCAAAGTTTTAGGAATTCCTAGCAATGGCTCAGAACCAATTAGGTAAAACGTTAAAGATCTTGCGATCTGATAGGGGTGGAGAATATTTGGATATGTGGTTCCAAGATCATTTAACTGAACATGAGATTTTATCACAACTTACTGCCCCAGGTACTCTGCAACAAAATGGTGTAGCGGAACGCCGGAACAGAACTTTATTGGAAATGGTTAGATGCATGCTTAGTTACTCAACTCTACCAACTTTGTTCTGGGGACATGCAATTGAAACCGCAAACGACATTCTCAATGTTGTGCCGTCTAAATCAATCCCCAAAACACTTTAGAACACTGGAATGGTCGTAAACCTAGTTTACGCCATTATAGAATCTCGGGGTGTCCCGCTCACGTCCTGAGGAAAAATGAAGGAAAGCTAGAACCATGAACTGAAGTTTGCATGTTTGTTGGCTATCCTAAAGGTACTCGGGGTGGACTTTTCTATAGTCATTAAGAAAAGATAGTGTTTACTTCTACGAATGCTACTTTCCTGGAAAATGACTATGTCCAAAACTTCAAACCTCACAGCAAAGTAGTTTTAGAGGAGGTGGTTAACGATTTGACTCCAACCAATTTTCCATCGTCATTAACGCGAGTTGATGATAAAATTCCCACTCTTCATGTCCAACCGATGCAAGTCGTTTTAAATGAAGAAAGTACCATTGTTCCTGAGCAAACAGTCACGGAGCCTCATCGTGGTGGGAGGGTTTCTAGGAACCTATTTCGCTATGGTTTGGATGGTGAAACCAATATGGTTGTTGGTGACACTAGTGATGATGATTTGTTGTCTTTCAAACAGGCAATGGCCAACCCTGAAAAGGAACTATGGCTCGAAGCCATGAAACAGGAAATGGATTCCATGTACTCAAATTCCGTCTGGGATCTTGTGGAAGCACCTAGTGACTTAAGGGCCATTGGGTGCAAGTGGATCTACAAGAAGAAACGAGGTTTTGATGGAAATATCGAGACTTATAAAGCTCGATTAGTGGCAAAGGGTTATACCCAAAGAGAAGGCGTGGACTACGAGGAAACTTTTAGTCCGGTAGCCATGCTCAAGTCCATTCGCATCCTCCTATCCATAGCAGGCGCTCTCGACTATGAGATCTGGAAAATGGACGTCAAGACAGCTTCTCTTAATGGAAAGCTTGACGAAATCATTTATATGGATTAGCCAGAAGGATTTAAAGTAGCTGGACAAGAAGGAAAAGTTTGCAAGTTGAATAGGTCCATCTATGGACTTAAGCAAGCTTCTCGTTCCTGTAACAGGTTTGATGAAATAATCAAAACCTATGGCTTTGAACAAAATATTGATGAGCCCTGTGTTTACCGACTGAAGTCAAATCAAATAGTGGTATTCCTGGTTCTTTATGTGGATGATATCTTACTCATTGGAAACAATGTTAAGAAATTATTAGATGTGAAGAATTGGCTTTATCTCAAGCAGGGATAGCAAGAATAGACTCTTAGCTCTATCTCAAGCAGCTTACATTGATAAAGTGCTTGAACATTTCTCAATCACAAATTCCAAGAAAGGACGTCTACCGTCCCACCATGGAATTCATCTTTCAAAGAAGCAGTCTCCCCAGACTCCTGAAGAGGAAGATGCAATGAGAAAAGTTCCTTACGCATCTGCAGTTGGAAGTCTGATGTATGCCATGTTGTGTACTAGACCAGATATTTGCTATGCAATGGGAGTAGTGAGCAGGGATCAGTCAAACCCAGGACCGGAACATTGGATAGCAGTTAAGCATATCCTGAAGTATTTGAGACGGACTAGGGATTATATGTTAGTCTACAAGGGTGGTGTTCTGAACCCTGTAGGCTACACCAATTCAGATTTTTAGACTGATGTCGATGATAGGAAGTCTACTTCTGGAATGGTGTTTACTCATGGGGGTGGAGCTGTGATATGGAGAAGTGTAAAGCGGTCTGCAATCTCAGATTCCACCATGGAGGCTGAGTACATAGCCACGTCAGAAGCAGCTAAGGAAATAGTATGGCCAAAGAAGTTTTATTCGAATCTTGGTGTTATTCTAGAAATGGATAAACCGCTTGTGTTGTTTTGTGACAATAAAGGAGCGATAGCCAACTCGAAAGAACCTCGAAGTCACAAAAGGAGTAAACATATAGAAAGGAAGTATCACATTATTCGAGAATATGTGGCCAGGGGAGATGTGAAGGTTATGAAGATTGCAACTGAAGACAATCTTACGGATCTGTTTACAAAGACACTACCAGAAGCTACATTTGATAAGCATATTAAGGAAATGAGATTAGTAGAATTAAGGCATTAGTTTCAATTAGTGCAAGTGGGAGTTTGTTGGGGTTTTATGCCCTAATTAAAACCCAAATTCTTTGTAATCTCATTTTCTTATCAATAAAAGAATAGAAATCATTTTTTGACTTGGTCAATCACTTTGCACACATGTTTTATTTTCATGATTATTTGTTTAATATAAACTTCTATGAAATCCCGAGCATATAACTAATCGTATTTATAGTGCCGTAATCAAAGTGGAATATAAATATGATTATATGTTCAAAATAAGTTAGTCCTAAGATTAGTCAGTGCACAGGATTTACACTGACTTGCCAATCTACGATATGATCTACTTACACATTACAGTGTTATGTTCTTTCCATAACATTAGCAAAGTAGATAAGATCGGATGTATTTGTTACATCGGACATGACCGATATTGATAGTTGATAAGATAAGTAAACATAATGTTATTATCTATTCTAGTCATATCATATAGTTGACCATAGGTCAATTCAATCTCAATTCTGAGTGGTTAATATTCTAACTGATTGTATTATTTAAGTTCTTTGACTTGTTCGTTACCAGCTTACCCTGTGGACTAGCCCATACTTACATTTTGGGAACTCGATAGTATAATTGAGTGGGAGTGTTAATCATAGATATGAACATCTATAGCTTCTAATGAAGAAGTAAAACGATGGTTTCCTTTTAGTTTGGTTCAAGGTGTTAAATGATAGAGATCTCATTTCTGTAATTAAATTAGTTTACTGAAATATCATTTACAAGGAACTAAGTGTTTTAAGGATAAAATACAATGAGAGGTAAAATGGTATTTTAGTCCCCTCTCATTGTAGACCGTCTATAGAGGATTGAGTGACAATTATGGTTGTAACAATGGATAATTAATAGGGTATCTATATTTGTTATAGAGCGTTCTATGAATTCAAGAGTGCAATTCCGAGTCTATAGTGGAGTCATGAGGAATTAATAAGTTAGTAAATTTATTTGTTAGATTTATGATAACTTATTAGAGCTTGATTTCATAGGCCCATGGTCCCCATTGTACCTTGGATAAAATCATCTAGATAGTATATGCTGACCCTCAAATTGGTCAACGACATGGAGTCAGAGAAACGATAGAGAATGAGATGAAAACAAGAAGAAAAATCAAATGGAAAGCAAACGACGCAAACAATTTATAGTGGTTCGGCCCCAATTGGATGGTAATGACCTACGTCCACTTAGTATTCTTATTGATGTTGAATCCCAACACTGTGATCAATGAACTAGGGTTCACAAGTTTCACAGGCCTTGGGCAGATTACAACTTCGGTGAAAATCACACTATATTCTTCTCTCAGGATACAAAGATCAAAAGTTCAAAAGTCCCTTCCTTGAGCCCTTTGATTCTTATTTATAGGCTCAAGAAGATTACACGGGCTCATGGGCCTTAATTACAATTAAGACTTGCGTATCAAGGTAATAAAAGAAAATACAATTAATGCAAATATTACAAGATTGCATATTCAAAAGGAAGTAAATGAAGGTATGCGACCAGACTAGTCGCACCTAAGTGTGATGCTCGATAAAGCAATGACTTGCTGGTCGATGGTCGAACATGATGTGCCTGCCACGTGTAGGTCAATCCTGCCACGTCATTAGGAGTTGTTTTTGGGTAAACAATCTCAATTAATTGATTTAATTATCAATTTGAATTATCAAAGTTGACCAGGTCAATTTTGGATAGTTTCACAGAGTAATGTAATTTTGAGAAGAAAAGATAAATTAGGGCAGATTTATTAATTAAGATAAATTGGTATCTAAATTAATAAATAAGTTTAAATCAATGTTCAAATTATAAATAATTAATTTGATAAAGGATTTAAATAATGATTTAATTAATTAAATCAATAGAAAATAATACAAGCCTTGTTTTTAAGTCCAATGAGCTTATAATCAAATGAGAAATTTCACGGGCCTAAGCCCATGATAATTTCGACCTAGGGCTTCTAATTGGCTACTATTTTATTGATTTTTTTTAATTAAATTAAATGGCCTAATTGAGTCTATAAAAGGAGTGCTTAGAGAGAAGTCAATACAGACAACAACTAAGTTTAATCACTGGTTTTCTGATAGTTTTAGATTCTCTCTAAACACAAGTCATTTTCTAAGCCTCATTGTTCTTTTCTCTTCTTCTCTCTGTATCTATCTCATGTGTTGAGAATTGCCCACTCTAGTCTAGGTGATTCTAAGGATACTTTGGAAGACTGAAGAAAATAAAAGATCGGTTCAGTTTCTTGATAATACTCTGCGACAGAAAGGATACAAGGGTTAGAGAAACTGAAGGATGGACTCATTCATTCCGCTGCGTATACTGTAAGTATTCTTATTGTTGTTTCTCTTTGAATTCAATTTTAGAAACATGTTCTAGGTTATCTCATATTAGTTTGTTTAATATTAGATCTACATGAAAATAAATAAAGATCCTGTATAAGTTTCCCAATAGATTAATCCTACTTGAATATTCTATACCTACTTTAGTGTTTCATGTTTGTTGCAAGGATTCTGTGGTTAGGGCCTGAGGCCCTGCTAAATAGGTATGATTAGTATTGTGAGTACAGTTACTCGATGGTGTTATGTGATTAACATGCATACATACTCATTTTGTTGGGATATGCCTATTCATATCTGTTTTTGTATTGAAGTTTGAATACCTGAATCAGGGCTTTACTTATTAGTCAAGGACGGCAAAAGCGCGCTGCGAGCTGGTCGAAAGGCTTAGGCCTAAATCAGTAACGTACTATTACGTTGGGCGACCCTATGGTTGTTGGAAAACCAAAGGTGTTGGGCTAGCTCTATGGTTAGTTACTCATAGCTAAGGGCGAGGGCCCCAGGTGACTCTATGGTCACATAGCTAGGGCATAGGCCCCGAGGTTGGCTCTATGGTCAACTGTTCAGGGCAGCGACCCCAAGTTGGTCCAATGACCATTTGTTTGTAATTGAATGACTGTACGTGTAGGTTATTATTGCTGAACATGCTAGATAAGTATCTGGATATTTGTATTTTCCGTTTATGCACATGTAGAGTTTTCTTGCTGAGCCTTGGTTCACGGGTGCTTTGTGGTGCAGGTAAGTGGAAGGGAAAGCTTGACTAGCCATGAGTTGGAGAGCTTCAGTGGCGGCGTGTACATATGCGGCTGCTCGACCACCACGACCAGGATATCTCAGAGGAACTAGGGTTGCAGGCCTGTTTTTGCCGCCTAGGTCGGCTGGATGTAATTTTTGATATACCTACACTTCTTTAAGAATTTGGTTGTAATATTTTGGGATCCCACGAATGTATGAAACTTTTTGAATAAAAGTCAACGGTTTCTTTTGACCAAATTTTTTAATCCTAACCCTTTTAATTAACCATAGTTGCACGTTTTAAGCCAAATGACTTGATTAGCAAGTCTGACACAATTTAAAATACATAGTGTAACGGTCCTGGATTATGAAGACATTACAATATCTTTGAGAACTAAACATATATTAAGCATAATTTACTTGATGTGAAAAAGCAAATAAATGAAAGATTTATAACATTCTACACAGAGATACACAAGAGATTAATCAACTTAACTTCTAACAGTTCTTGTGCCAATATCTCAGTAAAAAAAAAACTATACCTATACTTGTGGTGGAGGCGCGATGGCTTTGTGGTGGAGCTGTGGTGGCGAAGTGGTAGTCGTAGAAGGTTGGAGGCTGGGTTTGAGTCGAAGTTAGGGTGTCAATGATAGAGACACAATTGATGGCAGTGGCAAGGCTGTGGTGGAGGCGTGGTGGCGTTGTGGTGAAGTTGTGGTAGAGGAGTAGTGGTCTTAGAAGGTTGGAGGCTGGGTTTGAGTGGCAAGATTGGGAGAATGGTGATTGTGGTGGTGTAGAAGGTTAGAGGGAAAGTTAATAGTCGATAGTATTTTTGGAAGTGTTGGGATTAAAATGGGTAGAATTAAATTAAATATAATTATGGATAATTTTAATTAAGTAATTATATAACGGTCTAATTTTCAGCTTCTCCCAAATGAATAAATCTAATACAATCTAGAATTAGCACCCTTGTAATATTTTAGATTATTCTTAGAAAAAAATAATCTGACACGTGTATGTAATGTTAGGTCTATACTTAAAATATCTATATTTAAAATTAAATATGTCAGGTCTATACTTAAAAATATCAATAGTTAAAATAAATACGGTATATATAAAATAAGTAATAACGGTAATTTAAGTACAGTTGTGTTTGACGTATGAGAAAAGGAACACAAAAGATTGTCAAAAAGGCTAAAAGGAAAAAGGTTTCCTTCGGTTGAGTTTAGCTTAGCTGAGTTGGGCCATTAAAAAAAGGTTATATTTCTTATTTTTTAAATGTAAAAATTTCATGTGCTTATGTACGTATATATATATATATTTAAATAAATTTGTGCAACCAAATTGAAAAGGACATTAAGCCTTATTCTGGCAGAGATTGCTAGTTGTATTATTCTTATGCCCCAAATATCCAGTTTTTTCATTAATAAAGTGGAAAAAGGATTGACTCTGTCTCTTATCTCTACAATCATTTCAGTACAAAATCAGAGTTTTTATTCACATTTTATGTTGTTTTGATTTTTTTTAGCTTTTTTCTTTTTGGAGAATTACTCAATTCCCAAGAACCCTTGGAGTTGTATTTGAGTTTTGGGTGTTGGGTTTATGCTATTCAATTTCGGAACAGAAGAGAAGAGACGGGAACAGAGAATAATAAGTTTTTGATGGTAAGAACATGCTTATTCCGAATGAAAATGATGATCAGATTATGATGATGTTTGGTTCGTGTGAAAATATAGGGGATAGAAAGATTGTTACAAGTGTGGGAATTTGTTGAGTATTAAGATTGACTATTTCTCTCACATTGTTTTTTATTCTTTAAGTTGTTCAAAAATTTAGAACCTGAATTTCTGGGTTTTTTTTTTAAAAAACAAATATTTTTCTTTGATTGTTGCTTATTTGAACTTGTTTGAAGACCCTTTACTCTCAATTCTCGAAATATTTCGGCGATGTTTTCTAGATATTATTATTCTTTTAGAAGATTTCTTTGTAAGTTACTTTATCTTTACGTGTTATCCAAATCCCAGTTCTTGTTCGGTTTTGAGTGTTTATTATTATTATTATAGACATTCTTTCAGTCTGGAATTTTTGGATTTGTGCACTGGAAGTGTATGGAGTAGTTACTAGTAGTACCTTTACCCTTAAATTTTCGGTGACACTTTTTGAAGTCTTGTTGTTTTGTCACAATGAAACGAATCACGAAATAATGACACGAAAATGAAAAGCTTAACAAGAAACTAATACACATGGCATGAGACTCATGCCATCCTTGTGATTTTGCTACCTCTTTTTTCCTTGCTCTCTCTAACCTTGTGTGTATCTTTTTTCTATTGTGTGCAGAAATTACTAGAAGGTCCAACTGATTAGTCAAACGTCTGACGAAGAAGAAGGTGAGTGATTGAATTTTGGAAAACCCTTTTACTATCTTTTATGGAACTCTAGCTCAGCAGGTGTAATTATTATGTGTATAAATTAATTAGTAATTGACAGTATCGTAAGAGAGTTCTAGTAAGAGTCATTAGGATTGTGTCCGTGAGCCACCAACTACTTGTGCTTTGTTGGTTGGCATTAAATTAGTGTATTGCATTGATTACTTGTGCTGCTGTTCAACCTTCCTTGTGAGTGCTATCTTAATCTCGGGTTCATGGAAATCTATTGCCTATCTGTTGTTCCGACATACACAAAGCTGCATATACATTTATACACATGAGTATACATTGGGGATGCTGATTGACTAATTTCTTTTTGAGTCGACAGTTTCTGTGAATCACAGGATATGGGATGCGTTTTTTCGACACCGAAGGATACCGGAGGAAATAGAAGGAGGCCAGGAAACATTGGGGATGTTTCTGTCTATGTTCCTGGTTTAAGGATTCCTAAACCTGTTGATTTCTCACAAGCACTCGACGAACACTTATCTAAGAGTTTAGTGGAAAAATTATCCGCTTTAAGAACTCGTATAGTAGTAATGGCAGGGCAAGAGGGTCCTACAATTACTAGAACGAGAAGAAAAACCCAACATGGTTGGTTGGTTTTTTTTTTCCGCCCCCGAAAAAAATCAATGTTTTTTCCCTAACATCACATCCAGGATTTTATAAGCCAAATTAACATTCTTTCTTCAGGTGGATCAACTTTAGCTGATCTTCAACAGGCTCTGGAAGATTACTTGCCCGTTCTTCTGGGATTAGTGAAAGATGGTAAATAATGTGTTGAATGTTATTATCATAGAAATGTTTCTGCAGCTATTTCAGATAAACTCTGACCTTAATGTTTGTCTGTCCTGTCAAGGAAGCCAGCTACAATACAGGGTACAATTTCTATGGATAAATCAAGAAGATGAAGCGGAGGTGTGAATGTTTGATCAATCTTATCAATCCTTGTCTCTATATACAATATATATATTTTTTAAATTCTTATCATTTCTCAAAGGAACATTGCTTTAGTTGGAAGAATAATTTTGCAGGAAACAGCCTTGTCTAATGCTTGGTACGAGGTGTTGTCAGTTTTACATTTGATGGCAACGCTATCATTATCACAGGCCAACTTGTTACTTCTTCCAAGAACATCTGCTGATGGTTATCAGCCAAAAGTGTCGGAAGGTACGTATTACTGCATGACATTACACTACTAGTACATTTCACCTCTTTCCTCTTTATCTCTCTCTGCCTGTTTATCTTGCTATACATTGTTTTTCATGTTATTGAGGAAGTTCTTCTACCTATATTTTAAAATTTAGGTATGAAAAATATTGAGTACTGTAGTTGCTTTGTGATTAATTCTTCTAATCTAATTTTATTGAAGAATAGAAAGGCCAATATATAGGCAAATTACAATGTACAAGATAGCTAAAAAAGGAAAGAAATAAATATTACAACCTATGCTTAGCTGTCTAATATTACAACCTATGCTTAGCTGTACAAGACACCCTAAATCTATCACTATTTCTACACTCCCCCTCAAGCTGGGTTGTATATGTTATACAAACCCAACTTGGAATTAAATTATTCAAAACTCGTTCTTAGTAGGGCCTTTGTTAGGATGTTGGCAATCTGTTTCTTTGTGGGAATGTAGTTGAGCTCAATAACCTTTGAATTTACTTTCTCAAAAATGAAGTGTCGGTCGATTTCAACATGTTTAGTTCTATCATGGTGAACCAGATTCTTAGCAATGTTGATTGCAGCTTGACTATCACTGTACATCTTAAATGACTCAGGAGAGTCAATTCTCAACTCATTCATTAGCCTTTTGAGCCACATTCCTTCACATATACCTAAGGCCAAAGCACGATATTCTGACTCTGCACTACTCCTTGAGACCACATACTGCTTTTTGCTTCGCCAAGTGACTAAATTACCCCATACATAGGTGCAATAACCACTGGTTGATCGTCTGTCGGTCAACCCAACTAGAATCTGTGTAGACTTCCAAGTCTCGATTGTTGTGTTTTCTGAAGTGCAAACCAAGACTTGGTGTCATTTTTAAATATCTTAGAATACGACGAACTGCTTCCAAATGCTCCTCGAAAGGATTGTGCATATGTTGGCTTACCACGCTGACAGAGAAAGCGATATCAGGTCTAGTATGAGAGAGATAGATTAGTTTCCCCACTAATCTTTGATAACTCCCCCTCTTTACTGGAGTTGAATCCTCACTTCAAATTGCTTTCAAGTTTGGATCCATTGGAGTGTCAACAGGCTTACTCCCAATCATTCCAGTTTCTTTTAAAAGGTCTAGAATATACTTTCTTTGAGATATAACAATTCTATCTTTGGATCGGGCTACTTCCATTCCAAAAAAGTATTTGAGGGGTCCTAAATCTTTAATTTCAAACTTTGAGGCAAGAAGTCTTCTGAGATCTGAAATTTTGCATGAATCGTCTCCAGTTAGGATTATGTCATCCATATAGACAATGAGAATTGCCAGCTTCCCTGTTGAAGAGAACTTAACAAACAGGGTATGATCAGCTTGGCTTTGAGTATATCCATGTTTAATAACTGTCTTTGCAAATCTATCAAACCATGCCCGAGGAAACTGTTTCAAGCCATAAAGAGATTTGAGAAGTTTGCACACTACTCGACCACTGGAGTATTTTTTCATCCCTGGTGGAATTTCCATATAGACTTCTTCTTCGAGTTCCCCATTCAAGAAGACATTTTTTACATCCAACTGATATAAGGGCCAATCACAATTTACAGCAAGTGATAACAAAACTTTTACTGTATTAAGCTTGGCGACGGGAGCAAAGGTCTCCTAATAGTCAACACCATATGATTGAGTGAACCCTTTCGCGACCAACCGAGCCTTGAATCTGTTGATACTCCCATCTGAGTTATACTTGACGGTGAAAATCCACTTACAACCAACTGTTCGCTTTCCTTGAGGTAACTCCGTGAGAGCCCAAATACCATTTTTCTCAAGAGCATTGATTTCTTCATTGACTGCAATCTTCTATTTAGGATCTTTCAAGGCCTCATAAATGTCTGTAGGAATTTGAATAAGATCAAGGGAAGAGACAAAGGCTCGGTACATAGGTGTTAGTTTCCATAGGCAACATATTTCTCTATTGGGTGATTAGTACAAGTTCTGACGCCCTTTCAAAGAGCAATAGGCAGGTCAATGTCATCAATAGTGGGAGAAACTAACTCATGAGTCATAGAATCCATACCTTCATGATTTTCAAGGTCGCGAGAGCTCGGTTGAGTGTTTGAATAGTCCTTGTCTTGCATGTTGACCTCTATATTCCCAGCTTTTCTCCTGCTATAAACACGAAGTTCTTTGTTACCTATATCAAATTGTGCTTGAGTTTGAAGTAGCGGTACATTTGAGAGAGTGTTTGGATTTTCATCGGCGGAAAATGAGGTCGGACTGACTATAGGAAGTGAGGAGGACGGGCTGGATGATACGAACCACACCAACACTGTGATGAAACCCGACACCAAATATGGCACAGCCACCAAGAACACACGAAACTGGGGATGAAGAACCGCGACCCAATGCTTAGCCAAGCACGAACCTTGGTATGAGGAAGACGCCACAAACGGGGATGGGAATCCGTTTGATAAGTCAGGTTGAACGCCACAAGGAACCCCTTGATAAGTTCAAAAGTTTCTTCAAGAACTTAAGAAAAAAAACACTCACAATTTTCATTCCACATAATCTGATTTTTCCAAATGTTTTCAAGGCCTAATATAGGCGAAAATTACATCAAGACAAGCCCCTTTGTCTTCCTAAAGCAAAATCGAAATTTAAAAAAACAAGCCTTTTGTCTTCCTAATGAAAACCGAAATTAAAGACAAGCCTTTTGTCTTCCTAATGAAAACTGAAAATTAAAGACAAAAGGACTCTTGGACTCACACAAGTCAAGTGTTTGACTTTTCACAAAATAAACAAAGACTAAATAAAAAATACAAGATGACAAAATACAATAAGACTCATCAAGCTCCTAAACTGAGTCTTTTGGCTCGTGCCCTTGTCACCAGACCAACTGGAACTAGACTTGGATCTTTAGTCTTGGTGTCCTCATCACTGGATGTATTTTTTGGGCTGAGATTTGGTTGGATAGGCAAAGAAGAAGGCAAGGGAGAACCAGTTGACTGTGACAACACAAGTAAGGGTTGAGCAGTTTGATGATGTTCATGTGTGAATGCATTGGGTTGAAGAAATGCAGCCTGATGATCATGAAGAGTTTCCCAAATCTGATATTCCTTTGAATGACAAGCTTTCTGTGTAGGAGGTGAGATTAGAAGAAAACTCTAAAAAAGGATTTCTAAGTTTGAGCCTCAAAGATCGAAACCCTAATTTTTTTAAGAAATGGCAGAGAAAAGAAAATTGGAAAGATTTCCCAATTTTTGGACTACAAATGCGCTGATGCCATGTAGTTGTTTTGGGATTAATTCTTCTAATCTGATTTTATTGAAGAATAGAAAGGCCAATATATAGGCAAATTACAATGTACAAGATAGCTAAAAAAGGAAAGAAATAAATATTACAATCTATGCTTAGCTGTCTAATATCACAACCTATGCTTAGCTGTACAAGACACCCTAAATCTATCACTATTTCTACAAGTACATGGTCCTCTTTTGGTATATTTTATTTATTTTTAATAAGACTCTCTCACAGCATTAGCTCATCTGCTGAATATGTAAGTTGTAAGTTACATAAACTTTGTTGCCAATGAAATAAATAACTTACATGTCTTTACAGATAAACATAATTCTCCATATTTTGATAGGTTGGGTATCTTTGATAATTGTTTTCTCTCTGTACTAATTGTTATTGATCTTTACCCCTCAAAACTATTTCTGTTATGTATAAGTATGTGAGTGGCATAATGGATATCTTCCATCTACCTGGGCTTAATACCCAAAGTTTGTTTATATATGCTCTTAAGATACAATTTCCATTATCTATAGGATGGATGGGTAAGTGAGTGTAACCATATTTCTCAGTAGATGACTCTATTGTTACTTTGGATACTGGAGAATAAATTAGAACATGTCTATTTTCTCTATCCGTAAATGCTAGAAAGAACCTGTGGATTGCTGTTGAAATTATGACTGTCCCTTTGCTTAAATCAATTATAAATGGGCCAAGTGTATGTTTTATCTGATATATGCTACTTAATACCCTGGCATGGATACAGGATAAGAACTGAAACAGAAACAAACACAGTATTTACCTGAAAGATGAAAGTTTAGACTAGATAAAGACTTTAGAATTAGCCAGGTTCTAACACCACAAATACTTGATTAAAGTTCAGATGAAAGTTTAAGCTTTTAGGAAACTACCAATGCATGTAAAGGCAAAGTGCATACCAAGTATAACGTAAGTTTCATTTTGTTGACATGATATTTTATTACTGTTTCTTAAGATATAGATGCATTGTCTATTTATTAGTATATCCAACGCAGCATACATCATACAGATATTATAGACTTTTCTTCTGATAGTCCCCTAATCAGGTACACATATCCACGATGGAATTAGGAAAGTGCTTGGTTGGGTGAAAGTGCTATGACTGCCTCAATTGTTGGGTGTGGATTTGGGGTAATTACTCTAGTCAATGACTGTTAGATCAATTTAGGGAATTTTTAATCGTTTGCATATCTGATTTGTATGGAAAGCTTGAGAGAATATATTGTGGGGATGAGAGTGTGTAAGATAGGCTGTTTTCTCATTTAAATTGAGCTCTAGCTCTAGGGAGAGAACCAGGCTCTCAAATACCTGGGTATTTTTTGGTTTCTTTTTCCAGTTTAAGTTCAATAAAACACTCTCTCAATTTCTCTCATTTACTATTTTCATCTTGTGTAGTTTGTGTGATATCTTCTAAAATCTTGTACCTTGTTGTAGCCATAGTGTTTGACATGGTTGGCCAAGAATTATACATCCATAAAAGATGTTAACTTTGTGGGGGAGACTTTTGACTGAGCTCAATTTATGTTAGCCCATTCCTAGAACTTGTTCTGATTTTTTTTTTTTAGGCCAGCAGGGTTTTGTTGGAGATGGGAGGACTGCCTTTTGGCTATGTTTTGGGCTGTTTGGGGTAGAGAAATCAGAGAATTTTATATGCTGTTGTGTAGTTGAGGAGGAGAAACGGGAAATAGTGGAATTATGGGCCATTCTTAGGTTTAAGAGTGTCAAGAAGTTTAAAATTTTCCTATTCCTTTTTTATTGAGAATTTGGAAGATATTAATGGTATCTTGGGCTATCCTGTTTTGCATTTTGATGTTGGGTTTGTGTTTGGTTTTCGTGTTTATGTGGGGATTGCTTGTTCCTTGTACTTTTATTTTAAAATTACATCTCTTTTTTATTAAAAAGAAAAAATATTATACATCCGCAAAACATCTCTTTGTGGATGATGACAAAATAAAAACCAATGATGGAATACTCTTAAATGACATCTTTTTATCTACTTTAAAGCACTTTCGTCTGCTTACTGCTAATGTAGTCTAGGATTTGAATATTTCCCATTCATGTCTCATGCTTATAGAGATGGTATGAAATTTTAAATGTTGGGATTGCTTGATATTACCAAAAATGCCATGACCTTTTTATTTCGGTAATATTATTTTGTTTTAGAAATGGTTTTTTTGATCAACCGACTATCGATTCAGGTAAAGGGATTCACCCACCTTTTAAAATTTACACTGGTGCTTAAGCACTTTATGCAGTAGTTCCATTACTAAACTTATAGCTTCCTTGTGCTTCACATGCTGTCTTTTGTTTCTCAATTCTATATTACATGGTATTGAACTTCATTCTTTTGTAACAGAGAACAGGCGAGCTTCTGTTGATATTTTCTTAAAGGCAGCAGGATACCTAGATTGTGCTGTACGACATGTACTTCCACATTTCCCTTCTGAACTCAGGTTTGTTTAGATGGTAGATCTGCTTGGTTATGACTGATTTGGTGCTATGATTGCAATAAGTTCATCCTTTCTCCATTGTCCTGAATTTCTGGATGATGCTCAATTGTAGGAGAAATCTACCAGTAGACTTGGCAGAAGGAGTTCTTCGAGCACTCTGCTTACAAGCATTAGGACAGGTAGTGACCTTCTCTGGATGAACTCTCTGTTGATGAAAAGCTAGTTTCTTCCAAGTCTATAATGTAGAACTTGATATTCTGATTTGCAAGATAAGTGTGTATCTTTATGGTTTTTAATTAATTTGAATATTAATCTAAGTAATCGACCCTAAGAGAACAAAACGTCCAGATTAATTGTCAGGGAAGATTCTAATATAGGAATATGTTGACTTTATCTGCAATGATTGGTAAATTTTCGTGGATTCATTTCTTACAGCAAGTATAGCACATCAAACTAAGACCTTGCGGTGTTTGAAAGATCATTGTAGATATCAATAAACCCAAAACCATTCACTTACTGCTGAACTGCAATGCTTAACATTGTGGGGAATTTAGTTGGGTATCATTTTGTGCTAGTAAACTATGTACTTTTTTGATTGTCCACTTTTTCTGCTGTTTCTATTTAGATATTGAGATTTTTATTTTCCTGTTTGTGGTATATACTAATATTCTATGGCAATGACATCTCTTTTGTCTCAACAATTATGTAGGGTCAAGCTGGATCCTTTAAATTGTACTTTGTTTTTCTTTTCTACAAAAGTTCATAAGGCCCAGCAAAATTGGAGACACTTTATATTCATATATATGTGTGTGTGTGTGTTTTCTTTCAATGTGGATGATTTTTGTTCTCATTGTCTTTCTTAGGGTGTTGATATTCAACTTGGAATGGCAATTGATAGCACAAAAGCCACTCTTGCTGTGAAGCGAAGGCTTGCATGTGAGATGGTCAAGTACTGGCAGCAGGTATTCATGCTTTTTAATTTATATACATGATATATCATGCAAACGGTGTTTTTGGGAATAAAAAGGTAATGAAGAATCTTTACAGTTTATTTATGCTATTAGATTATGGATTGCGTGAACTGTGAAATCTACGTGAGCGCAAGTGAAAAATTTGAACTTTTCAATTGATCTTATCCAAATACTAACGTTATGTTAAGACCCAAATAAATTCACCCACAACCTAGAGATACTACCAGCGCACAAGTTCACAAAATAGAATAGAACAGTATAGTAAATAAACTTTCTCTGTAAATTGCAAAACCAGTAAGACAATACTACTGGGGGTTTAGGGTTACAAGGGGTTTAAGACCAAGGGGAAAATTTAGCGGTACGAGGGGTTTAAGACAAGGGGATCAGCTATCACCTTTCTTTTTAACTCTTGTGGTGGACATAATGGGAAGACTAGTGAATAAAGCAAGAGAAGCAGATATAGTTCGAGGGCTTTAGGGTGGGGAGAGAAAAGATGGATGATAGAAAATGTCTTTGATACATTTCATAGATCCAATTAATTATATATATCTATATATACATATATTTACACATCAGCATAAGCTAAACTAGGAAAGAATTAACAAAAAATCTCCTAGGTCGAACTAAAATCAAGGAATACAATAACTACTAATCTCATAAAATGTATCATTTAACCTCCTAAATTAATTAGGTCAAAATTGTGTTTTCCAACTCTCCCCCTCAAGCTGAAGAATGGATGTTATCCATTCCAAGCTTGTCAACTAATCTCTGAAAAGCTGCACTGGAAAGCCCTTTGATGAGTACATCCACAAGCAGGGATGGACCTAGGATTCCAACTCAGGGTGGGCAAAATATATATAAAAAAAAAGTCGTATAAAAAAAAAACCCATAAGCTTAAGTATTCATAAGCAAAGAAGATGAGTTTTTTATTGCACAATTAGAATGAATTAGGACAAAAGAATAATAAAATTTCACTTCATAAATAAATAATAAAAAAAATAAAAACAATGTAATGCGCTAACTCTTGAAGTCTTTTTTTTTAAAAAAAAAAATTAATGAAGCACGCTCTTGCTCCATACAATAAAAGTGAAGCGCAAACTTTCTAAAGAAAAAAATAGTAGCACAATGCACAAAACACATAAAAGAGAAAGAATGAATCATTACTTGTTCAATCTCTACATTACAGTAGATAGATAATAAAAAGGAAAGAAAATCAGGGTGGGCACTGCCCTACGTAAGTCTGGCTTTCTCTATATATATACAGGGATATATATAATATATAAAAGAAAAATTGAGGGTGGGCCACCCTGAGTACAACATAAGTCCGTCCCTGTCCACAAGTTGATTATCTATAGACACAAATAGAGTACAAATTAAACCACTATCAAGCTTCTCTTTTTATAAAATGTTTGTTAACTCTTGTGCGATCATGTTGTATTGGATTATGTGCAATATTGATAGTTGACTTGTTATCACAAAATGTTGTATTGGATTATGTGCAATATTGATAGTTGACTTATTATCACAAAATAACCTCATTGAACCTTCCCATTGAATCTTCAAATCAATAAAAACAATTAAAATAAACCTAGAAATCTGCTATACATAATCACAATCCTTGATTTTTGGGAACCATATTGACTAGCTTGATTTCCTGCATGTTCTTCATTAGTATGGCCAAATCTAGGATACTTCCATACAAATCTCTTCTTCAAGGTCGCCATTGTTAGAAGACGTTCTTGACATCAAATTGTGGCAAATTTCAACCAAAGTTAGTTGCTAAAGACAATAACACTCTCAACGTATTCATTCTTGCAATTGGAGCAAGTGCGTCGAGATAGTTTGTGTCATAGGTTTGAGTATAGCCTTTAGCAACTAATCCTGCTTTATACTTCTCTAATGAGTCATCAGACTTGCAATTTATTGCAAAGATCCATTTACACCCAGTTGGTTTTTTCATTTCAACAACTTTACCAAATCTCATGTCTTGATTTTTGTTTTGAGAGCCTCCATCTCTACCGTCGTGGCATTCCTCCAATTCTCGTCCCCTAATGCTTCAAATAGTATTTTTGGGATTGTTACACTAATAAAACCAGTAAGGAAGGCTCTATAGTTATGGGATAGTTTATATATGACAAGAAAAGATACAAAGGGTGTTGAGTACAAGTCCTAGTTCCTTTCCTAAGTGCTATGGGTATGTCAAGGTCACCTTCTTTTTGGGCATCTACATCCTTAGAGTTGAGTGGAGTACTTACCTCGTTAGTCATTTGGGTTTGAATTAGATGATTGAGCATGTGGTCGTTGAGAGATTGGCCCATTCTTCTACGAATACACTTGGAGTGGGTGAAGTGGATGGATGTGAATTATTTCTTGTGCTATGGATGAGGAAGAGTGATTTATTTTCTCAGTGATGGGAGAAATAGAGACAAGGCCAATGATCAATAGTTGCTATAGAAATAACAATCTAATAGATGTCAATTTAGCAACCAGAGAAAAAGTTTCAGAATAGTCCACTCAATTGGTTTGAGCATATCCCTTAGCGACAAGACGAGCTTTCAACCAAGCAACTGAACCATCTGGAATAACCTTAATCGTGAACACCCATTTACATCCTACAGTCTGTTTTTCTGAAGGTAAATCAACCATGTTCCAAGGACTATTGTCATCTAAAACATTCATTTCCTCTTTCGTTGCATGATACCAACCAAGATGAGAGATGGCTTCATGATAGTTATAGGGATAGAGATAGAATCAAGGGATGCAATAAAAGAACAAGAGGAAGACGACAAGCAGTTATAAGAAACAAAAGAAGAAATAAGATAAGTACACTGGCCTTTACCTTTGTGTAATGCAATAGGAAGATCATCCCTTGGGATTGGATTCGACAACGAAGGAGCAGGTACAGGAAATGAATCAAGAGGTTTACGCTTGGAGTAGACTTGAATAGTAGGAGGCTTGACAGGAGCTTGTTCTGAGGCAAGTTCAGAGAGGATGTAGCAGAATAGACCAACAAATCATCCTCTCCTTGACCAGCGGAAAGAGGAGAAGACATACGAGGAGCTTAATATGTTGCTGCCTTTTAACCTTGATGTGAAAGGTTCAACAACACCAACAAGAACAAATGGCTATCATGAGTTTCCGCCTTTCCTCTGACTTTGAGTTTGCTAAGTCTCAAGTCCTTTATGGTTTTAAGATCTCTTTACAATAAGTATTTAGTCGAGTACTTTGCACAGAAGGTACTCCACCTGTTCAACTCAGTGGTGCTTTAGTAAGTCAAAATAATAATTATGTGTCTAGGAGATCAACCAAACAAAGTGGAAACAAAAGATGAGGTTGACAAGGGTTTGAAACTCAAATGTAAGATTTTGGAGACAATCTACATCGATACTGTCATAAGCTAGGACATACGAAGTTTGAGTGTGTAAAGCTTCAGTACGAAATCCAGAAAAATACTTGGCACATGTTGCGTTCACTAAAGATGCCTCTGAAAAATCGGTCCTAATCTTAGGCACGAGTCTAGAGGCCTCTACATTCTTAACACACCAATACCAAAACCTATATCTGATGCCATATTATCTAAGACTAGTGGTAGAGAACAATTTGATGAACAAGATATCAGAAGAGCTGTTTTTGATAGTGGATGAGATATATCACCGGACCAAATGGTTTCACAATGGCATGGCAGTGTATCAAGATTGTTGGGATGTGGTGAAGAAGGATTTGGTGAGTTTGGAATGGAAGGAATGGAACAGTACATGGTATGACTAACGAGACATATATGCAAGAACAGTGGGGAAGACTCTTCACATATTCTTCTGCATTGTGCTTTTACTATGGAGATATTGACAAGATTTTTCAAGTCCTTCAACAACCACTGGTGCATGCCTAATAGCTGTCAGAAATTTGTTGTTCAGCTTGTTTCAGGAAATGGAGCTAAAAAATTGTTCAGGAGGACGGAGACTGTGGATGTCTGGTGGGCTATCTGGTTGGAAAGAAATAAAAGACTGTTTGAAGGGGTAGAAGAGAGTGCAGAAGCTTTGTGGGATATAGTTAGATATTGGGTAGCTATTTGGCTGTTCAGTACCAAAGAGTTTAGAGATGTGAGTTTTTCTGATTTATGTAGAGTGGCAGGTTTTCTTGTGATGTTTGTGTTTCCTGTATTTAGTTAACATTGTTCTTATGTTTCTTGGTAAGAAGGTGGTACATTCTTTGTTTAAATTATTCTTTTCAGTAATAATACAAGCGGTGGTGTTTTGTTTTAAAAAAAAATAATAAAAAAATACGCAAACTAGTGAAGCTATCTTAGGAAACTATGTCAATTAGGATCCCTACAATTAATCTAATTGGACAACTATTTGACAGCTATATACATACTGTTACAATGTTAATAGAGAAATTGAAGTTTACACTGGTGCAAACTGGGGAGGTGATGTATTAGACAAAAGGAGTACTTTAGGTTATTATTCATATGTTCGAGGAAATTTGATAACTTGGAGAAGTAAGAAGTAGTCACTAGTATCAAGAAGTACATCAGAGGCTAAATTTAGAGCCTTTGCCCTTGGCATTTGTGGAGGAGTGTGGCTAAGGAGATTGCTTGGTAAACTAGGAGTAACAATAGATCATCCGATTAAGATGTTTTGTGATAATCAAGCTGCCTTGAGTACTGCCAAAAATCCTGTTCATCGTGACAAGACCAAACATGTTGAGATAGACAGACATTTCATTTCTGAAAAAATGAAAGTTCAATTGTCCAAACATTTTACATTCCTACAAAGATCGAAGTAGCTTAAAAGCTCTTTCAGAGTCAAGCTTTGAATAATTGAGTTGCACAAGCTGGGAATCTTTGACATACACAACCCAGCTTGAGGGGGACTTGAATATGATGGCAGTTTGGATATTATTAGTATTGTATTTAGTTAGATATTTGAATTTAAATAAGAGAGGGTCTGATCATAAAAATTAGATTCTTCTAGTTTGTTAGTTCCTAAAAATAATGAATTACTTTTAACTATTTTTTACGTTGTTTAGTCCTAGAATTTAGGGAAATAGATTTTCATCTCGGTTCTATATATTTGTACCAGTTTATTTTGATTTAATTAAGAGTTTTATTTCTCAAAATATTTAGATGGAAAGAAGTAGCAGAACTTTTGATAATAAGGATAATGGTGCAGACTGACTTTGGGAAATTTTTAAGACAAAATGGCATTAGTGATAGGAATTTTGTACATATTTTTTTCTCAGCATGGTTGTGAGATTGGAGTTCTCTTTAGTAATTCTTATATTTCCTGTATTTTTGTTTTTGTTTTGGTCTTTCTTGATGGGTCTTTCCATCTTTACTTGTATTTTTCTCGAGTAATAATACAAGCAGTTTTGTTTTTGTTTTTTTTTTTAAAAAAAAACCAATAAGACAATACGAAGAACCCGACACAAATTGCGGTATTCGAGAGACCACCCCTCTCCCAAGAGCAATAACTCCTAATTCAAATCATACAATCCACAGCCCCTTTAATCTCTCCCACACTATTTAAATACACTCAATATTTCTACAAAGTCTTTTACACTTCCCTAAAACCACCTACACTTTTATTACAAAATACTTCTACAAAATATTTCACTTCTCACTACTTTATTTATTTCTATTTGACTCTTGGGTGCCTAAGCAACCTAACACAACTGCTCAATATTTGCAGCGATCACAGATGAGATTCTAGATTATTTTGGTCAATGATTGAGATATGTTTGTTACAACAGAAAATGTTGGCGATATATTTAGAATTACAACAAACATTACAATATTGTAAAGTTTAGGAGGATTTTTTACTATGAGACAATATTGTATAAATATAAAGATGAATGTTATCGTTTGTATTACATCCTAGGCAGTAGCAAAAAGGCTCCTCCTAAAAGTGAAAGACCAAAACAAAAACACCTTCCTGTAAACCTTATTGTTGAAGGTTAATATGGCAACCCAATGCTTAATTTTCTCTCACATAACTTTCACATCCTCTTTTACATATTTAAAAATTAAAAATTCTGTTATCTCTTTCCAACCACCTAGAAAATTGCAAGAAGAACCATGTTCCATAATGTTATCTTTCTATGACTTGACTCCCCTTTTTGTGGTACCCAACGTCTTCCATATGTTGTAGAGTATAGTATGTTACTGGCTTACCCACTCCACTTCTATTTGTGGTAGGAGCTTCACTAACGTACTCTAAAAAAAAGGAAGGCTGTGAAGAAATATGTGATTGCTAGACTCTAGATTTCTTTTGCACAATGTGCACCAACTAGGAGAGAGCTGTAAAAAGGGTTTTCGTCTCTGTAAAATTCTCGCATGTATTTAGCTTGTTAAGAATTACCAACCACTTAAACACCTTTACCTTAATTTTGACCAGATATTTTTGGATGAAATGGAAAGACTCGAACTGGAGAGCCCCATCTCCTATAACTAACTTCTCAAATATGGTCTTACAAGAGAAAGCCTTAGACTACTCTATCTTCCATATCCTCCTATTAGCCACCGTAACACAACATTTGGAAGGTTCTAACACTGAGTTCAATCATGTCACTTTTTGCTGCTCTCAATCTGTTAATCTCTTGAAGAACTTAAGGTCCCATGAGAATGGTCTTGAGGTGTCCACCCTTCCATTTCCCCTTACTTCTGCAATGAGTTTATTGCGAGAGAGGACAATTCTATAAAGTAAAGGGAACCTGTTAGCCAAAGTTGTTTTGCCCATCTAAACATTCTCTCAAAATCTAATTGTATTTCCCATGCCTTGTTTGAAAGTAACATGAAACTCAGTGTAATCTATGGTTATAAACTTCCTTGAGCTTTTGAAAGCAACTCTAGGGTCCATGGATGTATCTCATCCATTTGAAGCCAGACCACACTTACTTTTGATGACTGTATCATAGTATTTTTTTCTAATAGGAATCTCCATAATAATGTCATAATTAGGGCTTTGTTATTGTTCATAATATTTCCTAGACCCAATCCTCCATGATCTAGGCTGACCTTCTCTCGAGCAACCAAGTGATTGCCTCCCTCTCCGTTGCAATGTGGAAGAATGTGAGATTTGGATTCCTTAATTTTGTTAATGGAGATGTTTTCAAGTAATGTATGGGTAATATCATCTATGTGATTGATTATTCTAACCCTTGGATATCTAGTGATCCTAAATGTTTTACAAAGTAATGGTCGTTTCCTGATTTTAATCCAAAGTTTGATTAGGTGCACTTTTTGTGAAATATAAAGGTTAGCTACAGACTAATTCTATCTCATTCCTAATTTTAAATAGTTAGTGTACGCCCTAATTCTCCACGGGCTATTAGCGAGCTGAGGTATGGCACAAGTATATATCAGCCACGTTGATGCCATGTGCCCGGAGCTGCCGTTACCAGGTTTAAGGTTACTAAGGAGTCAGGTCAGAGGTATGGACACCGCGGGCTAAGAAGAAATCTAGCTCAAGATACGAGCTTGAGTTGGCAGCTGTGACCCCTTATAAAGTCAACCACGCAATGTAAACGTGCATATATCAGACATCACGCGTCTGATATATCCCTGAATTCTCGGACACGCAGCATAAACGTGCGTGTTCAGACACCCACGACTGGGTTGGGCCGTGCGGCCCATTATCCCCCTTACCTATTGATTAGACCACACTTCATTTGTCAGGTTTTAGGAATTAATCATGAATGTCACAGAAGTGACATGATGGGTAAGAAGGTCACGGGATGACCCCCTTGCCAACCCCCAGGTGCCCTCTCCTATAAATATGGAAACTCTGAGAGTTGCAAAGGGTTGGATTCTATTGTGTAAAGAAATACCCTGTAAAGAATACTAAAAAACTAGCAATAATATTGGCTGGTGGAGTAGAAGGATTTTAACCTTTAAACCACCTAAAAAAATATTAGTATCACCATTTTATTTTGAGATCATTCATCTGTTACGGTTCGTTACTTAGCACTAATCCCATTCTCTTATTCTGTTAATTACCTGTTGGCGAAGAACCGCGTCAACAGTTAGACCTTCACGAAGTTCCACCAACTCTACCAGCTCACTGTTTTTATTTCTATGAGTTGGACTTGTAGCTAGATGGTGATATTGCGAACTACAAGTTTCTAATTGATATGTATGCATAACATTTTAGTTCTGATCTCTACGTTATCTGCATGTGAACCAATGCACTTATTGATCTTTGAAGCATAAGTTGCTTAAGCTCTGCCATTTACTTTTTTTTCAGGCTCAAGATAACATTATGAACCTTCCGTTATCAAATGGTTGGGGAGAAAAGCACCGTCTTTATGTAAAGTGGAAATATGTTGAAGCTAAGGTAATGTAATGATTCCATTTGATTGTTTTGTATTCCATTAAAAGTCCTTTTCTCTTAGTGTTGATAATCTTGTAATAAAGTTGACATTAATAGACTGTAGTAGACAATTCTTCTGAAATTGCATGCAAGTATCAAAATCTCTTTCAACAACTCAACAGGAAAAATCCATTCAAATACCCAGAAACATGATAAGACCACTGATATTAATGACGTACAGAACGACTACTGCAGTTGAAAAATAATTGCAAAAATCATGTTGCAGAAAATTTTCAGATGTTATGAGTAGTCAATAATTCAGTTTGGTTATCATTGTTAGGTGTTGTCAAGTTAAGATGTCAGTCTAGGGGCATTCTTTATAAACAAGGAAGCCACTAGATCTGGATAGGAAATTCGTCTTGAGAAGTAGTTTGAAGATCAATTTGGTGAAGTCAAATGTCAGTTTAGGTGTCTTCTTATGAAAGTTATAATCTTTATACAATGTTTTTTTTTATCTACTTTTGATTATATATAATATCAATTCCAGTGTCTTAAAATTAAAGTAAACAATTATAAAGTACATAAAAATAGGAAAATTGTAAATTTTGCTCATTGAAAACGATAATCAGTATCATGTAAGAGTCCCTAGTAGGCTTTTGAAAATATGTTGGCGTTATTGAAATTTAGATTACATCTTTAATTATTTTTTTAATTTATTTTCCAAAAAGGAATGCTGGGAAAAGAAAATAGGAAAATTGTGTACTCAGAGAATATGCAAAGCCCCCTTCACGCTCAAGAGTTTACAAAGATATCCTTTTCTGAAAGAAAAAAAAAGGATTACGTACTATTAAACCAATGGATATAAAAGAACTTCTGAATTCCATAATTATGAGTTGGTCTAAATTTAATGAGCCAATGAAGAGTTGTAAAGTGAACCAGTTATGAGGAGGCTGATTCTGGTTCAGGATTGAAGGTTTATCAAAGATCCTGTAACAAAAAGATCTAAGATCAAGGAGATGGGCTGAGAAGAATTGATTTCATATGAAGATAGGAATGATGTGGTCGGATTAGAAAATGATGAGAATGAAGGGCAAAATTTTCAAGATAATGAATGTCTGATAGTAATGAATCAGAGGAAGACTTATTATTGCCTTCGGAAGGTTCAGAGGTAGAGGATTTTGAAGAATATTTTGAAGGAGGTGAGGAAATGTTTTCAGGGATAAGAGAAGAGGAAGTACGGTTGTAACTTTGATTTTTCCTTAGTTAACGGAAAGCAAGTCTTTAAGGGAAGAAATGAAATACAAGAAAATTTGAAGATCTAGAATGAATTACCAAAGAAGATGTAACAGAGAGTATATGGGGGAGATATAGTGACTATTTATTCTAGGATGAGTTTAGAAATCAATAATTATTTCAGATCTGAAAAAGAAAGGAGTAAGGAGGTTAATCAAATTGGCAAAAGGAAAAATGCCAGGGAGTTGAGGAATTTAGAGTTAATATTTATTATGGAGGTAGAAACAAAGTTAGAGGGGGAAATGCAAAATACTTTCTAGTGTGAAACACAAGTTAAGGCAGTGGAGCCGTGTGATTATGTTGAACTAAAGCAGTATAAAGGTGGCATTTGAGAGAAGAATTAACAAGTTGGATGGTCTTGAAGTTGAAGGTAGATTGAATCTGAATTTTAAAGAGGAAAGAGAAATTGAAGTGGGATCTGCAGTAGAGGGATGATGGATCTGTTCTTGATACAGAGGGGATATAGAAGAGGAAATTTTGGGGTTTTATAAGCAATGTTAAAATAGCTCTTTAAGCCTCGAGGTGTTTTGTTTTTTGAGGCGAGGCGCATTGAGGCGTAAGCCTCAAATATTTAATTAAAAAATATTTTCAGAACACCTAAAGATATAAAATAAGATGAATGTGTCTTATAAAACTCAAACACTCAAACATAGAATAAGAAATGTCAAAAAACTCAAACATACCATAAAATGTATCGTAAAACTCAAATATAAATATCTCATAAATTGTCTAAATTTCTAAAATAAAGTTTACTTTTGTTTCTAGAACTAGAATAACGAGAGGGAGAGGAGAGAAGAAGAACGAAAGGGAGAGGAATGGAGAATGGCTGCGTGATTGACTAGGGTTTCTAGCTTTATTGGTTTTAAATTTTATTTGGCCTATTTAAATCTAATTTAATTTGTTTTAAGTTTTATTGGGCCTATTTTAGAAAATTTAAGAGGCCTATTTAAGATCAGTTATGCTTTAATGTGATTTTGGGCCTTTTTGGGCATAAAAAGCCCATTACAAAAATACAAACCAGAGGCATACGCCTCTCTCAATTTCCGCCTCAGCCGCCCCAACAAGCACCTCACTTCTGCCTAGCAAGGTGCACGCCTTGATGGATTTTTTTTCTGCCTCAAAAACGCCTTTTTAAACATTTTTTATAAGAGGTTGTATAGTTCCAATTATATCTCTAATATGGGGATTGAAGGGTTGGATTGGAAAGGTTTTTCTAATTATATGTCTGAAAGGTTGGAGAAACCTTCTTAAGAAGAAATGATTACAAACACCATCTTTAAGAGTGATGGGGATAAGGCTCGAGGATAAGATGGGTTCTCGATAGTGTTCTATCAAGAGAATTGAGAGATTATTATTAAAGATGGGTTGATTGGAGTCTTTGCTAAATTTGCATAGGATGGAATTTTTGCATGTATTACAAATGAGACATGTTTGTTTAATCCCAAAGAAGGTTAATTCTTGCAAACTTTGAGATTTTAGACCCATTAGTCGGATCACCAGTTTGTATGAGATCACTTCTAAGGTTTGTCTTAAAGATTGAGAGAAGTACTCAGTGAGATAGCGGCTGAAACACACAACATGGTTATGGTGAGTAGACAAATCCTAGATGTTATTTTGATTGCTAATTAAGTAGTTGAGAAGTGAAACTGGAAGAAGAAGGGAGTAATTTTTAAAGTAGATATTGAAAAAGCTTATGTTTTGGTAGAGTGGAACTTTGTTGATATGATTTTGGAAAATAAAATTTTGGGAGGACTTGGAGAAAGTGGATTTAAGGATGTTTAACTTTGATTTCATTTTCAATATTTATTAATTGGAGACCGAGAGGTAAATTTAGGTGTTCAAGAGAGCTGAAGCAAGGAGATCCTTTGTTACCGTTCTTATTTACTCTTGTAGTAGATGATTCTTTATTTTTTGTGGAAGCAAAAGAGGAGGATGTTTAGAATGTGATGAAGATTCTAAAAGGATTCAGTGTTATTTCAAGACTTTTAATTAATTTGAATAAAAGCTGCTTGTTTGGACTTAATGTAGACGAGTCTTGGATAACTACATAGGCAAACAAGATTAGATGTTTGGTGGGTAGTTGTCCAATGAAATATTTGGGGTATGCCTTGAGATGATAATCCAAGGAGCAACTTTTTGGGAACCAATTATTAGTAAAGTTTCCAAAAGATTGCAAGCGTGGAAACATGCTTATTTATCCAAAGGAGGGAGACTTACTTTAACATAGTCGCTTTTGTTTGCATTACCTTTGTATTATTTTTTGTTGTTCAAATTTCCAATTCAAGGGGTGGAGAAATTAGAGACGATGAGGAATTTCTTTCGGGAAGGAGGGGATTTAGGAGGAGGGGACACTTGGTGTCTTGGGAGATTGTTTGTAGGCCTAAAGGTAAGGCAGGTTAGGCATAGGTAATCTGATTTTAAGAAGTAAGTCGTCGGTGAAATGGTGGTGCAGGTTTTCAGTGGAGAAACAGTCATTGTGGTATAGGTTGATAGAGAGCAAATTTGGGCTTCACGAGAATAAATGGGATTCAAAAGAGGGAGTAATCTTAATGCTATAAGCCCATGGATGGGTATTGCTGCATGTTATGATGACTTGTTGGAACAGGTAGCATTCAATGTAGGTAATGGGAAGTCTATGCGGTATTGGGAAGATATTTGGAGCGAGAATGAGCCTTTGTCACAAGAATTTTCTAATTTGTTCTAATAAGACAAGTGTATTTCAGAGTTTTATGGAAATGATAGAGAAAATTCAAGTTGGAATTTACATCTTTTAAAGAGCCTCAACGATAGAGTAGTTCCAAATCTTATTAGATTAATGGAGAGATTGGAAAGAAAGATTTAAGTAACATTTTGGAGGATAGAAAAGTTCAGTTGGGGGATAATTCTGAGAAATTTTCTTATAAATCTACTCTTAGAGATGGTGTAGAATTTGATAGTTGTTTGTGGACTCAATGTCCGTGGAAACTACTAGTACCTCCTAAGGTTAAAGTTTTTATGTGGCAATATTTTGGGGAGAGTGAATAATGTTTTACACAGAAGAAGGTCGTACATGACATTATTCACGGATTGGTGTGTTTTGTGCAAGTAGAATTTTGATAATGCAGAACACTTGTTCGACCATTGCTTGGTCTCAATTACATTTTTGTACAAGCTTTTGAAAAAATTTAAGATGGACTACTGCATCCCAGCAGGTTGTTTAGGTGCGTTTATGCTCCAGATGAATGGTTTGAAGGAAAAAAAAAGATTCTCTGACAAGTAGTAGTAATAGCAATTTGTTGGAGTCCCTGATGACATCGTTTTTTTTTTTGTTAACGATGAGAGTCTCTTCAAGTCTTGCTAAATATTCTTATGGTGTTCTCCGTCATTTCTGGTCTAAAGATTAATTTGCAGAAGTGTCAATTGTTGGGGCTTAATGTGGCGGAGGATGTGGTGGCTGCTCGTGCCTCGGTGATTGGTTGTGAAGTAGGTAAGTGGCCAATGAAATATTTAGCCTTCCATTGGGAGATAATCCAAGGTTTAAGAAGTTCTGGGAGCCAGTTTTGGCTAAGTGCGTGAAAAGATTGGCTGGGTGGAAGTGTGCTTTTCTCTCAAGAGGGGGGCGACTGATTTTGATTCAATCGGTGTTGTCGTCACTTTCGGTGTACTATTTATCGTCATTTCGAGCTCCCAAATGTGTTGTGAAGGATATGGAGAGGATGATGCGTGATTTTTTGTGGGAAGCAGCCGATCTTGCGGGATCAGCTCATTTGATAGCTTGGAGTGAGGTTTGTAAGCCTTTATTCCAGGGGGATCTTGGTATCAGTAATTTGGAAGATAGAAACAAAGAATTCCTTATGAAGTGGCTGTGGAGATTTCTGTTGGAGCGTGAGTCGTTGCGGCATAAGGTGGTTTCGAGTCTGTATGGGCGAGCTGATAATTTTTTGGATACAAAAATGGTGGATAGATTTTCTGCGAGGGGTCCTTGGAAAAATATATCTTCCCTTTATGGTGAGTTTTTGGGTTTTGTTCATTTCAAGGTGGGTTGGGGTGATTTCGTGAGGTTTTGGGAGGATTGAAGGGCGAGCTTTGAAGGATCGGTTTCCTGATTTGGCGGTAATTTCCCAAGCAAAACATGTTTCTATAGCTGACTTAGCAGTGGTTAGGGAGGAGAGTGGAGACATTGATTGAGATTTGCGTTTTAGAAGATCTCTTTTTGATAGGGAACTTCCTTTGTTGGTTGAGTTGTTGCGAATTCTAGAGTTTGTTAATCTGCCGTCGGTCCTGGACGACAGAAGAGTTCAAGAGCCTGATGCTACTGAGTTATTCTCTTGTAAATCTGTCTTTAAGAGGATTCGTTCTTTAAATGAACGGAATGAAGTGTTATGGGCAAAGATTTTGTGGAAGAGTCGTGTTCCTTCTAAAGTTAAGGTTTTCGGCTGGTTGTTGTTTGTTGAGAAAATGAGTGTTAATGTTATACTTCAACGTCATCGTCCTTATGAGTGCTTGTTCCCTAGTAGGTGTGTTTGTTGCAAAAAGGGGGCTGACTGAATCTTTTAGTCATCTCTTTTTGGATTGTGACTTTGCCTGGTTATTATGGTCAAGAGTTTTGGGAGAGTTTGGGTTGAATTGGTGTATGTTGGCTTCTTGTAATCAGCTGATTGGCTGTAGATTATTGGGGGATAAGCGCTTGAATTATCTTTGGATTTCTACTATTTTGGCTTGCTTTTGGGCGATTTGGCTAGAACGGAATAGTAGAATTTTTGAAGATAAGTCTTCCTCATGCATTCAAACTTGGGAGAGAGTTAAGTTTTGGGTGGCCACTTGGGTGTATCTTGCGAAAGGTTTTGAGGGATTATCTTTCTTAGACCTAACTAGGCATTGGAGGAGTTTTTTGTACGTTTAGTTTTGCTTTGTTGCTTTGGGGTCTAAGAAAGGTTTTTTTGTTTGTTACCACAGTTTTCCTCCGCCAAAAGTGAGGGTTATCAATATACGTGAGAGGAGGTTAGTCTAAGACAAAGACCTCTATCTCTTTCTTCAAAAAAAAAAAAAAAAGAAAAACTATGATTGGTTTTTTCTTTAATGTAATTTTTTAATAGACTAGTTTGTAAAATTGATCACTTTCAGTATGTATTATTTGTTTAGCAGTTACTTTCGCTTGATCTTAATTGGACCTCTCATGGTCTCATAATTGGAGCTTTAATGACAAGCTAAGATTAGCTTCTTCCACTACTAATTTATTCAATTGTAGGCATAATTGAAGCTTGTACTTGTAAAACTAGTTGATGCATCTGGCTCCTTTTTTATATTTTTCATTTTATAGTCTCTTCTTGAACTTAATCAGGCTGGAGCATATTATTATCATGGATTAATCCTTGATGAGGGAAATACAGAAAAATCTCATGGGATGGCTGTAGCTGCTTTGCAAGCAGCTGATGAGTATTTCAAAGAAAGTAAAAAGGCATGTGAGGCATTTAACGCAGCTCCCCCTTTGTCTAGGTAAATTCTTGGTCAACATGCTCTCTTCTGTTGCACTTGTAGAATGATATGTGTCATTAGTCTAATATACTTTATAAGCTTGAACTTATGCGTGCTTTAAGTTAGCAGTTACTACTGCAAAACGGTTCTCCTTATGGATAGAACAAATATATTCTATGCATAACATCCACAAGTTCATGGACTTTTACATACATTTGTAAGTAGTGAAGTGGGGGAGAAAGAATGCTCTCTTGTGCACCATTTGCCAATGATTAGTACTTCTTATCGCTCATAGCTTTGTGATTTTTAAATTATGCCTCAATCCAATTTAATTAAGAAAATCGATGTGGGTTTTTAAAGTTTGCAATTGTGTATCCATACCTGCTCGAAATTTAACCTATGTTTAGTCTTTGATGTAAAATCAAGGTGTTTTTCCTGCATTGGCATGCTGAGTGATCTGTTTTGTTTCTTGAAACTAGTGTGCAGTTCCATTCCATCCCTGCTACTGGGATACTGTTTGTTCTGATCTTTTATTGCGAGTTGACTACTAACTAATAAACAAGCCACATGAAACTTTTGTAGTGGTTTTGGTTCTACTAAGTTATATGTGAGGGTTGCTTGTCAGTTTTGTTGGGATAGAATTTGCTCTTTCAAGATTGACTTTGATTTAATTTGAAAATAAAACCTACAAGACCAACTGATAGTATTCTTTTGTATTGATCTATCTATCTAATATTGATAAGTTTGACGCAGAAATCCACCACTTTGGGGAACCATGAAGTATCTGTCTGAGAAAATTCCAAAAGATACTTCAAGCAAAGTGCGGATAAACCGGGACCTCTACTCTTCTGAAAAGTAAGTCTTGTTTGATGAGCATTGAATGTTATTGATCAACACAAGGAACCCTGATATATATATTAACCTGTGGTTATGGAATTTTTACCCCAGAATTATGGAGACTGCCCCCACATTGCCAGACTTTGTATTAGCCTTAAAACCAGATGAGTACCAACTTCCTCCAGTAGATGCCTCTTGGAACCAGGAGCATATGAACAATGGTCTCAACCAACTCAAGAATGATAAAAGATGAGCCACATTTGTTACATTTGAAAACTACATAATTACAAAGACCAAACTTAAGTTTGGATTGGATGATCATTCAAACCCGAACTGTCGTTCATCAACTTTGAGTGTCAGAAGTTTTCTCATCTGTCCTTATAGCTATTTCTTTATATAATATCCATTTTTTATATCTCTTCTGTTCATGAGATTTATGATGTATCTAGTATAGAGCTCTGTAAAAGATTCAGTTGTGTTTTAATTGTAAATTGGCTACTGTTGATGGGAGAATAATGCTCTCTTTGCAAATCCCCAATAAGGTTTGTTAATTTTTATAGTATAGAATTGAACGAGGTTTTGTGCTTGAAATTGGCTATGTGAGAAGGTATTGTTCTTTATTGAAATAAAAAATAAGAACACCTAAAACATTGTCTTAGTCCCCAACAAAAAAATTAAATAATAAAAAAAAAAGTCTTAGTCTCTCTTACAAGGTCACATTCGCTTCCCCCTTTCTTTTAATGCAAAAGATATCAATTTTGGTCTGAATACCCTTTTCAATAGGGTTTTCTTGTATTATATAGAAGAGATTTTACCACATAATTGCCAGAATTCCGGCACCTAGAAAGCTAAAACTGGTGAGTAATTCTAACGTCTTTTACAGCTATTTATAGCATATATATACATAGAAAATGTCTCTAAATCAATTCAAATCAATTCTTATAATAACATCAATCAAAATAATTCCCACATCGAATCATATTTCGTATCATCCCCAACAAATGTGCCTTAGTAAATATATCTGCAGTTTGATGCTAAGTGGAAATATGTGGAAGAGTAATCACATGTTGGTCAAAGATTCACGAATAGAACGACAATCAACTTTGGTATGCTTCGTCAATCATGAAAGACAGGATTTACAGCAGTTGAATAGCACTTGTATTATCAGCATGAAGAGGAGTGGCGTGAAGTTGAGTAAAACCAAGTTTACTTGATAACCCACGAAGCCATGTGATTTCAGAACATGCGGAAGACGGGACAATGTTCAGACTGGTGTAACACTTGGAAACTCGATCTCGCTTTTTACTTTACTATTCCAAGAAATAAGTGCATTGCCCAAGAACTTGCAACATCCTGTAACAGATCGACGAGTATATTCACATCCAGCCCAATGAGCAATAATACTATACCCCGTCAATTATGATGAAGTTTCCTTTGGAAAGAACAACCCTAGCGCAGAGGTGCCATTGAGATATCAGATAACGCGACAGACAACAGCTAATTGAAGATGTCGAGGAGCCTGCATAAATCGATTGGCTTTTTGTATAGCCAAAGAAATGTCAGCGCGATAATTGTAAAGTAGTTAATGTTGGCTTTTGATCATGTCATTCACAATGCAGCGAAAGCATGTGATAACTTTTAAATGTAATAATAACAATTATTAAAGTATAAGAACGAAACACCCTAGGAACCATAACTAGACGAGAAATTTGGCTATTGATGCATAAAAATGGGTCCTATAACAAATTATTCCATGCTAATTAAACATCGCCTTTCTATGCTAGTATTCTCCTAGATTCCCAAAATGCCCCTAACATAAATTGCCATATCTTTTTTCTGATATTGTCTTCTCTCTCTATCTCTCACGTTTTCCCTTCTCTCAAGCTCTCTCGCTCAAAAAAACAAGGCAGCCACCATGTATTCTCTTGATCTATAATAATTTTGGAGCTCATCTAATCTGAGATTTGAAGTTGTTCTTTGGGAAACTTTTGAATCCTATCAAGGCAAGAAACTCCATTTTGGGTTTGGGATCGAGTGGCACAATCTTATGGATAAGTATATTTTCGTTATATGTAGTGAGGAAACTTGTTTACTTACATTGCTTTAACTATTTCGAAAAGATTCGTGCCTACATAAGTAACTCAGAAGATCTGCAAACAGCTGGGATCAGCAGTAGTCGTCCAGGTCCAGGTAGAACTAAAGATAGCAATATATGGAGTTTTCCTTTGGACTTAGGTGAAGATCGTAGAACTTGAAGTGCTCCTATGTTTACCAAAGAAGATATAGAGGCCTCACATCGATATCATCCTTCCTCAATCGACACATCTTTAAGAGAATTGCACCTTGGCAAGTTCTTTCAGAACAAGCTCGAATTGAAAACCAAGGCAACCATCTTTGTGATGAAGAATAATTTTGAGTTTATGGTGAAGAAATCTAGTACTGATGTGTGGTATATTACGTGCAAGGATCCTGATTGTGGTTGGAGATTGAGGGGAAATAAAAAAATGTGGTCTGAAATGTTTGAGATTACTGTCTACAACGATATACACACTTGCTAACAAGAAATTTGAGAGAAGGACCACCGTCAAGCAGCACCATGGGTTGTAGGCCACCTAATCAAGAGGAAATTTGCTACCGATGGTACTCGGTACATGGAAAACAACATAAGGGAGAACATGAAGCCCCATTTTGGGGGTCGAAATAAGCTATGAGAAGGCATGGAGATGTAGAGAAAAGGCACTTATGTATGTTAGAGGCACATGTGAGGATTCATACTCCATGTTACCTGGATACCTGTGTTAGTTGGAGTAGAAGAATCCAGGTACAATTACTGATTTTGTAGCCGAAGATGATCGTTTCTTGTATTGCTTCTTTTCCCTTGGTGTTTCTAGGAATGGATTCCGGTATTGTCGTCCTGTCATTTATGTGGATGTCACATTCTTTAAGAACAAGTATGGTGGCCACATGCTCTGTGTTGTTGCGTTGGATTCGAACAACCATTTGTTTCCAATTGCGTTCAGACTGGTGGACAGTGAGAACCATAACTCTTGGCCTTATTTCATGAGAAAATTGAAGGAAGCCATAGGGGACGACAACCCAGCCTTTGTATTGGAAAGGCATGCAAGCATCTTTTTTTTATTTTTGGTAAATCAACAAGCTAGTATTATGCACAACAACTTACAAACACCAATCAAATACAGACACCAACCACTTAAACAAAATCAAACACCAAACAATTAATTACATTGTAACTTCCTCACCCATGCTAAATCCTCCTTTCCTAGTTTCCTTTCAAACAATAAACAAAATCTATTACAAACTTCAGTTTTAATATTCTGAGTTACAAAACCCACTAAAGGCACCTGAAGCTTCCAATAAGCTGAATTTCTAGCTCTCCAAATGTGGTACAAACAAGCACTAAGTGAACAATAATACACTCTTCTTCTGCAGGCGGAGTGTCTACTGCGCCTAATCCAATTCATCATCCCAGCCAGCTCAAATCGATTGGATCCTATCCTTAACTAAGTCAAGATAGAAGCCAGACAACTCTTACTGAATTGACATTTAAAAAATAAATGTCTATGACTTTCAACATACTGTCCACATATAACACACAGAGAATCTTGAGCAATTCCAAATCTGAAAAGTCTATCTTTAGTCGGCATCCTTTGCTTTAACACCAACCAAGCCACAAACTTATGCTTTGGAATTCCTAGCCTATCCCAAATTGAAGAAAATTTCCTTCTGGTCTCAGTTTTGTTCTTCATCGAATTATACAATTTAACTATACTGTAATGAGGCCAGCTGAGAACAATTCCTTGATAAGTTTCCTTTAACTCATCCTTGACCTTGACAATTTGCTTCCAATACCAAATACTAGTGCTAGATGCCTTATAACCCCACCAATCTTCTTGCTTTATGTAAACAATATGTATCCACTTCACCCACAAATTATCTTCCTTGTTGGCAATGGCCCAAACATATTTCCCTATGGCACTCATATTCCACAGCCCTACATCTTTAAAACCCAGACCGCCTCTCTGTTTAGAATGACTAATCTCTGCCTAGGAAACTCTCCCATGACCTTCCACACTATCACCACTCTTACATAAGAAAACTCTACATATCTGATTAATCTAGCTATCACTGATCTTGGTAATATAACAATTTGAGACCAATATGTATTAATGGATAGCAAGACAGAGTTAATAAGAACACACCTCCCTGCATAAGAAAGATTCCTTGAGCTCCAAATTCTCATCCTTTTCACCATTTTATCCACCAAACACTCACACTCAGCTTTGGAGATTCTTTTATTGCTTATTGACATCCCTAAGTATTTAAAAGGGAGCCTGCTTCGCTGAAAGCCAGTCACCTCTTAAGCTGTAACCAGACCTCCTCCTGCAGTCCCCCTCCATAAATGGCAGACTTCTTCTGATTAGCCTTCAAACCAGAAGCCTCTGAAAATAACTGGAACCCTCTTAATAACATATAAGCTGCCTTGAATTCACCCCTGCTAAACAATAGCAAGTCATCTGCAAAGCACATATGAGTTATCTGTAAACTTCCACATCTAGGATGGAATTTAAAGTCTGGATGCTTAGTGTTGTGAAAATTAATATACGCAAGTATACGCAATCGTCAAACAAGTAATAAAGTGATAAGTAAGATCGTCTCCACAGGGATTGCAAGTCAAATTTAATGTAAAACCAATTATTTAATAATTTGGAATTTTAAGAAAATAAATAGATTGGATGTTGTGAACTAAAATAAAATGATTAAACTGGAATCAAGATTAAAATATTGCTACAAACGCTGGAAAATTAACTGCAAGAAGAAGTATCTATGGAATGATAGACTTGAATAGCTAAATCCCCCCTATGTTTTATCTGCCCAGTTGTTACAGCATTACTTCAGCAAAACGCACAGAGTTAACTAGAATTCCTTACAAGCCCATGAGATTTTTCCAAAACTCATGAAATAAGTTCTATCATCTAACCCAATATATTCCTATATTAAATCAGATTCAAGAACATAATTTAAGCATCAATTCTCAAAGTTATGCAAGGTAGTAAAATATTCCTATTCTACTTACTAAGAACAACCTAGAAAATGGGTGTTCTCTTGCATCATTCAAGCACCAACTACTAGATTTAACATTTCCAGTATTAAATCCAGCTTAATAACCTGCCATTAATTTCCAAACAACAACAGTAAATAAACATGAAGCTCACTTGAATGAACAATGACAATTTAGCTTAAGTAATGCATTCAAATTTAAAATACATGACAAAAGGGGTTTTTAACCATTCAAGTCTCAAAAGTTTAGCTCATAACTAAAGTAGCAAACATAAACCAAAATATAAAATTAATATCCATGAGTGCTAGAGTAGCTATGCAAAATAAGAAAATACAAAATAGAGAAGAAAGGAAGAAATGAGAACAAAGTCTAGATTGATGGTGTTGTAGGTTGGATCTTCTTGTCCTTATCTTCCTCATTCAATTCCTTGTGTTTCCTTCTTTTTCTTCTTCTTCTTCATGCTCTTTTTTTCTGCAACTTTTCTCCCCCAAAATCACAGCCCCCTTTGTGTGTATTGATATATATGTGGTGGCTGGTACTTCTTTTTTTCTCTTCCCTTCGGGTACACCTCATTTACCCTAATTAGAAAGCCCCACAACTTCCCTTTTGGCCCACGGTTCTGTTGTCCCCCATTCTCACATCAGCCAGCTGTCATAAAGTTAAATGACAGCCACCTCTATGTTGACTCAGCTGAAAAAACCTCTTTCTGCACTTTGTCCACGTCACTGCCCAGAATGCTGAATTTTTATAGCAATTTGTTCAGCAATTTATCCCAGTTTTCAGCTTCAATGTCCATTTTGGCCTCGCCTCATTTCCTTTCCCTTGTCATTTTAACTTTTCTTTCCTAGCAACAAACAAACATGATTTAATTAAATAAACACAGCTAAAAATAACAATTTTACAAGACTCAAAAGCTAGCATACTAAATAGAAAATGAAGACAAAAACTAATCAAACTTAACAAACAACACACTTTCATTACTCTTTTCGTGATAAATCATGTTTAAAGCCAATAAAAATAACTCTATACCATAGAGTTATCACTTAGCAACTTTAGCTAGGATTCTAGATAGATACTCCATCCCAATCACAAACAGTAAAGGGGACATCGGGTCCCCTTGCCTTAACCCTCTTCTGGCTTGAATAAGATCTGTAGGAGCCCCATTAATCATGAGCGAAAATCTAGCTGTAGTTACACAACTCATTACTAACTGTATAAACTGACTAGGAAACTTAAGATCTGTCAACATTTCTTGTAAAAAATTCTAATCCAGAGAGTCATAGGCTTTCTAAAGATCAATTTTGATGAGGCAAGATGCCTGCGCAATTTTCCTCCCATACCCTCTAACCAGATCTTAACATAGCATTATGTTATGAGCTATGTTCCTACCTTTAATAAAGCCACTCTGATTTTCAGAAATAATTGAAGGAAGAATCTCTCTAAGTCTCATGCATATAAGCTTAGTAGCTATCTTATAGACCACATTGCAGCAAGCAATTGGCCTATATTCACTAACATTCTTAGGACAACTAGACTTGGGGATAAGGGTTATATTTGTGGTATTGATTTCTTTGAGAATCTTCCTCGAATGGAGAAAGGACAGCACTGCCTGAGTTAGGTCACTACCTGTGATATTCCACGAATGCTTAAAGAAAGCATTGCTATACCCATCTGGACCTGGAGCTTTCTCATCATGTATCGAATATAGAGCAGCTTTAACCTCCTCTTGAGTATATTTTCCCAATAAAAACTCAGCTTGCTGCTCTGAGATAGTAGCTCCATTCTGCACCACCGAATCCAATACAACCCTTCTACCTCTCATTTCTGAACCTAGCAGCTCTTCATAATAATCATGAAAAGCCTTTTGAACATCTTCCTGACTATCCAGCCAATTGCCTTTCATATCTCAAATAGAGTAAATGGCATTCTGAATATTCCTATTCCGAATGCTATTATGGAATAATTTTGTATTCTCATCCCCATGTTTTAACCACTCCTCTTTGACTTTCAAGGCATGCAAGCATTACTCATGCTTTGGAGGTTGTGTTCTCAGATGCCTACCACGGTGCTTGTTACCACCACATCTGTATGAATGTGGTGGAAAAATTCAAAACTGACCATTGTCAAGACATCATGGGGTGTGCAACGTACATCGAAAGACATAATTTCACAAGTTCTTTGGAAAAATTAAGGTAATTGATCCTCCCATTACTCAATATCTTGAGGGAATTGGTTTTGAAAGGTGGACTCACGCTTATTTTCATGGAAATTGATACAATATCATGACGATCAACTACGCAGAAGGCTTTAACAATAAAAACAAGGAGGCAAGGAGCTTTCATGATAGCAGCAGATTGTCGAAATGCGGCGTGATAAAAGTGGCGTCGACGGCGTAGCATGTGCAGAGAGGCATCAATATGCTGAAAAAACATGTAAATTCGTCAGTACCATCAATATGTTTAAGGATTGAATATAAAACATAATTGTACTTTACATACTGAATCATAAAGCTAAGTCTGAATGGTGTGCAATTGCAAGAACCATGCCACGTCATGCATCCCAGTATGGACAAATAGATCCTTCTTGTTGTCAATCTTCTCGATCAGCCACTTATGGAAACTCTTCTCTTGTTGCTGGTCACACTTCCTCAAAGGGTTCGTAACTAGTGCCTATTTATCTGATCTTGGACTTTTCATAGGGTCGGTGAACTCATCATAATGCTTAGGGTTGCGTTTCTTCTTGATAAATTCAAGGCGAGTTGCCTCCTCAGGCTGTAACACTCGTACACTAGGACTATCGGCATCACTGGCAACAACAGATGTCTGGGCCTGTGGAGTGGAAGGTGGATCATTGGGCTCGTAGTCATGAGGCATAACATCTGACTTTGTATTTGAGTGTGGGTGGATGGTTCGAACCTGTTCCCTGGATCGATCAGAGACCACTGAAATCAACTGCGCCAACTGATCCATGATCGTATTCTGATTCTTAAGTAAAGTCGTCTGGCCCTCTTCAACTCTCTGGGGCCTCTGCACCAACTATGCATAATCAGACTGGCCCTCCTCAATCCTTTGGAGCCTTTGCATCAACTGCTCATAATCAGGCTGGGAAACCTGACTAGAGGAAGGTGCATCGACCTGTGTAGTGCCCTCCTCAAACCTCAGGACATCCTCATAAAAAACAGAAGCTGCCTTTGCGATCTCCGCTAACTTCTCTGACTCCTTCTCGGGCTCTACTTCCTAAACTACAGTCTCAGCCTCCACTCCAACTGATCCCAACTCAGGGAATAACTGACCATCAACGTCTAGGAGGCTATTGTAGTAGTCCACCTCGCCAGGACGTGGCTTCAACATGGAAAATACCACCAATTGCATTAACAAATAACATATGTAAGAAATACTTTAATAAAGTAAACCGTCAATAAATTAATTTGTCACATTTAAGAAGATAAAGTTGAACTTACTTGAGTCTTGCCGAACAATGGAACAAACTGAGCTGTGGAAGGAAAGATATCGGTCTTAGTAGACCAACTAAGCATCCTGGGAATCTGGTTCCCACTCTTTTCACCAAATTTCCTCTCAATATTTGGCATGGCCTCAAAAGCCCATTACTGAAGTGCGGGGGCATAGCCATAGAAACTGTACTTGGAATCCTTCTGTTGTATCCCTGAACCCTCTTTCTTCTTGTCCTCGTAGAGTTTCAATTGCTTCTTATCAACTTCTTAAAGTACAACTTCCCCCAAAAATACTTGAAAAAGTACTCAAGATCCTCAATCGACCTCAGTGAATCACTCCATATGCTGGTTGTCTTCTCAGGGGCATACAACACCCCCTCTATCAAGTAGCATAAACCCAACTTAAATGCATCTTCTGGGTTTGTCGAGGCCTTCAGAGCACATTCCAACTAATCGAAACTAACCTTCGCCTCAGCATTAAAATATTCATGGATGATCTGATCACTGGTAAGATGCTCTTTCAACTCATCTATGGACGATGTCTTGCTAAAATTTAGGTCGGTAATCAGAGAAAACTCCACAATACCGAAACTACATAGACTGTTGCCCACGTAGAACTGGCCCTCTTCAAGCTTCTTGATTTCCACCTTACACAACATCAACTGGTGTAGTAGAACCCCAAAAAAACTAAAGGCCTTGACATTAAAGAACTATCCCAATGGGCATGTCTTTGCCCGTTCAATCAACCCATGCATCTGGAAAAAAAAACTATTAATAATAGATTTGTAAGTAATCTGGCAACTATTGAGGCATGCCGAGTCATGTCGAGGTAATATAGTTTCAAAGACAATCTATTTTCATCGAGCTTTATCGAGTACTGTCGAGGTGATAATTTTCAAATCCTATGGATGGGTTATTGAGGCCTATCGAGCCTTATCGAGGACTATCGAGGTAATAAATTTCAAATCCTATGGATGTTTTATCGAGGCTTATCGAATAATGTTGAGGTGATAAATTTCAATTTCTAAGGATGGGTCATCGAGGCCTATCGATGCCATCTATTTTTAAAGGCTATGGATAATCCATCAAGGCCTATCGCGACTTGTCGAGGCCTATCGAGGTACCCTAAAATCCCAAAGTTTGATTTCCTATCGAGGTCTATCGAGGTAATGCTACAACGATATTTTTCCATCCCATCGAGGCTCATCGAGACATGTCGAGGGATGTTGAGGTGACATCCATCGAGGCCTATCGATTCCAATCGATTTTTATCGAGGTGAACGAAAAACTTTAGAAGAAAAACCTAGATCTAAGTATTCCCATCCCTGATCTACCAAAATGCATAAAAATCATTCAAAACACCCGCGCAGACCAAAAAATGTAGTATAAACAAAAAAAAAATAGTTCGAGCCTTTTCTTTCTACGATTTCTAGCTCCTTTTATTGTCCCATTTGAATCCGTCCTTCTGATTTGCCTATCCAGATGTTTTTCCGACGCACCAACGTTAGGGAGGACTCATATTCAATCAATGCCCATGGATTTTAGAGAAGAAACTATGGATTAGAGACTAGATTCTAGAGTTTTTTTTTTTTTGGGTTTTGCTTCCTTTTTGCTTCGGCACCGAGAGAGAGAGAGCCTGAGAGAATAAAGAGAGAAATTGGGAAACAAATGAAAAATGTATTTTTGGAACAAATGGAAACACTAGGATAAATATCACATGTCAATAGTGGTTAGCATAGTTTTGATGTTAGACCCCATTTATTGCATAATCACCCAAATTTCTCAACTAGAATGAGATATTTCTCATGCGGCATGAATCTGAATAAAAAGAAAATTACAAATACTTTTTCCAGATGTTTAACACATCAAATAACATCTTAGCCTCCTAACCAACCATCTTCCATAATATGGCTCGCACAAAGAACAAAGAGAAGGAGACATGTTATGTCTATGCTATTTGGTAGGATACACAAGAACACATTTTTGAATCTCACTACATGAGAGAGTGTTATTCTTTTCTCAATGTAATGTTCTATTGAACAACCAAAGAGACGACATAGTCCTAATCTCATTGGGTCGATGTGTGGGCCATAGTTCAGTTGGAAGGCTTTCAGCCCTGTATATCTAATTTTTATAAAATGCTATTTGATGGACTTTTATCATATTATTTTATGTAGAATACAATTATACCACAAAATTAAATATAATTAAATTAATTTATTTAAAAAATTTAATTTCACAAAATTATCAATATAATTTTATTTTCCATTAAGTAATAGGGAATGATTGCGGTAGGGTAGTACTTTTTACCCTATTGATACAACACACCCCTTAAATGTGTTTGTTGCAAGCGTGCTTGTTTTTTTTTTTTTTATATGGGTGTAAAGGAAACAGTTTGAACTACGTTTATGACATTGTAAATTATTCAAAATTTCTTGAAAATTTGCAGGAGGTTAGTTATAACTACAAAAAACATCGTCATGAAAAAAAACTAGGATAAAAATACCCCTACATGCCCATTTAGGAGGGGTGTTGTATCGGTAGGGTGGAAAGTACTACCTGATAACTCTATTTTAGTGTCATTTTATCATGTGTTTTTGTGGTAATCTTGAGTATTTATGTTTGTTTTGTGCAAGATTACGCTTGTGTTTGTCTTTGTTGTAGGTCGGTACTTTGGATCATGAGCTAAAAGTGAAAAGAAGAAAAAAGTTGTGGAAAATGGAGCTTTTGGTGGTTGTTTGACTTAAATTGGTGTTAAGGATTAGTTATAATAATGGAATTAAAGTCGTGGCATGGTGTTAAGGGTCGCAACTCTAGCAAAGTCAGAGGCTGAAGGTTTGCTGAAAGGACTTAGAGCCGTGACTTGGTCAATAGAGTCACGATGCTAGAAGAAGTCAGAGGTGAATCTAGGAGGTCAATGGAGAGGTGGGCCGCGACCTGGGTTTAGAGGGCCGCAGTGCCTAGGGGCTAATCAGATTTTGAAGTGTTTTAAAAAGACATGGGTTGTGACCTAGGAAAGGCCAAGTCGCGATCCGCCTATGAAAAAAAAGGAAATCGTGTTTTTTTTAGTATAGATTCAGACTTTAGGATTTAATTAGGGTTAGGTCAGCTTTTAATTACGAATTTAGAGAGTAAATTTGATTTTGAGACTACTTTTTTCTGCACTTTCATATTTTTATTTCTTCTTCAAGTTTTTAAATTTTATATTTCTGAATAATTATTTTGTTGGTTTAGTCATGTATGATATGAACTAAACACCTTTATCTAGGGGTTAATGTAGTCACTTAGATTTCTATTTAATGCTATTATGATGTTCTATTGATTATTCATCTTTATTCTAATCTATATAATGTTTGCTTAATGCTAGTAAATATCTGATCAATATTTGCTTGATTTATAATTTTGATTCAAAATTCGAAAGATGAGAATTGAATATGCTATCGTTATATAGAAATAGGTTACATATTGGACGAAAGTACCTATACGATTTGCGTAGTAATTAGGTTTCTATGCTTAATGGATGCTATATGTTTAAGTTTATCACAGAGATGTAGAAAACCGGCATATAGGTTGAGATCTTATATCTTGAAAAAGAATAGGAATCGATTTATGTTAACCTGCTATTAGAATAGGAAGAAAGAGATTTGGAGCTGATTAATAAAATTAATAGAATGAAAAGTTGATGAAGTTAATACCCTAGGTCTTTTTATTATTGATTTTCATCCTTTGATTAATTGTTTTGTTTACAGTTATTTAAAATTTGTAGTTAGATTTATTCATCTAGATTTTGCTTGCCAAATAGAAAGTAAAGAACAATTATTGGTAATTGGGTTATAGTCTCTGTGGGAACGATTCTTATTTACTATCTATATTACTTGAATCGATTACGTAGGGCCTTGATTAGCGTGCCGAGAGGGCAATAATTGATTTAATTACGTTAATATGTGAATTTGATGATTATGTAATTAGAAATTCATGTTTAGTTGAATTAAATATGCATGTGGGCCCTATTTGATTATTATGGGCATATCTATAATTTTAGCCTGTTGAGGGCATAAATGCATTATTGTGTATATTGTGAGTGATACCACGAGTGAGTGGTGATATATTTGTGATGCACGATTCGAGATGGTCCTAGGGATCAATTTAGCTAGAAAGTCACAACGGGGGTCGAATACCCGGCTCAAGAGGAGCCTAGGGGTATTTTGGGAATGTATTATGTGTTTGGGATTTATCGAGTAACGGGTAATAGTTTAGTTTTGATTTGGACATGTTGGGATTAAACGGGGATTTATGGGAACACTCGAGGAATTAGCGGGATTTGGCAATTGACGAAATTGCCATTGGTAGCACTTGAGGATTTAGATGGACTAAGGGTAATTTGGACTTTTGCCTAGGGGATAAGCTTAAGCTCATGAGCTGCTGAGATGTTAGAAGGAAAACAGAAGGGGAAATAACATTAACTCTCACACACTCTCTCTCTCAAAGTCGCTGCTCTCTCTCTCTCTCTCTCTCTCTCTTTGGTGTTTGAGAATTTTGAAGGAATTTGAGAGTCTTAAGCTGGAGAATTGAGGGATCTTGCTTGCTGTGCTTAAGGGAAACAATTCAAGGGAGGAGATACCACAGAGGTAAGAGTTAATCTAACTTATTTGATTGGTTTTGTTGTTGAATTTTGATGGAAGTAGAGGCTTGCATGAGAGTGATTTTTGATTTGAATTTTTAGTGTTAGTGAGTGTTGACTGCGTTTTTAGCTAACGACGTGAGAACGTCAAATACGACAAGCCTTCAAGAGAATATAAACGACAACAGACGGTATAAACAAGAAAAGTAAATAACACAAGAGATTTTATAGTGGTTCAGCCCCGATTGTCGGTAATAGCCTAATCCACTTAGAGTTGTGATTTATAGATCTATACTCAAGATCAGATGGACTGAGCCAACTGAGTTTCTTCAGTACAGATTGTGAAAATACAAGAGTTCTCTCAAATATCAGCACTTTCTCTCTCTAGAATACACAGACCCAATTTTCTCTCTCTAGAATACACAAACCCAATTTTCTCTCTCTAGAAAGAAGAAGCAGCAGAAGCCCCTCTCTTATCCCATAAGCTCTCTATTTATAGGCCTAGGATCCTCAACTGATATCCCCTTTCGATAGGGATATTTTATTATTCATCTTATATTTATATTACAATAAATGTTTAAAATACAACTGATTCCTCAATTTGAGTGAGGAGTGAGAGATTCCCGGGTGCCTAGACCAATTCTTGCTAGAGTCGCTCTGGGGACTTTGACGTAGTCTCACATGCATGTTGATTACTCCTTCAAGCTTTCCTTGGACCAAGGTGATACAAGCTTGGCTCTCCTCAGACCAAGGTGGTCCGAGGCATCCTTCTCTCTTGTTTCTCTCCTCGGACAAGTCTGAGCATACCCCCTCCATTCAAGGTCCCTTCGGACCTTGTGGCCTTCTCCTCGGACCAAGGTGGTCCGAGGCATCCTCCTTGGCATCTCACCTTGGACAAGTCTGAGGCACTCTCCTTTAGCATCTCCCAACTATGTTCGATCGGACATTGTGTAGGCTCTCCTTGTCAAAATCTAAGTCTCCATTCTTGACTTGCATGGGACTCCTCCTCCTTAGCTACTTACCTTGGACACTTTCGAGCCAACACTTAGGAAACCTTGGGAGGCTTACCTCGGACACACCCTTGGGGTCTCCTAGGACCACATACTCCTTGGGGGTCTCCTAGGACCACTTTCTCCTTGGGGTCTCCTAAGACCACTTTCTTGAGTCTCCTAGGATGCATTTTGTCATCTTTATTGCCACATTATTGATCTCCAATTTTTGGGTATAACAGTGAGGATCAGGGAGCCGTTCTTAGGTGAATATGATGTCTAGGTTGTGTGGACAAGGAATTCAGGTTCAATTCAAAGTTTAAGTGGTGTTTGAAGTATGAAAATGGGGTTTAGACTCGAGGAAAATGTAGGAAACAGGGGAAAAATTTTGGGCTTCGGGCTCGGGCAGCGGCCATGTTCTTCAGGCGCCGCGACCCGTGTGTGTCGAAGAGGCTGGGAGCCTCTGTCAGCCTAAGCGTGCCGTAGCGCAAGGTATAGGCACCGCGGCCTGTGTCCCCCAGCAGAAAAGCGTATTCGCCTCTGACTTGAGTGCGCCGCGGCCCTTAAGAGGGGCTTGGTTGCGGCTCAAATGCAGAATTTTGGCTGTTTGAAGGATTTTAGCTCAAGAGCTCAAATGTTAAGGTTCTGGAAGGCTTCTACTACCCATTTTGGCATAATCCAAGGTCCCGGAGGCTAGAGTTATATTTCAAAATTTTTTAATGGATTAGAACATGATGGATGGTTATTATGAAGGTGTTGGGACTAGGTTTTTAGCGAGGCTCGGGTTAGAGGACTGTGCTCGGGATTGCAGTGCTCAGATAGTTTGGGACACAGGTAAGAAAACTGTTGTACTCGTAGAGCAAGGCGTGGCCCTATTATTTGTATTGAGGGGTGTAACCCTATTGTTGTATTGTGGGGCGCGACCTTATTAATGAATTGCAGGGCGTAGCCCTAGTGTTAAATTTTAGTATATGTTTAAATATCTATTGTTATTATGTTATGTGATGCATATTTGTGAGTGAACGGTGAAGGCCAGGAACAGCGAAGGCCGAGAACAGTAGGAAGCTGAGTACGGCAAGGGGTCGGGAATGAATTTGATCACGTGGAGTGCAAGTTGTTAGGATGAGACCCTTCTAGGATGCTGGAGACATCCTCTCGGTGAAGATCGCAAACCCAGGGCCTGGTAAAGCAGCTGGGACGACAAGGCCGGTATATGTTTAGCCTGTTGGCTACTTTGTTATATGTTGTTGATAGATATGCATATGTTAATTGTTTTGTGTTGAGTTTTCTTGCTGGGCTTCGGCTCACGGGTGCTCTATGGTGCAGGTAAGGGCAAAGGAAAGGTCGACCAACCATGAGTATGGAGAGCGTGGAGCGACAGGTACATGTTCGGCCTGCCTGGCCGCCACAGCCAGGGTTATTTTGGGAAGATGTAATGTATTGGTTTATTTGTCTCTTAGGTCGTCCGTAACTATATTTTTGAGATGTAAAGTATTTTCTAAACAATATTTTGGGATCCCAAATGTGTAACACTTTACGATTTCAATAAATGACCACGTTTTTATATTAAATGTCTTAAACGACTTTTATTCCAATTTAGCTACACTTTTAACCTAAAACCTCGATTAGCGAGCCAATGACACGTTTTTAACTCACTTAGTAACGACTCTAAATAAGTAGGGCATTACAACTTGGTATTAGAGCGAGCCAAGGTCTATGGTTCTTGGAGATTGACCGAACATGTACGCTTGCTGCCAGTGACAAGCTCAACTCATGGTTGGTTGGTAATTATTGAATTATATGCTTGATTGTTTGTTAAAGTGCCTTGTTTGCCTGAATATTTTATATAGAGCATGATGAATGAGTTGATATATGCATGATACTAGGGCATGGCCCCCTTGATTGCTATATGCTATTTGTGATTGGTTGATTAGTTTGGGAGGTGGTTTTGGATGTTGTTATCATGCCTGATGAACGACGTCATTGATTGCAGGCATATTGATATAATGCCTCGCCGATCAATCAAATTCCGCGACAATAGGGTCGAGGATGACAGCCAGGGTCAGGACCCTCCACCTGCCCCACCAAATTGGCAACAGATATTTGCTGAGATGGAAGCTAGATTTCACTGAACAGAAGAAGAGCTTTGACAGTTAAGGCAACAGGCCCCTCCTTAGGGCATTGGGTTGCAGGTTCCACAGGCTGTGGAGAATAAATGGGAACCTTTGTATGAGAGGTTCAGGAAGCAGCATCCTCCAACCTTCGAGGGTGGACTAGACCCACTGTGGGCAGAGTAGTGGATGAACATGATTTCTTCCATCCTGGATTTCATAAGGGTGTAAGGGAATGAGAGAGTAGCTTGTGCCAGCTACATGTTGAGAGAAGACGCCCGAATCTGGTGGGATATTATGTCGCAAAGAAAGAATGTTGCAGTTATGACCTGGGAAGAGTTCAGAAACATTTTTAATGAGAAGTATTACAGTGTCTCAGTTCGAGCTACGAAGGTTGATGAGTTTACAAATTGGACTCATAATCGAATGAGGGTTACTGAGTATGCTTTGAGTTTGATTGGTTAGCGAAGTTTGCTCCGGATTTGGTGCCGAATGACATGACACAAAAGATTGGTTTGTGCGGGGATTGAATGTTATGATCGCCCGTGATGTCAAGATAACTTTGGATCTGGGGACTACCACTTATGCACAGGTAGTGGACAAGGCCCTTACAGCTGAGGGGGCCAAGAATCAGATATGGAGAGAGGGTGCTGCTAGGCGTGATGCTCAGAGGACAGTGCCTCCTTTCACTGGATCTAGTCGAGGTAGTGGCCCTAGTGAGCAAAAGAGAAAGGCCCAGACTCTTTTGTTCATCCTAGCTCGGATAGGGGGCATGGGGTGCTTTCGGTGGCCGTCAGGGCAGGGGAGACAACTGGAGGAATTTCCTAGTGTGTCCTCGGTGCCACTAATGACATCAGGGAGAGTGTAGGATCAGGGCCTGCTTTACTTGTGGGAGTATTAGTCACTTGAGGAAGGATTGCCCACAAGTCAGGAAGGAAGAGCTAAAGCAAAGCGTCAGTCTCACTCTTGTCAAAGTATGCTAGCCCCTCAGTCGTGACAGGTCAAATTTCTAGTGTTAGTTCTTCTTTTACTGCATTGATTGATTCAAGGGCAACTCATTCATTTGTTTATGCTAGAGTGATAGATCATCTGTGTAGACCTAGTGATTTGTATGCTAGGGGATTTAAGACTTTGTTGCCAACCGGGGAACTAGTAGTCTCTAGGAGATGGGTTAGAGCATTTCTAGTAGAGATAGGCAGTAGGGAGTTGTCTGTTGATCTGATTGAGTGAGCAATGGATGACTTTGATATATTCCTAGGGAAGGATTGGTTAGGGAAGTACGGGGCGATGATTGATTGCAAGCGAAGAATGGTGACCTTTGAACCAGAAGGGGAGGTACCTTTTGTATTCATGGGGACAGTGAGTGGACCACGAGTACCTATGATTTCAGTACTAAAGGCTAGAGATCTGATGCAGGAGGGTTGCATAGGATTCTTAGCAAACATTGTAGATATTTCTAGAGTTGGTTCGGTTGGACCGGGTGAGACTAGACTAGTATGTGAATTTCCTGATTTGTTCCCCGCAGACTTGCCAGAGGTTCCACCACGCTGGGAGATTGAGTTCGTCATAGAGTTGGCACCAGGGACAGAGCCAGAATCTAGGACACCTTATAGAATGGCTCCGGAAAAATTGAAGGAACTAAAGATTCAGTTGCAAGAGTTACTAGATTTGGGATTCATTAGACTGAGTTTTTCACCATGGGGTGCTCCAGTGTTGTTCATCAAGAAGAAGGATGGATCCTTAAGGATGTGTGTCGACTACAGAGAGCTGAACAAGCTAGCCATTAAGAACAAGTACCCACTACCTAGGATCGACGACTTGTTTAATCATCTACAAGGGAAGACAATGTTCTCTAAGATTGACCTTTGGTCAGGTTACCACTAGTTAAGGATTAAAGAGGAGGACATACCAAAGATTGCTTTCCACACGAGGTATGAACACTATGAATTCCTAGTTATGTCCTTTGGATTAACCAATGCCCCAACATCCTTTATGGATTTTATGAATAAGGTCTTCAAAGACTATTTGGACAAGTTTGTGATCGTATTCATTGGCGACATACTGGTGTACTCTCAATCAGACACAGGCACGAGCAACATCTACGCTTAGTGTTACAACAGTTGAGGGAGCATAGGTTATATGCTAAGTTTAGCAAGTGTGAGTTTTGGTTACCCCAAGTAACATTTTTGGGTCATATTTTCAGTAAGGAGGGGATTCAGGTTGACCCAAGCAAGACTGAGGTAGTGAGAGATAGGCCTAGGATGAATAGTGTACTAGAGGTTAGGAGCTTTTTGGGATTGGCAGGGTACTATCGGCGGTTCGTCAAGGGATTCTCCAGAATAGCCACACCATTAAACAAATTGACGCGTAATAAGACTAAGTATGTGTGGACAGATAGGTGTGAGAACAGTTTTAAGGAATTGAAGCGGCGACTGATCACCGCTCCAGTATTGAGTCTGCCATCAGACAATGAGAAGTTTGTAGTCTATTGTGAAACTTCCATACAGGGTTTAGGGTGTGTACTGATGCAGGTCGATAAGGTAATAGCCTACGCATTGAGATAGGTGAAGGAGTATGAGCAGAGATATCCCACACATGATTTGGAATTGGCAATGGTGGTATTTGCACTTAAGGTTTGGAGACATTATCTATATGGCGAGAAGTGCAAAATATACACCGACCATTAGAGTTTGAAGTACTTATTTACTCAGAAGGTCTGAATTTGCGCCAGAGACGCTGGCTAAAATTGGTAAAGGATTATGATTGTGACATTCTGTATCATCATGGGAAGGCCAATGTAGTGGCCGATGCGCTGAGTCGGAAGGGCCCAGGACAATTGTTCAGTTTGAGGCAAATATCAGATAAGTTAGCTGAAGAGATGACTAGAGCAGGTATAGAGTTGGTGGTTGGTTGGTTAGCCAACATCACTCTTCAGTCTACGCTCCTTGAAAGGATCAAGGAGGTATAGGGGAGGATCCCCAGTTGAGAGAGCACAAAGATAGCGTCTTAGCCGGAGCGACTAAAGACTTTTCTATTTCGGAGATGGGATTACTGAAGTACAAATGTCGGATTTGCGTTCCGATGGATTCGGGTATCCGACGAGAAATTATGGATGAGTCTCATAGCACTCCCTATTCTTTACATCCGGGTACGACAAAGATGTACAAAGATTTGAGAACTCTATATTGGTGGTCAGGAATGAAGAGGGATGTGGTGGATTATGTGGCAAAATGCTTAACTTGTCAGCAGGTAAAGGTTGAACATCAGAGGCCAGCAGGGTTGTTGCAGCCTCTAGGGATTCCAGAGTGGAAATGGGAGGATATCGCCATCGACATCGTGGTTGGATTACCGAAGACCGTGGGACAACATGATTCCGTGTGGGTGATTGTGGATAGGTATACCAAATCCGCCCACTTTTTTCCTGTGAGGACGATTTATACTGTGGAGTAGTATGCTGAATTGTATGTGAAGGAAATCGTGCGGCTACATGGGGCTCTGAAGTTGATAGTATCTGACAAGGACCCCACCTTCACCTCCATGTTTTGGGAGAGCCTGCAGAAGGCTATGGGCACACAATTGCAGTTTAGTACCGCTTATCATCCTCAGACAGATGGATAGTCTGAGAGGACGATTCAGATACTGGAGGATATGTTACGAGCATGTGTGTTGGATTTTGGGGGATCTTGGAGTAAGTATCTCCCTTTGATTGAATTTTTGTACAATAACAGTTATCAGGCGACTATCAGAGTGGCTCCGTATGAAATTTTATATGGGAGGAAGTGTAGATCACCTATCCATTGGGATGAGATGGGTGAGAGGAGATATCTAGGTCCTGAGGTTGTTTAGAGGACCAATAAGGCGATTGAAAAGATTAGAGCTTGAATGCTCGCCTCCCAGAGTCGCCAGAAGAGCTACTCAGACTTGAGATGTAGGAGTGTAGAGTTTCAAGTCGGTGACCATGTGTTTCTCAGAGTTTCTCCCTTGAGAGGGGTGAAATGGTTTGGTGTACAGGGCAAGCTGAGCCCTAGGTTTGTTGGCCCCTTTGAGATTCTGGAACGGGCTGGAGAGGTAGCTTACATATTGGAAATGCCTCCAGCTCTATCAAGGGTTTACAATGTGTTTCATGTATCCATGCTCCGGAAGTATGTATCAGATTCTACGCACGTGCTGAGTGAACTTGGAGCTGGATCATGATTTATCATATGAAGAGAAGCTAGTTCAGATTCTTGACTGAAAGGATAAATTCTTGCAGAGCAAGACCATCGCCTTAGTGAAATTGCTGTGGAGGAACAACAAAGTGGATGAGGCGACTTAGGAACTTGAGACAGATATGCGGGATAGGTATCCTGAGTTATTCAGGTAGTTTTGAGTATGAAATTTTTGTAAGGAGGGGATAGTTGTAGCATCCCAAATTTGCTAATAAGGATTTCATTAGCGTGTCAGGAGGGCAATAATATATTTAATTATGTTAATACGTGAATTTGATGATTATGTGATTAGAAATTCATGTTTAGGTGAATTAAATATGCATGTGGGCCCCATTTGGTTATTAGGGGCATATCTGTAATTTTAGCCCATTGAGGACATAAATGAATTGTATATTGTGAGTGAGACCACGAGGGAGTGGTGATATATTTGTGATGCACGATCCGAGACGGTTCTAGGGAGCAATTTAGCTAGAAAATCACAACGGGGGTCGAATACCCAGCTTGGGAGGAGCTTAGGGGTATTTTGGGAACGTATTATGTGTTCGGGATTTTTTGAGTAATGGGTAGTAGTTTAGTAATGATTTGGACATGATGGGATTAAACGGGGATTTATGGGAACACTCGAGGAATTAGCGAGATTTGGCAATTGACAAAATTGCCCCTTGGTAGCACTTGAGGATTTAGATGGACTTAAGGGTAATTTGGACTTTTTCCTAGGGGATAAGCTTAAGCTCATGAGCTGCTGAGATGTTAGAAGGATGTTGGACCCTAACTTTAGCATGAGTTCACTTACTCAGCTCGGGTACAACTGGTAGGTAAATACATGGAAAGGTAACCAAGTAGAATATCTAGTTATTAACCATGTGAGCAGCTCGAGACTCGAAATGGTCAAATGGAATATTAGGCGTCCTGGACTTATTACGAGCCTAGCGCCAGATAGTTGTCAAGCTTAAGCTCGTATGAGATATTCAGCTCATGAGGACCTAGATATAATGCATATTAAAGGATCCCAAGAGACTCGGGGATTCTTTATATGTTCATTAATGACCAGGCTGCATCATATTTATGTTATTTATTACCCAAGATAGCAGGAACGTGTTTATTATGTTATCTGATCATATCCCAATGTAAATGGGAATAATCTATATTAATTATATACCATATGTGTAATTACGCGTTTTGTTTGCACGGTGACCCAAGCGTGTCCATGAAATTCTCCTATAAATACTAGGAATATTGGGCAGGAAAGGGGACCATTATTATGTACTATCGAAACTCTGCCAAAATAGAGAGAGGAACAGTAATAATATTGACTCGTGGACTAGGTGGATTTTAACCACTGAACCACGTAAAATTTCGGTGCTTTTGAGCGAGTTCTTGTTATTTCATTGCGATTTACTACTAAGCACTAATCTGCCCTTTTTACTTCTTAATTTCTTGTTGGCGAAAAAATGCCTCAACAGTTTGGTGTCTTCATTGAGAGAGAATTAGTGCTACACAAATCCCAGTCCATTTTTCGTCATGGTGATCACTTGCTCATGCATGATAATGACACAGAACGACCTGGTGGGCAGGAGGCCCATCATACCGGTGTTCCCAATGAAAGGGGACCAGATGATCAACAACATCTGGGAAAGCAACCGGTGGATCAGGGCGATACTGGGAGTTCGGTGCCATCACCGCCAAATCCTGATCCAGGCTATCTGACTACCATCGAAATGGAAAACATGCAGCTGAGGAGCCATCTCGCTAGGGCAAACAAGCAGATTGAGGAGGCTTTGGCTCAGTTACCCCCTCTTGAAACCGACGTTAATGTTGGAAAGAGGCAAAGTGGATCTCATAAGTCCCACAGGAATAACCGATCCAAACCAAATCAATCTGTCAGGACCACCACTCCAAGTTATGTGCCTGCGGGGAGAGATCACCAAAATGCTCGGCCTAGTGACCATCATAGGGGTCGTCAACATGTCAGTCGGTCAGTCAGGGCTGCAACCCCAAGTTCGATGCCTTCTTCGCATGCCCCCAGGAATGTCCATGACAGGCTCGCAAAGGCATAATGCTCCAACAAATCCTTTCGTACCACGATCGGATCACCGGGCACCGAGATCTAGGGACGTTGGAATAGAATAGAGACAGGCTAATCTAGTCTGTCCTGATGGAACAAGGATAGCCTCACCAATAAGGCATCCTCTGTCACCTATAAGACATCTGACACCACCTCGTCCTCAACGAGATATTCTAGCTTATGGGGACAGCAGGAGAAATCCTCCCCTATTCGCGAATACTTCCGCTCCATGAACGCGTGTTGAGAATCCAATCCCTCGATCTCAACCACGAGCTGTAAGCTTCGCAAACAAAAGTTACTGGACCGAAAGTCATCGTAGCGGCAAGTCTGAGAGCGACCTAAGAAATCACTTGAGTTCAGCACAAAGCCCTCGGTATGACCCGCAACCCGACTTGCGCGATCAACTGAACTCGCAGAGAAGGTATCTAGCTCAGGATGAAGGTGTTAGCTATACTCGACACGAAGGAGGTCCATCAATAGTATGTGATAGTGGGAATGCCTCACCGAACCAAGCTCGAGCTTAGAGGGACAATAACTTGTCAAACGCGTATGATAGGACAGGAGCTGTTGAACAACCCCTAGTTAACCTAGGGACTAGGTACCAAACCCTCGGGAGACTAACTCTAATGGAAGAGCAAATGAAAAGACTTTTATCTGGAAAAGAAAAGGATGATTGTGACTTAGACAAGGAGCTTGAGCCTTTCGCTCCAAGCATTTTGGCGGCAACATATCCTATGTGTTTTAGGATGCCCCACATGTCAAAATTTGATGGAAATGGAGATCCGTCCGATCACCTCGAAATGTTTAACACCATGATGATGGCCAACAATGTCGGGCTTGATCTAAGGTGTATCTTGTTCCCTGCAACTTTAGTCGGGGCTGCCAGGCAGTGGTTTAAGCAATAAAAGAGGCATTCCATAAGCTCGTGGAAGAAATTTTCTTCCTATTTCAAAAAAGCATTTCGAGCTTCACAGGCAGCTCGGGTTGAGGCTAATTCTTTGGCAAACATGAAGCAACAACTTGGCGAGACACTGAAGGCATATCTAAGCAGATTTGCCAATGTTGCTGCACGAGCTAGGGATGTTGATGATAGTTCCAAGCTCATGGCATTGAGGACGGGAATCCTTGTCGGGGACGACTTATGGCAGGAACTCCAAAGAAAAGGAGTTAAGATCATAGACGAATTATTAGCTCACACTCAAGAGTGGATAAACTTGGAGTAGGTGCGAGCTTTTATTGCAGGAATCAGCCAGACCCCTGTCCAACCCGTAGGAGCGGTAATTGATGTTGCAGGTACGGCTCAAACCATTGCCCAAAATAACCAAGGGGGGAATAACAAAAGGAAGGGGAATGGTGAGGGTGACTAGAGCGGGACGAAGAAAAATAAGTATGGGGAAAATTTTTAACCTGTCTACGCTACTTGTAATGACCTAATGGACACCCGAGAGCACATTTTTCTGGCAAATTCTAATTGCCTTCCATGGAAGAAGCCAGAACCTTTGAGGAACCAAAGGGCGAAGAGAGATTCCTCAAAATTCTGCCGATTCCATAACGACATCGGTCATAACACTGATGACTGTCGGTAGTTGAAGGATGAAATCAAAACTCTCATCAGAGCTGGACCATTGGCCCAATACGCTCGAAATCGAATAGTCTCTAATCAACCCACCAGGCAGAACCCTCAATCGGTCCCTGTAGGTCTGATAGGTCAAACTGAAGCATAGGCAAATCAGGTCGAACCCCCTCCGATAGTAAGGGAGATAAAACCACTATTGCAGGAGGACCACATTTGGCGGGCATGAGCAGCGGGGCCCAAAAGTGGTACATTAACGAGCTGAAGGCTCATAACAGGGTGGAGTTCGTTCCAGAGGAACGATTATTGAAGTAGCAGTGAATTGAAAAGAAACCAATCATTTTCATGGAAGAGGATGCTAGCCATGTCCAATTCCCACCTAATGATCCACTGGTGATAATCGTTCATCTCGCCAACCGAAGGGTCCGAAGGACACTAGTGGATAATGGAAGCTCTGTGAATCTACTTTTCAGGTCCACCCTGGAAAAAATGGGGTTATCCGTAATTGATTTGAAGGCAACCTCAATGACTCTGTACGAGTTTTTGGGTGAAGGGTCAGCACCCATCGGGACAATCGGATTGGTGGTGACGTTGGGAGAAGAATCACGAATTGTTTCCAAAGTACTCGAGTTTGTGGTAATCGATTGTTCAACCACATACAATGCGATTTTGGGTTGACCTACGCTGATGGAATTTGAAGCCATAACCTCTATCTGCCACCTTGCAGTGAAATTCCCCTCACCTATGGGGATATGTACAATCAGAGGCGATCAGCTCGCTGTTAGGGAATGCTATAGCAGTTCTATGAAGGGAAAATCACATTTCGGGCAGCAAGCAATGGTCATAAATGACGAAGGTGAGGAATCCCAGGAAGTGGAAGTAGAAGTAACTCATGGGACGAAAGAACCTCAGCAGGAAAAGGATAGTGAGGGTGCCCAACGCGACAACATTGACCTGCGGATCATCGAAGATAGATCAGAGCTCAAAGCCATAGAAGAGCTCGAGGAAGTAAACATCGATCCCAAGGAATCTTCAAGAGTCGTGAAGATTGGAAAGAATCTTGATGACAAAAGAAAGGCGGAGCTGGTCGATTTTTTACAGAAAAACATGGATGTCTTCGCTTGGTCACATGAGGATATGGTGGGAATTAATCTGAATATAATAATGAACACTTTAAATTTGGACAAGAATGGGCCTGCAAAATCCCAAAAACTGAGACTTTTGGGAACGGCCCGAGCTGAAGCCCTTGAGGAAGAAGTAGCTCGGTTATTGAAATGCGGGTTTATCTGAGAGGCAAACTACCTGATCTGGGTAGCCAATCCTGTGCTAGTCCCAAAGCCAAACGGGAAGTGGAGAACCTATATCGACTTCTCCGACCTAAACAAAGCTTGTCCCAAGGACTGTTTCCCGCTACCAAAGATTAACCAGTTGGTAGATGCCACAGTAGGTCATGAGCTCATGTCTTTCATGGACGCGTACTCTGGATATAACCAGATCATGATGAACCCTACAAACCAGGAGCATACTAGTTTCATGACCGAGCATAACATATATTGCTACAAAGTTATGCCATCCAGATTGAAGAATGTCGGGCCATATACCAATGCTTGGTTAACAAGATGTTGGCAAACCAGGTCGGGAGAAATATGGAGGTGATGTCGATGACATTCTTGTCAAGTCAAAGACTGTCGAAAACCATGTATCCGATCTAGAAGAGTGTTTTGGAATATTAAGGAGGTATGACATGAAGCTGAATCCCCAGAAATGCACTTTCGGGGTGGCAACTGGAAAGTTTTTGGGATTCATAGTCAACACGAGGGGAATAGAGGCAAATCCTGAAAAAAAAAATCAGATCATTGTTAGAAATTCCATCACCTAGGTCGCGTAAAGAAGTTCAAAGCCTAATTAGAAGGGTGGCGACTTTGAATCGCTTCATTTCAAAATCCATTGATAAGTGTTTGCCATTCTATAACTTGCTGAGAGGAAACAAGAAATTTGAGTGGACTGAGGAGTGCGAACAGGCATTCCACGACCTAAAAATGCATCTGGCTGAGCCCCCGGTATTGTCTAAACTAATATCTAGAGAGTCTTTGTTCCTTTATCTGGTCGTGACAGAGGATTCAGTCAGTGCCGTGCTAGTTTGAGAAGAAGACCATGCTTAGAAACCAGTGTATTATGTAAGCAAGAGGCTTCTTAGAGCTGAGTCACGATATCCACTGATAGAGAAGCTAGCATTCTATCTAATATTGGCTTCCAGTAAAATCCGGCCATACTTCCAGTCCCATTCTATCAACGTCTTAACCGACCAACCTTTAAGGCAGGTTTTGCAAAAGCCTAAAACGTCGGGACGTCTTTTAAAATGGGCCATCGAACTTAGCCAGTTTGAGATATCGTACAGGCCACGGACTTCGATCAAGAGTCAGGCCCGTACTAATTTAATGGCTGAATGCACCAGCTTTTAGGACAAGTTCATGGGAGAGCCGGTGCAGGAATTATGGAAAAGCTTCATTGACGGGTCGTCAAACAAGAACAGATCAGGAGCGGGGATCATCTTAATATTGCTAGAAGAGCATAGGTTCCATACATCTATGAGATTCATATTTGAGGCATCCAATAACGAAGCAGAATATGAAGCCCTGTTGGCAGGACTGAGGGAGGCAAGAGAGCTAAAGGTGAAAGTCATCCAGTGCTATAGTGATTCCCAGCTTGTGGTGAATCAGGTATTGGGACAATACCAAGCTCAAGGCATCAAGATGGCGGCCTACCTAGCTAAGGTAAAGGGAGAACTTTCTGAATTTGAGTACAACTCTATTGAACAGATACCCCGTGAGCAGAATTCTAACGCTGATGCTTTGGCACAACTTGCTACCACGAAAGAGGCTGAAGCATTAAATGTAGTGCCAATGAAGTTCTTGGAGAGCCCAAGTGTAACATGAGAAGCAACGGAGGTTAGAATGATTGACATAAGACTGACCTGGATGACTCCTATAATTGAGTATCTCGCAACTGGAAAGTTACCTGATGACAGAAAAGACTCGAGAAAAATACTCGATCAAGCTCCAAGGTACGTAATAGTCGACGAGACCTTATATCGGCGTGGCCATTCACTGTCTCTCCTGCGATGTGTTCTGCCTGAGGAAGCAAAAACCATTTTGCAAGAAATACACGAAGGTTTTTGTGGAGAACATGCTGAGGGCAAAACCTTGTATGGAAGGTACTCAGACAGGGCTATTTTTGGCCCACTTTAATGAAAGATTCGATCTCGTATGTCCAGAAGTGTGACAAATTCCAGTGTTTCTCCATAGTTTCTTGAGCTGCTCCAGTCGAGCTAACAATGATTACATCCCCGCGGCCATTTGCAGCATGGGGAATTGATCTGATAGGTTCCCTACCAATGGGAAAATGAGGAGTTTGATATGAGGTAGTGGCAATCGATTATTTCACGAAGTGGGTAGAAGAATAATCTCTGGCAACCATCACTTCAAAGAAAGTCCTGAATTTTGTGGTAAAAAGTATCATTTGTCGATTTGAACTCCCTAAGAAGATCGTGTCAGATAATGGAACACAATTCAATAGTGATCTCTTCACAAACTTTTGTGAAAGATACGGCATAACAAAAGTTTCTCATCAGTAGCATACCCACAAGCCAACGGGCAGGTCGAGGCTGTGAATAAGACCCTTAAGGCGAGCTTGAAGAAGAGGTTGGATGAAGCCAAAGGATTATGGCCTGACAGCTCCTGCAAGTACTCTGGGCCTACCGAACTTCTCACAGAACCTCCACGGGGCACACTCCTTTTTCCCTAACTTTTGGAAGCACGGCCATGCTTCCAATTAAAGCAATGGTAATTACTCACAGGCAAAGGACATTTGATCAAGAACAGAATAACAGGCTACTTAACGCATCTCTCGATCTGATCGAAGAAAAATGAGAGGAATCGCAATTACAGCTCGCCCATTATCAACAAAAGATCACTCGCTATTTCAATTGAAAAGTCAAGGGGCGTAGACTGGGATTAGGCGACCTGGTTCTCCGAAGGGTCTTTTTGGTGAATAAAGACCCTCAGGATGGTGTGTTGGGCACAAATTGGGAAGGAGCAAACAAGATTGTAGAGGTCTTACACGAAGGAACTTTTAAGCTGGCTCGACAGAATGGGAAAGTAGTCCCACGGACTTGGAATGCTCTTCACTTGAAAAAGTATTATCAATAGTACTACCATCAATGTAAGGCTAGTTTATAAAATTCGTTCCAATTAAATAACAGATGGATTATTAAATAACCACTTCTTATTTTTATTATTACAAGCTCGTGTTCTCATAATTGTAAAAGCAACTAGGAAAGTTTATACATTCTGGTTGCTTCGGGGGCACATAACTAAGGTCGATGAGTTTTTTTTTTTAAATTAAGCCTACTCGGATAAGATTAAAAACTTAGAAGCTTGGAAAAATTGATTATTCAATGGCTTTTTAAAACTCGAGTTTTTAATAAACCTAGTACAAACTAAGGATTAATTCATCTAAAACCCTAGATATAACCAGGTCCGAAACTTAGAAGCTAGAAAAAATTGATTATTCAAAGGCTTTTTAAAGCTTGAGATTTCAATTAACCAAGCGCGAACTAAGTTTAAGTCATCGAAAACCCTGGATATAACCAAGTCCGGGGCCTGATTCTCAACAGGTATAACGCTATTAAGCTTATTAAAAACCCTGGACATAACCAGGTCCAAGGCCAGATTCTTAACAGGTAAAGTGGAAATAAGCAAGAAGAACCTTGGATACACCCAAGATTGAAATAATCTACCTCGATCTAAAGACGATTCTTAAGATTTCAAATGTGCAAAAGTCTAAGAATTCATAAACATGATAATAGTAAAGAAGACAAACAGATTACAAGTCAGATGTATATTTAAAAGAAATCCTTGAGCTAAGCTTGGAGGCAATTGTTTTTATCCCAAGGGATTGTTGGAAAATTATTACAAAAGAAAATCATAAATGAGATCATTGGGCTCCGTCAGCTCATCCCGTCGAAGTAACCTCCTCACCATCTCCCTTCACTGCTCCGGAAGCCTCACCAGTTTCTGAGGGATCTTGCAAAAGCCAAGCCTTGAATTTAGCAAGGTATGGATCCCATAGCCCGAGCTCCATGAAGGAGAAGTTCCTGTCCTGGTTGAAAGCCCAGCAATGGTAAAGCATCTCCTCCATGGTTGATGATGACAATGCCGCTTCCTCCTTGGATTTAACTTCAGCCTTGAGTAGATTCTCTTTGAGCTCACCATTCTCGACCTGAAGTTGTTTAGCACGGCGGTTCGCCTCTGCGACCTGAGCTTGGGAGGTGGACAATGCGGTCTTTGCGGCCTGCTCGCCTTCTTAGGAAGAGATAAGAGCAACCTTAGTAGCATGCTCATTCTTCTGAGAAACTGTCAAGGCAGCTTTGGCGGCATGCTAGCTTTCCTGAGCAACATTTAGGGCAATCTTGCCAGCGACCAGCTCAGCTCAGATCTCTTCATTTTTGGCCTTAGCACAAGCTATGCTTCATTATTGGGCCAAGACAAGCTATAGAATAACAAAATATTTTTTTTAAAAAAAAGAGGAAGAACACATAGTAAACAAAAAAGAATCAAATGTGGGAGAAGGACTCATGGTGAGGTTCATCCCCATGGAAAATTTGATGACATCCTCCAGGCTGCGCTCCTCTATAGCCCTCAGATCCCTCGCACTGGCTTTATATGCGTGGCCCACCATGTGACTCGCTTTCTGATACACTATACCTCGAAAGGCCTCGGGGATCTTTTCCAGGTTCTGTGACTCAACTGGTATTCGGACGATGGGGGCCTCAGGTTGAATTACTTGGGGATGTGGAGGCATGTGTCGAGGGGGAGGAGGAAGAACTTTCCCAACGATGACAGTAGTCACCAGAGCTGGCTCCCGAGCGGAGCTCGCGTCTTTACTTTTATAGGGGGATTTTGTAGTGTCCCCTGTTTTAGGGGTGGCCTTCTTCGTCACCCTGGGTCTCTTCACGATGGGGTCCGTTCCGGGCCTTTTAGCCTGAAAGGCAGTCCTTAGGTCAGGAGCTGCTGTCGATTCCATCTCTTCACCTGAAAAGAACGAAAGGGAGTTAATTCATAAAAGTAATGTTTCAAAGATATAAAAAAGGAAGGGGGGGGGGATAAAGATCTTATCCTCCGGGCTGGGGGAGGAATATATTATATGACCAGCTCGGGTGCATGAACTGGGCTAAGCACGACCTCCGACTCTGGGATTAACGGAGGGGAGGGGGAGTCTAAGGGTACAATTTCTTGGATCCTAAGGGGTTCAGGTCTATCCTCGGGGCTGGATTCGTCTACATACTGCCTAAACCCAAGAGTAAATGCCCCCTGGAGCAGAGAAGGCCAAGTCCTAAGGTTGGTTCCGTATTCTTCAAAGATAGAAGATCTAAAGTTTAGTGTGTTGTCAACTACAATGGTTCCTCTGGGATAACTGTGGTCGTAACGTACCACCATGCGATCCATGCATTGGAGGAGATTTACATTTAGGTCCGGATCGTTGGGATGGTGGCTAATGATCTAGTTGGGGTTAAAACGTATTAACCTAAAGCTAGCAGCATCCCGATCTAACTCTCTAAATAGGTATGGGTTACCTTGGCCGGAAGGGCCAGCTGCTACCCCTGACGCAACTCGGTCTGGATCGGGACGCTGATCAGCATTGGGAGCCTGCCTTTTTCGCACAAGAGGCACCTCGTCCTCTTCCTCTTCAGTGTCCTCTGTGGTTGGCAAGGCCTCTTGAGAAGAGGGAAGTTCTAGGATAACTGGGAGCGGAGCTCGGGTCCTTAGGGCTAGTGTTTGACCCTCATGATCAAATTACATGCCAGCATCGTGACATCATTCATGACCTGGTGATAATTTTTTTCCCCAAGGGAAAGATTGGACAGTTTCTCATACTGACCCCTGAGGGTCACATATTTTCCCGTCCTTGCAAATGTAGCTACACGAGGAACAAACTCAGTCAGAGCCTAAGAAAAAGAATATTTTTGAAAGGGACAAAGTTCACGTACTAGGATTACAAAGATAGAGGACTTACGAGAATGATTTAAGTACCGATGTTCGGAGTTCTTGAACCCATTCGACATAAAGAACAAGTCCTTATAATCGTTTGGATGGCTGGGGAGCTCGATGACGAAGGTGGAATTCAGAAACTGCGTAAGGTAGTAGAACCCATCACCTCGCCCTTTCTGTTCGGGGATTGATTTGAGACAGAAGAAATATAAAATATCTGCTGGAGTGGGGACGTCCCACTCATGCTTCAGAAACAAATATTTTAGCCCAGCCAGAAGTCTGTAGGAATTTGGGGGGAGCTGGAAGGAAGCCAACTTGACGTAGTTTAAAAAATCTACAAAATATTGGTCCAGTGGAAGAAATGCACTAGCCTTCAGGTGCTCCTCACTCCAAGCCCCACAATCATCTTGAAAGGGGGCACAGCTCCGCTCTCCTTCAAAGGTAGGTCATGCGAGGAGACTGCCAGTTCCTAGCTCGATGTTATGACTCAGTGGAATTTTTTTTACTCTCCCCTGAGTCGTTATCTTAGAGAATATGTGTTCAGCCTCGAAGAAAGCGTTGGGATTGACGACGACCTCCCTCTCCACCACAGGACCAAAATGTGGGATAGGAGATTCGGAGGCGACCTATTTACCTTTGTGCTTGTGCTGGGTAGATGAGCTTGCGACAGTCTTCTTTGGAGGCGCCATAGTTCAGATTGCCTGACGACAAAGCGACCTAGTTAGTAGGCGACCTAAGATGGTCTATAACTATGGTCGTGGAGATACGGAGGATGAAGAGAAGTACTTTCAACATTTGAAAGTTTATACGAGCTAAAGTTGGTTCTAACCTCATCGCGTGATGCCACGTGATATCCTACGCTACGCACTTTGGGATCCACGTGTCAGAAGTGTCAGACCCACTACTTTCCTTTGGAAAGCAGTTTAGTGCAAAACTGCCTAAGGAATGGTAACCCCTAAGCTACCTGGTATTAAACCTAAGAACCCTTCGATTTTTATACCCCAAACATGTATTCTTTGAAACGATTTATCATTAGGGCTACCCCAGGTTAACCTAGAAATTTGCCCAGTTTTATGAATGTCTTATTTTCAAAATACGTTTGGGTTCGCTCATGGAGCCTATACCGAAACCTATTTCTTATTAGCACTTAGAAATAGCCTAACGATACCAAACAATGAACATTGTTAAAAAAAATCTCATTGGATAACAAAGTACAAGGAAAAGGAAAACTTTTCAAACTAGAGGATAAGGAACTTACAGGAAATATGTACGATTTGAAGAAGATGTATACATGACCACGGGAAGCAACTGAAAAGCTCCTGAAGGTCTGGGATACGATGAAAGGTTCTGGGACTTCTGGAGAAGAAGAAAGGAAACTTGAGAAGTTTGAAAAGGGGGATTTTTCTGAATACAAAGGTGGTGAGATCTGAGGACTGATCATCCTATTTATACGTAAACTATGAAAATTAATCTAGGACATCCAATTGGGTTAGCACGAGATCCAAGGACCAAGATTAAATAGACCAGATGATGGAAAAAAGTTGACAGGACAATTATTTGAGTCCTCTAAACCCGAACAGATGCCAACCACAGGAGACCACGTGTCAAATACTTGAGTAGTAAGCAGGCACGATTTTGTATGACAGAATTCTAAAAGCCCCTACTATGTATATCAGAAAGTGACGACATCAAACACGTGCAGGAGCTTGGGGGGCAAATGTTGTACGCTAACTTTAGCACGAGTTCACTTACTTAGCTCGGGTACAACTGGTAGGTAAATACATGGAAAGATAACCAAGTAGAATATCTGGTTATTAACCATGTGAGAAGCTCGAGACTCGAAATGGTCAAATGGAGTATTAGGCATCCTGAACTTATTACGAGCTCAGAGTCAGATAGCTATCAAGCTTGAGCTCGTATGAGATATTCAACTCGTGAGGACCCAGATATAACGCAGACTAAAGGATCCCAAGAGACTCGGGGATTATTTATACGTTCATTAATGACCAGGCTGCATCATATTTATGTCATTTATTACCCAAGATAGCAGGAACGTGTTTATTATGTTATCTGATCATATCCCAATGTAAGTGGGAATAATCTGTATTAATTATATACAATATGTGTAATTACGCGTTTTGTTTACACGGTGACCCAAGCCAGTCCATGGAATTCCCTTATAAATACTGGGAATATTGGACAGGAAAGGGAACCATTATTCTGTACTACTGAAACTCTACCAAAATAGAGAGAGAAACAGTAATAATATTGACTCATGGACTAGGTGGATTTTTACCACTGAACCACGTAAAAGTTCGGTGCTTTTGAGTGAGTTCTTGTTATTTCATTATGGTTTACTACTAAGAACCAATCTGCCCCTTTTACTTCTTATTTTCTTGTTGCCAAAAAACCGCGTCAACAAAGGAAAACAGAAGGGGAGATAACATTAACTCTTACACTCTCTCTCTCTCTCAAAGTTGGTTCTCTCACTCTCTTTTTGGTGTTTGAGAATTTTGAAGGAATTTGAGAGTCTTAAGCTGAAGAATTGAGGGATCTTGCTTGTTGTGCTTAAGGGAAACAATTCAGGGGAGAATATACCACAGAGGTATGGGTTAATTTAACTTATTTTATTGGTTTTGCTGCTGAATTCTGCTGGAAGTAGAGGCTTGCATGAGAGTGAGTTTTGATTGAATTTTTAATGTTAGTGAGGATTAGGGAGTTGTTCTTAGGTGGATATGATGTCTAGGTTGTGTGGATTCAATTTATGAGTTTAAGTGATGTTTGAAGTATGAAAATGGGGTTTAGGCTCGAGGAAAATGCAGGAAACAGGGGAAAATTTATGGGTCTCGAGCTCGGGTCATGGCCCTTGTAACGCCCTGGCTACCCCAGAACAGTTACGGTGAACGGTGGACCGGAAATTTGACTCACTACCTGAGTCCTTTGGTCAAAACGTGCTCTAAGTGTAATTAACAGGTCAAGGTATAAAACCAATAAAAAGGGAAATGAAGATTTTTATTACAAACCGCTCTGCAGAGCTAAACAAAACATTTACAAGTGATTCTCAGTTCAAAATGGTCATTACAGTTTAAATTTTACAATCCCGCCGACCTAAGCGGCAAAAATAGGGTAAACCCCCTAGTTCCTCTGAGAACTCCTTGGCCGTGGTGGTCAAGCGGCCACATATGTACACATCACCACATCAGCTCTCCACTCAAGGCTAGGTGAGCTTTTCTTTCCCTTTACCTGCACCACATAGCACCCATGAGCCAAAGCCCAGCAAGAAAACATAATACCTTTCATAACATTATCAAATGATTATCATTATAATCACACTGAACATAAAGCTTTCAAACAAGCGAGTGAACATCACATGATTCAAGAGGGAGAGTGGCTGCTAGGTAAGCCACTAGCCTCCAAGTGCTTATTTCATTCATCGACCCTTGAGGTCGGTCAGGCATTAATGCTCTTTGAGCCATTCAATGCTAATGGTCGATTAGATCTAATCTTCGTTGGCTTGCGTGAACCACGCTAAGACCGTTCTGGCTAATAAGTCAGCGCTAAGTGACCAGTGTCCAGTATCACTGCCGAACTTGACTAATCAGTCACAGCTTCACAGCTGACACTAACACCTTTGCCAATTCTGAGTGACCAGTGTCAAGTATCACTGCCGAACTTGACTAATCAGTCACAGCTTCACAGCTGACACTAACACCTTTGCCAATTCTGACCAACGAGTCAGTGCAATGTGACCAGTGCCCAGTACCACTGCCGAACCTGACTAATCAGTCACAGCTTCACAGTTGATATTAGCACCTTTGCCAAACCTGACTAATTAGTCAGTGCTATGCACAAGTGAACAACATATGCTAAGCATTCTATGTTCAATCCATGTCCATATTACACAATCAACATGCCTTACAAATATCCATGCATGTCACACTTGGGGTGCAGTTTTCTTACCTCGGGTCCGAGCTAGAACGAATAAAAGAGTGACCCTGAGAACGATCGACCTTTTGGTCCTTTAGCGGTTACCTGGTCATAACCAAATTATGGGGTTCCATTAATAAAATGAATAATAAAAGGATCCCAAACCAAAACCTAACCTCTGGGACATCAAACACTACTCAACCGGGTAGTAGGTTCAACCCCGAGGCCTTAGGTTTGAATTCCCATGCTTAAAAGCACTTTTCTGGCCAAAATGCCCTGTTGGGCCGCGGCTCACCCTCCTGTCAGAGGCGTTTCCACCTCTGAAGCCCTCTTAGGCCGCGGCACACCCTAGACAGACCGCGGCTCATTACGCATTTCAGCCCAGAAATCAGCACGCACCAGCAAACTCCCCTGCGTTTTCCCTCTCAAACCAGTCCTTCAAACCAACTCAAAACCTCTTCCTAACACCCATTTAAACCTCCAAACATCACCCATAACTCCCCCTCATCATAACCCAAGCAAAACACCACAAGAACTCCCCTTGATTCCAACTTCCCACACCAAAATCAAGAGCTGAAATCCTAAAGCGAAAACAGAGCAAAACCAGTAAAACAATGGATAAAACTCACCTCAAATTCGAAACCAAACCCTCTCAATGGCTGAGCTATGTCTACAACCTCAACCTCCAAGTTCCCTAGCTTAATTCCACACCGTGAGCTCAAAACTCCAAAGAGGAAGAAGAAAGAGATGAACGTACGGGAAGGATGAAGTAAACTCTGTTTTTGGTTCTGTTTTACAGCCATCTAAAACCATGTATATCCAAATCCCAAATGACCAATATACCCCTAGGTCTAATAAAGCTTCTAAAACCACTTCAAGGGTAATTTTGGTATTTTCCACCTATTCCGTTAATCATAATTAACGCTTCCCAATTCCCGCTAATCTCAATATTCTCAAACACCAATATTTCACATCCCGTTACCCTTTAATGCCCGGTAACACTCTAATCATTAAAACACCCCGAGACTCACACCGAGCCCCGAGCTTAAACCTGTTATGACCAAACCGATAATTAACATTCCTTGATCGTCTCATGCCAAATGGCTCGAACAAACCCACATCATAATGTGGTCTCATAATATGTCACCAACATGCGTACAAATAATCAATTTACCCTCAACGGGCCAAATTACCATCACACCCCTGTAATTAGAAATATGGACTCACATGCATGCATTTCACATCATATCATAATATAATCAGCATATACATGTATTTTATCAATCAATAACATAATTAAGCAAGTATGGCCCTCCCGGCCTACTGTTCACGATGTTAAACACATCGAGGAATTCGGGGCATTACAACCCTGTTCTTCAGACGTCACGGCCCGTGTGTGTCGAAGAGGCTGGGAGCCTCTGTCTGCCTAGGCGCGCCGCAGCACAAGGTATAGGTGTCACGACCCGTGTCCCCTAGTAGAGAGGTGTATTCGCCTCTGACTTGAGTGCGCCGCAACCCTTAAGAAGGGTTGGGCCGCGGCTCAAATGCAGAATTTTGGCTGTTTAAAGGTTTTTAGCTCAGGAATTCAAATGTTAAGGTTCAAGAAGGTTTCTACTACCCAGATTGGTAGAATCCAAGGTCCTGGATGCTAGATTTATATTCAGAAGTTATTTAATGGGTTAGAACTTGATGGATGGTTATTATGAATGTGTTGTGACTAGGTTTTCAGCGAGGCTCGGGTTAGAGGACTGTGCTCGAGATTGCGATGCTCAGATAACTTGGGACACAGGTAAGAGAACTGTTGTACCCATAGAGCAGGGCGTAGCCCTATTATTTGTATTGAGGGGCGTAACCCTATTGTTTGTATTGCGGAGCACGACCCTATTGACTGAATTGCTGGGAGTAGCCCTAGTGTTTAAGTTTAGTATATGTTTAAATATCTATTGTTATTATGTTATGTGATGCATATTTGTGAGTGAACGACGAAGGCCTGGAATGGCAAAGGTCGGGAATGGCGAAGGCCGAGAACGGTAGGAAGCCGAGTACGGCAAGGGGTCGGGAATGACTTTGAGCATGTGGAGTGCAAGCCATTAGGGTGAGATCCTCCTATGATGCTGGAGACATCCTCTCGGTGAAGACCGGAACCCAGGGCCTGGTAAAGCACCTGGGACGACATGGCCGCTATATGTTAGCATGTTGACTACTTTGTTATATGTTGTTGATATATATGCATATGTTAACTATTTTGTGTTGAGTTTTCTTACTGGGCTTCGGCTCACGGGTGCTCTATGGTACAGGCAAGGGCAAAGAAAAGGTCGACCAACCATGAGTATGGAGAGCGTGGAGCGACGGGTACATGTTCGGCCTGCCTGGCCGCCACGGCCAGGGTTATTTTGGGAAGATGTAATGTATTGATTTATTTGTCGCTTAAGTCGACCGTAACTATATTTTTGAGATATGAAGTATTTTCTAAACAATATTTTGGGATCCCAAATGTGTAACTCTTTACGATTTCAATGAATGACCATGTTTTTATGTTAAATGTCTTAAAACGACTTTTATTCTAGTTTAGCTACACTTTTAACCTAAAACCTTGATTAGTGAGCTAATGGCACATTTTTAACTCACTTAGTAACGGTTCTAAGGAAGTAGGGCATTACATTTCTCTTCTGATAAATGGGGCCACTACCTCGGCTAGAACCAGTGAAGGGAGGCACCGTCTTCTAAGCATCACGCCTTGCGGCACCTTCTTTCCATATCTAATCTTCGACACCCTCAGCAATAAGGGCTTTTTCCACTACCTGGGCATAAGTGGTAGTCCTCGGATCCAATGTTATCTTGACATCCCGAGTTATCAATACATTCAGCCCCCGTATAAAGCAATCCCTTCGTCCCATATCAATACGCACTAGATCCGGTGCAAACTTAGCCTAACTTAATTCTTAGCCCTTTAATACCACCAAGGGCAAATTTGAAATTTGTACCATTCCCGCTAATTCCTCGAGTATTCCTATAAATTTCCAATTAATCTCGACATACCAAAATACTCGCTAAATAGCTACCCATTACTCGGTAAATCCCGAACACACGCTAACCACCCAAAATACCCCTAGGCTCACCCAGAGCCGGGTATTTGACCCTGTTGTGACTATTCCGCGTAACCGCTCCCTAGGACTGCCTCTGATCACACATCTATAATATATCTCCAGAATACTCTGGTCTCAGACATATCACAAACACAACACACACTCATATAAATATATATACCCTCAATGAGTCAAAAATTACAAATATGCCCTTAAAAACACGAACGGGCCCACATGCATATTTAATTCACTTAAACATGCATATCTAGTCATATAATAATACAATTTGAGTAATCACGCACCAATACACATACATCACAATCAATCACGTAATAATACGATTAAATCATTTATTTCCCTCCTGGCACGCTAATCAAGGAACCAAACCTTATTAGCAAATTTTGGACGTTACATAACTCTAACCAAAAATTTCATCGAGCCTTTATCGAGCACTAATCGAGCACCATCGGGCACCATATATCGAGCCAAAATCGAGCACCATCGAGAACTTAACAGAACCTACACCCTCTGGATATTATCGAGCCCCTATTGAGCTCCCATCGAGCATATATCGAGAAACTACTAAACCAAATTAGGCACAAACCATGGGCTTTGGTGATGGTTTTGTGTGTGAGAGAGAGAGAGAGAGAGAGAGAGAGGGAGAGGGTTTTGGTGTTCTTGATATAATGGGAGGGATATTTTGGGCAGATGAGGAATGTTTAGCATCAAATTGAAAGAGTGAATAATAGTGATAATTTGTGGAAATGGTAGAGACTATTAAGCATAAATAGTGAAATTTCCCTTTGCAAGTCCAAACTTAAAACTATAGTTTCAGGAGTTACCATTTGCTTCTCTTCAAAACAACTATTAATAATTAACTATTTTGTTAACATTAACATTTTTTTTAAACAATTAACATTAACATTTTTTTAAACAATTTTGTTAAACATAAGAAAATTCGTCTCATAGCCATTTATTATAGAATAAATAATATTTTTGCCCCCTGAACTTTTAACACTAACACTACTAGATTGTCCCCTAAAATATACGATTGGTTAAAATTTCCCTATGAACTATTGATACTACCATATCGTGCCCCTATTACAATTTGTATAAAATAATTAGCATTTTTACCCCCAAACTTTAACAACTACCAAATTGTGCCCCCTTTAATTATAAAAATTTAAAAATCTATTTTCTAATTAATTTTTAAACAAATAAAAAAATTCAATAAAAGAGTAAAATTATTTAAAATTCCTTTTAAATACATTTAAGTTTAAAAATATTTTTTAAAAGAAAAACTAAGTTGTTACAAATAAAAAAACGTATTCCCTTCTTTTTTATTCTTTTTTAATATACTTTTTAAATTACTTTCTATTCTTTCATTTTTCCTAATGTTTTTAATTAATTAAGTTTTATATATTTCTTTTAAAATTAGTACATTTTAAATTTGTAATATTTTATATATATTTAATTTTTAAAATGAATTTAGGGGCAAAAATGAAAGAATAGAACGTAATTAGAAAAAATTAATAAAAAAGAATACAGAAGAAGAAGGGAATATGTTTTCTTTAATTGTAACAATTTAGTTTTTCTTTTAAAAAATATTTTAAACCTTAAATATATTTAAAATGAATTTTAAATAACATTAGTCTTTTATTGAATTTTTTTTAATAATTTTTCTTTAACTTTTTAAGAACTAATAGAAAAATAGATTTTAAAATTTTTATAATTAAATGGGGCACAATTTGGTAGTTGTCAAAGTTTGGGGGACAAAAATGCTAATTATTTTATGCAAATGATAACAGGGGGCACTATCTGATAATATCAGAAGTTTAGGGGAATTTTTAACTGATCATATATTTTAGGGGACACAATCTGGTAGTGTCAAAAGTTCAGGAGCAAAAATATTATTTATTCTTGAATAAATAACATTTTTTCCTCTCGAACTATGACCACTGTATGATCATGCCCCTCGAATGAATTGCGATGTTAAAAATTCCTCTCGAACTATGCACGTTACTGAAATATGGGACTTCTGTTAGATTTCGTCCTAGGTGGCTAACGGATTGATGATGTAGTATTTTGTCTCTTGATGTGGCAGTGCCATGTGTATAATAATTAGAAATTTTGCCCCCCGAACTTTGACCACTACCAAATTGTGCCCTTTTTATTAAGACTATTTTTTAAAAAATGATAATTAAATCCTTAAAAATTAAAAAATATATATTTTAAAAGATTAAGAAAATAATCAATACTAAAATGTTCAAATTAATTAAATAAAATTCAAATACTCAAAAAAAAAAAATCTAATTAATGGAAAATATATATTTTTGAAATATATATGTTAATATAAAAATTAAAAAATATATCCTACAACAAAAAAATTTCCCCTTTGTCCTCCTTTTAAATTGAATTTTTTTTATTTTTTTTAAGTCTTTCGTCTACCTCTTTAATTAAAAGTTTTTTCTTTGTTTTAGTATTTATTTTAAATGTTCATTCTAAAATAGTTTTAATTAATATTGTAAAAGAAAAAGTAAAAAAGAGTTATTTTTTTATAATTAAATTTTTTTATTTATTAAGGATTTAGTTATTATTTTTAAGAAAAAAACATATATATATTTTTTATAAAATGAGTATAATTTGGTAGTGATCAAAGTTCGGAGGGCAAAATTGATAACTATTCTACACATGGCACGCTACATCAACAGACAATATGCTACGTCATCAATCTGTTAGCCACATAGGACGAAATCTAACAGAAGTCCCATATTTTAGTAACGTGCATAGTTCGGGGGGAAATTTTAACATCGCGAATCATTCATGTGGTATGATCATACAATGGTCATAGTTTCGGAGGGCAAAAATACTATTTATTCTTTATTATATATGTAAGAAATAAATTTTTTTGACAAAATATATGTAAGAAATAATTGATGTTTTTTTTTTTTGAAAAACACCAAATTCATATATATAAAATCATAATACATTGTTCTCTCACATATGGTAGAATTTCTTCTATCCAAAGTGAAAATCATTACCCATCCAAAGTATATGCTTAATGGCTATTCCAAAAAACAGTATTTGAAAAGACAAATAATAAGTGTATAATATCTCTTATGAGAATGTCTCATTAAGATAAAATGGAACACTAAGAAAGATTATAAAAAAAAAAAAACTTAGTATCTTTAAGACACCCAAAGAAGATAAGCTAAAAAAACTACATCAAAAAGTTTCTACGGCTGTAAGTGTAAAAATCTCCAACTCCATATTTTCAGATAAAGCAAGTTATAGGAAGATTAACTACAAAGACATTATCTACAAGGAGTTATACAAATTTGAAGTAGAGTTTCACAAATTTGAAGTAGAAAACAGCTCACCGTTTTTGCTTGTTTTGACTCCACAATAAAAAATATACATTAGTAAATAAAGAATGAAATAATTGAAGAGAAAATTAATAAACTTTATGCACAAGGATAATACTTGTCACAATAATATAATGAACAAAAAAACTTATCTGTGAAGTGCATCACTTGCCATTAATGAAGCTTATTTGAAATCTCATAAGAAAACAATAATTCAAATATCAAGTAACTAATAACTAATTACTAAGTACTAATAACTGCAAAAACTTTTTAATAAAAAAGTCTAGTAACTTTTAATCAACAACAATTTTTTATATGAAGTTAAATAATAAAAATTATATATAAACATTAACTTGAAAAGTTGCTAAAAAAATTGAAATTTAACTTAATAAAATATAATACATTTCAAATATTTAAATAAGGGTTCTTTAGAAAAGTGACATAGTTATTTTGCACTTAGGCCTAGTTTTGATAATTTTGTTTGCAAAATGACCTCCGACACTCTACACAGCTGATCAAAAAATTCAGACAACTGGTCGAAATTTTTAGACACTTGGTCGAAATTTTAGACAAATGTCATTTTGCTAAAAAATATAAAAAAAATAGGTCAGAGTGCAAAGTCATTTTCACAAATTTACTTTTTACATAAATGATGCTATATATAACTACCAATAACTGAAAAGATATTTTATGGATATTTGAAACAATACAAACTAATTCAAAATAGTAACTAATTAAAAAGCTTCTGATACAAATCAAACACCAAAAAACGTTCAAATTAACTGCATACTGCATTTCAAAAACTTAATAATCAACTATTCACTAATAACTAGTTGTGTATTCAAATATGTAAGAATTACATAAAGAACTGTGACAAAAAAAATGCATAAAAAACAATGATTAGAATCGAAAAACTAATGTAGGAAAAACATAAAAAAAAAAAAAACTATTCTGTAAGTTGTTCTTTTAATGTTCTAAAGTATGTCCCCATCCTAAGATTAAGCATGTTCCCTCTCTTTTATCTCTTCCTTCCATGGGAGACCAGCGATGGCCTCATGGCAAAATTACAAAAAGTTATTTTTTGGGGCAGTAGAATCACAAGCTTAAAATAAATCTTTCACAAAGTATAACCAAAAGCATAATATATATAGAAGGATATGTAATGTAGAGTTGCCAAACTCTTCTTGCTCGTCTACTCTGGAATAGGTCAGTGAGGGTGAAGGCATTAAAAATAATATAGAAAGATACATTCCTAGATGGTATTTAAAAGAAAAATATAAATGGTAAGATGTAAAGAAATAAGGGTGTAGAGTTGAAAATAACAGTATAAAAATAATGAACAAGAAAAAGGAGTAAATAAACAAAGAAAATAAATATTATATATATATGATGAATGCTAGAAATTCATAAAACACCATAATACAAGATGTGTATATAGTTTAGAATACAATGAGCAATTGAAAAAATAATTAAGAAGACATACCTGATTCTTCCATATCAATAACTGAGATTTAGTAGTGCAATACTAATTAACTAATAAGTCTTCCTTCCTAGATTTCTAATTCAGAAGCAGATCAAATAGAACAACCAAAAATCATCATATAATTGTGATGAGACAATATGTATTTATAGAATTAGGGAGAGGACTTAGCTACGTAACCCTAGTTGAATTGGGCCTCCTCATCAAAGGATTCAGTGAACTAGAAAGTTCACACTTCTGCTTCAACTAGACTTCACACAGATGCTAAACCCATTAACTATAGATCACTAATTATATGAACTAATATAGCAAAGAACTATCTAGCAACTCATATTTTAATAAAACAATTAAAATGTTAATATAAGCCCAAATAAAAGTCTTACATTCTCCCACTTGGGCTACATTAATTATTTAATACATATATATATATATATATTAAAATAATTTTATTTGAAAACGACTCATAGATTGAATAAAAAAAAAAATTTGTGGTCACTTTTAAAACAATAGTTCTTTGATAGCATCTCAAACAACCGGTCCAGTTTAATCATTGATATCAAACTATGATAATCACTTCGTTTCTTAATCAACAAAATATATTCATACTCACAAATACTAATAACCAAACCGACATGGTCGACAAGTCTAGTAGTGTGGTAAGGAATTATTTTTGGCATGTGATCAATAAAATAACATAATCTCCTTATCAGTCCTCAATTTCACTGACGCCGAGACGCTTAATAAATAAGCCAGTGAAATTAACCATTATCACTGCTTAATAAATAAGAGAGTGTAATATCATTAAATATGCTTAATTCTCGAGAATATAACAAAACATAATTGAAAACATAACAATTCAATAGTCAAATATTGAAACAAAAAATATAGTTCATAACTTCAATTAGAAAATTACAAAAAAATCATAATTTCTAACAACCAAAAGAAACAGAAAAGAAAAACTCCCACTAACCCAAAAGATCAAAATATTCTAAAATTGCCATATCAACAAAATATTTATTAAACAATGAGGCACTTAATCCTTTGGTGAGACAATATGCTAACATCAACTCTGTCTTGTAATTTTCTATAACAATGTCTCATTTCTTGACTAAGTCTCTGATGGTAAGATACTTTATCTCATATGCTTTGAAGCACTACTGATCTTGTTATTCTTTGAAAAGAAAACAACAACACTATTATCACAATAAATCAACATAGATAAGGAAATAGAATCAACCACTCGTATCTCTGAAATAAGATTATTTAACCACAAAGCTTGTAAAGATGTCCTATAACATGCTACAAACTCAACATACATAGTAGATGACAATCAAAGTCTATTTAACACTTTTCCAAGAAATAGCTGCACCAGCCAAAGTAAAAATATATCCGGAAGTTGACTTTAAATCGTCAACAAAACTACCAAAATCTAAATCATAATAACCAATAACTCAAAGACTATCAACATGCTTATACACAATCATAGAATTCTTGGTTCTTTGCAAATATCTCATAACTTTCTTGGCTGCAACCCAATGATCATGTCGAAGATCAGATAAATATCTCCAAAGAACATTGACTACAAAAGTAATATCAGGTCTAGTGCAAACCTGAGCATAGGTCAAACTCCCTACTACACTTGCATGTGGGATGTTTTTCATTGCTTTTCTCTCCAAGTCATTCCTAGGACATTATTGCTTACTAAACTTGTCCCCTTTCAGAATAGGGGCAGAACAAGGCTTACATAGATTCATGTTGAACATTTTGAGCACACGATTAATGTAAGCTTCTTCAGATAAGCCAATAACTTTTCAATTCCTGTCACGATGAATCTCAATCCCCAAAGCAAAAGACGCTTCTCCAAGGTCCTTCATATCAAAGTTTGTAGATAGGAATAGTTTGGTCTCATTTAGTAATGTCAAATCACTACTCGTAAGTAAAATGTTGTCCACATAAAGAACAAGAAAGATATAATGACTCCCACGGATCTTCATATAGATACATTGATCAAACTTGCTCTCTATGAAACCTAACGATGTCACAACCTTATCAAAATTCAAGTATCATTGACGAGATGCCTGTTTGAGACCATAAATAGATCGTTTCAATTTGCAGACCAAATTCTCTTTTTCACTTTCCTTGAAACCTTCAGGTTGAGATATATAGACTTGCTCACTTAATTCTCCATTCAGGAAAGCTGTTTTTACATCCATTTGATGCAACTCTAAATCAAAATATTCTACTAAAGCCATAATAATCCTGAACGAATCTTTAGTAGAAACAGGTGAGAAGGTTTCAGTGTAATCAATACCTTCTTTTTGAGTAAATGCTTTTGCCACTAAACGTGCCTTATACCTTTCAATCTGACCCTTATTGTCCTTTTTGGTTTTGAAAATCCACTTACTACCTATTGGTCTAAAACTAACTGGTAATTCAACCAACTCCCATACATCATTCACTACTACAAAAAATGGCAATTGTGTTAGTCAAACGCGTCAGTCAACGCAGTTGACTAAGAATTAGCATTTGTGGCAGTTGGGCACTGCCACAAATGAGGGGACAATTGTGTCATAACATAAACTGACGGTGTTTAATGGGGCCGTTTGCGTCAGTGGGGCACTGACGCAAACGACCCTTTTGCTAAATAAACCCCCTTCGTCCCCAAACATATTCCCCATTATACCTAAACTTTCAGAAACATAAACTGAAGAAACCAGCGGCGCCCCCTTCGATTTTTGCTCATTTTGGTACGTTTTTATCAATTTTAATGTAAAAATAATGATGTATATATGTTTATGAAACTTATATAAAGTTTTTTTTTAAAATTTTTTTGTATAGATTTTGTATTTTTGAAGATTATTGTTTGAAAACCCATAAATTTTCTTGGTTTTTTTGGGTTTTCTACTTCAAGAACCCACATTGCTCAATTACCACAAGTAAGTGTAATTTTATTAATTTTTATGATTTAAATTTAATTTTTGTGATTTTTTTTTTATAAATTGACTATATTTCAGATTTTTTAATTTTTGGATAGTTTTATATTAATGATTATGTAATTGTTTTAGGTTTAAACTTTGCAGTTTTATTTTTTATTTTTTTAAAATTTTTTTATTAAATTTTTTTAATTTTTTATTAACTTTTTTAATTTAATTTCGAATTTACTTATGTAAATGAGTGTATATATATATTAATGTATATATTTTGTATAAGTTTTATTTTATTAATTGTTTAGTTTGATTATTATTAGTAGATTTTTGTTTATATTTTGTTAAATTTTTGAATTTATTTTTAAATTTTAGGTTTAATTGGTTAAATATGTATATATTAAAGTTGTTTGTTTTTTAAGTTATATTTTATTATTGATTTAGTTAGGATATTTATATTCGATTTTTTAGTTAACTTTTTTTTTAAATATTTTATTTCGGGTTTAAGTATATAAATGAGTACATATAACAAATTATTTGTTTTCTTTAAGCACTTTATTGTTTATTTAGTTACAATATAGCTTTAATATATTTTTCTTTATATTTTGTCAACTTTTTTATTATTTTTTGTTTATTGTTATATTTGAGTAGGTATTTTGTTGACAACTTTGTTGGTGAGATCAAGCTTTGAAGGATTTTATATTAGAGGTAATATTTTAAACCTTGATGTATAATTAAGATATTGAACTTAGTGGAATGTATGAATTATAAAATAGTGGAGATAGGTTCTGGGATTGTGTGCTGCGGTGATATAAGGCTGTAATTATGCATGTTTGATTGATTAATTGGTTTGTTGTGTTTATGTAATGAATATAGGTTTATTTAAAATTTGGAAAATATGATAGAAATAAGGGAAATGCTGCCCAATTTTTTTTTAAGAATTAGTAATTTGATAATTATGCATTTTGATTGATTTGTTGGATATTTTTGTGTATACCATGTGTTGTATAAATGCACATTTTAAATTTGGGAAATGTGATAGAAATAGGGAAAATGCTACCCAATTTTTTTTGGACATATTGTTTCCTTTATTTACTTGTCAATTAAGTAATCCACGAATCTAATTGTTAATGTTTGTTGCTTTGTTTGTTTTTTTTTTTTTGTGTGAAGTTTGACAATGGATAGAGTTTTGATGTCATCAGATAGGTTATCCTTGAAATATAAGAATAGAGTTGAGTTTTTCTTGGAATTTTGTGCAAAAAGTACTTAATTTCCTAATAGTATTCATTGTCCATGTGTTAAGTGTGGTAACGTTGTGAGGATACCAATTTTTAAAATAAAAGATCACTTAAATACAGATGGAGCTAGAGACAGTTTCTAATTTGTCATTGGAACAACAAGTAAGTCAACTTAATTTTATATTCATATATTTTGTTTATTGATAAATATCTTACACAAGTTTTTTTATTGTAGCTTTCATTGGATATTAGTATTAATTCAGCCACACAGTCATTCGGTGGCTTTTTTGGATCCTGTAAACTCACATTTTCGTCAGGAAATCAAGGAGATAATTATCATGTAAGTTTTTCATATTACTTAATTAATTTATGATTTTATTTCAAACTCATATATGGGTAAATATTAATATTGTGTGTAGGGCATTGGATCAATATGATACACACTGAAGACTAAAAGAGTCAATCAATATAAAAGTTTGTGTTCCTAAGGTAAGTAAATTATATTACTTCTCGTATTCAAGTTTTTGACATATTTCTAATTTAATAACTTGATAAATATAATACTTAAATTTGGATAACTATGTTGTAATAGTGTCGAAACCAGACTAGGCCAACCGAGTGTGGCTTTTACATTATGAAATTTGCTAGAGAGTTGATTTCACAGCCTAGACCGAAGACCTACTTGAAAAATGAGGTATTGTTTTACTTTTTAATTTTCATTTAAACTATCGTTCATGGTTTTATTTGGATGATTTCTAACTTATTATTTGAAATATTTTCTAATTAGTTTACGAATACGAGTCCATATTCGACTGACGAAATCAACGAGATACGGGATGAGTGGACTGAATCAATTATGGCGCATCTCAGTTAGCAAATGAGCAAGTTGGTGAGGAAATTTTAGTTTAAGTAGGTTTAATACTTAGAAATTTAGAACACAAGAGTACATATATACATAGATTAACTTTGAATATGAATTACTTTTATAGTTTTGATCACAAATGTTAACTCTAGATAAATGTTTAAAAAAATTTATACTGTTGTTTTTCTGTTCATACTGCTGTTTTTTTTTTTTATCAAAATAGGCTAGGGAAATTGGCATAAATATTTGCAATTTCTCTGGTTAATACTTTATGTGACAGTTCCCAACTGACGCAAAAAAAAAACTCTTTTTCAACATTTGTGGCAGTGTCTCACTGATGCAAACCAGAGTGGCATTTGCGTCAGTGGGGCACTATCACAAATGCCAGATTTGTCACAGTGCCCCACTGACGCAAATGCCACCTTGGTTTGCATCATGGGCAATTGCGTCACATATTAAACTGATGCAAAAACTCAATTGTGACAGTTATAAACTGACGCAAATGACATTTTTTGTTGTAGTGATTATTCTTCATGGACTTAATCTCATCATTTATGGCTTCTATCCATTTATAGCTTCTATCCAGATCGCCAGGCGCAAGACCCGCAAGTTGGTAGGGCTGAAAGGCCCTTACCTAACCTGATCCGCCTTGATGGAACGAGGATTGCATCCCCGGTCAGGCATCCCCCTTCACCAATAAGATATCCGTCTCCTCTTTGGCCTGTCCGAGATATTCCAGCTTATGGGAGCAGTAGGAGAAACCCACCTTCCGCAGGACCTTCCCATCGTGGTAGGACGCCCAGAGAAGTCCCGGATTCTCAGCCCCAAAGGCGGGCTCCGAGCTTCTCTAACGGGAGCTACTGGACCAGAAGTCGCCGAAGTGACCTTTCTGGCAGAGACCTGTGCCAACGCCTAAGCTCAGCACAAAGTCCTCAAGCCACCCTGAGGGGCGACCTCCGAGATCGTCTTAATTCCCAAAGGGGAGACCCAGTGGGAAACGACAGTCGTGCTCACCCAAGGGAAGACCTGTCCGAGATACGCGACAGCGGGAATGTCCCATATAACCTATCTCAAGATAGGAGGGACAATAACCCACCAAACGTGTATAATGGATCCAGAGCTGTTGAACAGCCCCTGAACAACCAAGGAGATCAGGACAAAACCCTTGAGCGCCTGGCTCAGATGGAGGAGTTAATGAGGAAGCTCCTATCAGAAAAAGAAAAGGATGAATATGATTCAGGGGACAAACTTGAGCTCTTCGCCCCCAGCATAGCAGCAACGGCATACCCACCCGGTTTCCGTATGCCGCACCTGTCAAAATTCAACGGAGACGGAGATCCGTCAGATCATCTAGGTATGTTCAATACCCTATGATGGCCCACAACATTGGCCCCGAGCTGAGGTGTTTAATATTTCCCTCCACACTGACTGGGCCGGCCAGGCAGTGGTTCAAACAAAGTAAGAAACAGTCAATCAGCTCCTGGAAAACTTTCTCTACTGACTTCAAGAGAGCATTCTGAGCCTCCCAGGCTGCCCGCGTCAAGGCCGACTCCCTGGCCAACGTGAGGCAACAACCCGATGAGCCTTTGAAGGCATACCTGAGCAGGTTCGCGAATGTCGCTGCTCGGGCCAGAGACGCAGATGACAGCTCCAAGCTCATGGCATTGAGAACTGGAATCCTCATCGGAGGGGGACTCTGGAATGAGATACAAAGGAAGGGAGTCAGCTCAGTAAACGAATTCCTAAATTGTGTCCATGGGTGGATCAACTTGGAGGAGGCCCAAGCCTCAGCTGCAAGAACCAGCCAGGTCCCTGAGCAGCCCGCTGGAGTGGGAACGGAGGTCGTGACAGCGACCTAGAACGTTACGCAGAATAACCAGTTTGGTGGAGGCAAGAGAAAGGGGAACGGCAAGGGCAACCAGCACGGCCCAAAGAAGAATAAGTCCGTGGAAAAATTTAAGCCGGTCTACGCGACTTATACGGAGCTCACCCACTCTAGGGAGAACATCTTCCTAGCAAATTCTGCTCGCCTCCCCTGGAAGAAGTCGGAGCCGTTAAAGCACCAGAAGGGGAAGCGAGACCCCTCCAAGTTTTGCCGTTTCCACAACGACATTGGCCACAATACCGATGATTGTAGACACCTGAAGGATGAGATCGAGACTCTCATCCGAGCCGGCCCCTTGGCTCAGTACGTGCGGAACAGAGTTCCCGCAGCCCGTCCGACTCGGGAAGTCCCGATCACTCAGCCCGGGTCTCGGGTAGATCAGGACGTCCCTCCTCCAGTGACAGGAGTGGAGATCTCCACAATCTCTGGAGGTCCTCATTTGACTGGCACGAGCAGAGGTGCCCAAAAGAGGTACGTCAACGAACTTAAGGCTCATAACGGAGTAGAGTTCGTCCCCAAGCAACATCTGCCAAAGCAGCAGCGATTGGAAAGGCAACCAATCATTTTTACTGAAGAAGATGCCGGCCACGTTCAGTTCCCTCATAACGACCCTCTGGTTGTAGCAGTGCAGCTTGCTAATCGGAGGGTTAGGAGAGTGCTGATCGATAATGGGAGCTCGGTAAACCTTCTATTCCGGTCCACGCTGGAGAAGATGGGTTTGACTGTCGCGCGAGCTGAAGGCGACCTCCATGATGCTTTATGGTTTCTCTGGAGAAGGATCGGCGGCTATAGGGACGATTGAGCTGGTGATCACCTTAGGAGAGGGACCTCGGACAGTCTCAAAAATCCTTGAATTCGTGGTCATCGACTGTCCCGCCGCATACAATGCCATTTTGGGTTGACCTACACTTATAGATTTTGAAGCCATCACCTCTGTCCGCAACCTCGGTTTGAAATTCCCTTCTTCCACAGGGATATGCACGGTCCGTGGCGATCAGCTTGCTGCCAGGGAATGCTACAACATTTCCATGAAGGGAAAATTGAAACTCGGGCAGTTAACAATGGCCGTCCAAGGTGGAGAAGAGGAATCTCAGGAACCTTTGCCTAATCCTGAGATTGAAAAACCTCAGAGCGCCGAAGGGGGAAGTATCGTCCTAAGTGAGGATATTGACCCCCAAATAGGCGAGGACAAGTCTGAGCTCCAAGCTATTGAAGAGCTCGAGGAAGTAAATATGGATCCACAGAATCCCTCACGGATGGTTAAGCTCGGGAAGAACCTCTGTGGCAAGAGGAAGGCGGAGCTGATCAAATTCATGCAGAAGAACCTGGATGTGTTCGTATGGTCACACGAAGACATGGTGGGAATCAGTCCAAATGTCATCATGCACACCCTTCATTTGGATAAGAGCGTTCCTGCAAAGTCCCAGAAACAGAGGCGCCTGGGAACAACTCGGGCTGAAGCCCTAGAAGAAGAAGTAGCCCAACTCAAGAAATGCGGCTTTATCCGTGAAGCCAAGTTTCCGGTTTGGGTCGCCAGTCCTGTGTTGGTCCCGAAGCCCAACGGGAAATGGCGGACCTGCATCGACTTCTCCGATCTGAATAAAGCCTGCCCCAAAGATTGTTTTCCCTTGCCAAGGATCGACCAATTGGTGGACGCCACGGTGGGGCACGAGCTCATGTCCTTTATGGACGCATACTCAGTCTATAATCAGATCACCATGAATTTGGCGGACCAGGAGCACACCAGCTTCATGACCCCAACTAACGTCTATTGTTACAAGGTCATGCCGTTCGGACTGAAGAATGCTGGTGCTACATACCAGAGATTGGTGAATAGGATGTTCGCCAACCAGATCGGGAAGAACATGGAAGTATACGTGGATGACATGCTGGTCAAATCAAAAACTACCGATAACCATGTTTCTGATCTGGAGGAATGCTTCAAGATACTAAGCGAGTATGACATGAGGCTTAACCCACAGAAGTGCACTTTTGGGGTTGCGTCTGGAAAATTCCTGGGTTTCATTGTCAATACCCGAGGAATCGAGGCAAACCCCGATAAGATCAGGTCATTGCTCGAGCTTCCCTCACCTAGGTCGCGTAAGGACGTTCAAGGCCTGACAGGAAGGGTGGCAGCCCTTAATCGATTTATTTCAAAATCCACCGACAAGTGCCTGCCATTCTACAACCTGCTCCGAGGGAATAAGAAGTTCGAGTGGACAGAGGAGTGCGAGAGTGCTTTCCTCGACCTGAAGGCACATCTGGCCGAACCGCCCGTATTGTCCAAACCAAAGGCAGGAGAGCCTCTTTTCCTTTACCTAGCTATCACAGAAGATGCGGCTAGTGCCGTATTGGTCCGAGAAGAAGACCGGGTTCAAAAACCAGCCTACTACATCAGCAAGAGACTTCTCGGAGCCGAGTCCCGATACCCATTGATGGAAAAGATGGCATTCTGTCTTATCACGGCCTCCCGAAAGCTCAGGCCGTATTTCCAGTCCCACTCAATACACGTCATGACCGATCAACCTTTAAGGCAGGTTTTGCAAAAACCTTAAGCATCGGGACGCCTGTTGAAGTGGGCTATCGAGCTCAGTCAGTTCGAGATTCTATACACCCCACGAACTGCAATAAAAAGTCAGGCCCTGGCCGATTTTGTGGCAGAATGCACAGGATTCAGAGAAGATCTTGTGGAAGAGTCACCCCAGGTCACCTCGACCCAGGCGTCATGGAAGATCTTCGTAGATGGCTCATCTAATGAGAACGGCTCCGGGGATGGAATCATTTTGATATCCCCAGAGGGGCATAGATTCCACTCGGCACTGAGATTCAGATTCAAGGCATCCAACAACAAGGCCGAATACGAAGATTTGCTGGCCGGGCTAAGGATAGCCCAGGAGCTGAAAGCCAGCTCCGTTCAATGCTTCAGCGATTCCCAGCTCGTGGTAAACCAGGTGCTAGGTGAATATCAGGCATGGGGGACCAAGATGGTTGCTTACCTGGCCAAGGTGAAATTCGATCTGTTCGCATTTGAACGAGGCTCAATTGAGCAGATACCTCGATAGCAGAACGCTAACGCAGACGCCCTCGCCAAGCTCGCTACCTCCGGGGAGACGGAGGCTTTGGGGGGGTTAGTACCGGTAGAGTCCTTGGAGAAACCAAGTATAGAAGAGGTCAGGGCGGAGGTCGAGATGATCGACGCCAGACCGACCTGGATGACCCCCATCCTCGAGTATCTCACCGAAGGAAAGTTACCCGAGGGGCGTAATGACGCACGGCGGGTACTGTACCAGGCTCCAAGGTATACGATAGTAGATGGGGTGCTGTACTAGCGTGGGCATTCCCTACCCCTCCTGCGATGTGTTCTGCCAGGCAAAGCGAAGACCATATTGCAAGAAGTGCACGAGGGTTTTTGTGGGGATCACACTGGAGGGCAAAGCTTGGCCCTAAAAGTCTTAAGGCAAGGGTATTACTGGCCCACACTCGTACGTCAAGAAATGTGACAAGTGCCAGTGATTCGCCACAGTTGCCCGAGCTCCCCCAGCCGAGCTGAAGATGATCTCGTCCCCGTGGCCATTTGCGGTCTAGGGAATCGACCTGGTTGGCGCCCTCCCTACGAGAAAGGGCGGGGTCCGCTACGCTGTGGTGGCTATCGACTACTTCACAAAGTGGGCTGAGGCAGAACCTTTGGCAACAATAACTTCCAAGAAAGTCCTCGACTTCGTGGTCAAAAGCATTATCTGCCGGTTCGGGCTGCCAAAGAAAATCATATCCGACAATGGGACTCAGTTCGACAGCGACCTCTTCACTGAATTTTGTGAAAGGTACAACATTGTGAAAAGCTTCTCCTCCATGGCCTATCCCCAAGCAAATGGCTTGGTCGAGGCTGTCAATAAAATGCTAAAGGCGAGCCTTAAGAAGAGGCTAGACGAAGCCAAGGGGGTCTGGCTAGAACAGCTCCCCCAGGTACTGTGGGCATACCAGACCTCGCATCGGACTCCTACAGGTCATACTCCTTTCTCCCTGACTTTTGGGAGTGAGGCAGTCCTCCCTGTCGAGATTAAGGTATCTTCGCATTGAGTCCAGGCGTATGACCAGGACTGCAACCACGAACTACTTTGCGCGTCCCTTGACCTGATTGATGAAAGACGAGAAGATTCGCAGCTCCAGCTCGCGCATTACCAACAAAAAATCACTCGTTATTTCAACTCAAAGGTCAAAAAATGCGCCTTTAGCATTGGCAACCTGGTCCTCAGAAGAGTCTTCTTAGCCGGTAAGGATCCCAAAGATGGAGTATTGGGACCGAACTGGGAAGCGCCATATCAAATCACCGAGGTCATAAAGGAAGGAACTTACAAATTAGCTTGGCTCAATGGAGAAGCAGTCCCACGGACTTGGAACGCCATCCATTTGAAGAAATATTATCAGTAACACCCTTATAAGGCTTAAAGGCTATTTTTTGTTAAGCGATGAAAATCAAATCTTTTTTCATTATTGTGTATATTTGCGGATGTAATCTCAAGTAACCATGAAAGACCCTTTCCTAATTACTTAGGGGGCATATGGTGCCTGGATACAACCAGGTCGCCCTAAAAAACTTAGAAGTTAATTCAAATCGATTGATCGTTGTTTTTCTTAAAGAAGCACGAGATATTGATAAAAATTAACGCGAACTAAGTCGTATCCTAGATATAACCAGGTCACCCTAAAACTTAGAAGTTAATTCAAATTGATTGATCGTTGTTTTTTCTTAAAAAGCACGAGATATTGATAAAAATTAACACCAACTAAGTTTTCAAATTAACATTTTGGATATAACCAGGTCCTAAAAACTTAGAAGTTGATTCAAATTGATTGGTCGGTGTTTTTCTTAAAAAGCACAAGATATTAATCAAGAATTAACACGAACTAAGTTTTCAAATTAACGTCCTGGATATAACCAGGTCCTAAAAACTTAGAAGTTAATTCAAATCGATTGATCGTTGTTTTTCTTAAAGAAGCACGAGATATTGATAAAAATTAACGCGAACTAAGTCGTATCCTGGATATAACTAGGTCGCCCTAAAACTTAGAAGTTAATTCAAATTGATTGATCGTTGTTTTTTCTTAAAAAGCACGAGATATTGATAAAAATTAATGCCAACTAAGTTTTCAAATTAACGTCCTGGATATAACCAGGTCCTAAAAACTTAGAAGTTGATTCAAATTGATTGGTCGGTGTTTTTCTTAAAAAGCACAAGATATTAATCAAGAATTAACACGAACTAAGTTTTCAAATTAACGTCCTGGATATAACAAGGTCCTAAAAACTTAGAAGTCGATTCAAATTAATTGGTCGGTGTTTTTCTTAAAGAGCACGAGATATTAATCAAGAATTAACGCGAACTAAGTTTTCAAAGCAATGTCCGGGGTGCAACCAGGACTTATCTTAGAAGTTGGCTCAAAATTGGTTATGTTTTTTCCTAGAAAAGCATAGAATATCAATCGCAGCGCCAACAAAAAACTAAGACTATTGCCAAAACGCATAAAGGTAAAATGATGCAAATCAATTAAAAGCAAAAAGTTGGTAAAATCAATTGTCTCGAGGTTAGAAAACCTCATACAAAGTTACAAAAAATATATATATACTAAGGATAAAAGGAAAAGGAGTCCTAGGCCCCGCCAGGCTGCTTCGATGAGGTCACCACCTCGCCCTCCTGCTTGGCGGCTGCGGAGTTCTCTCCAGTCTTGGATGGTGCCTCGTAATGAAGGCGAGCTTTGAACTTCTCCAGAAAGCTCTCCCAGGCATCCGCCCCCATGAAGGAGAAGTCACCATCTGGGTTATAAACCTAGCAATGGTACAACATAGCCTCCATGGAGGAGCTGGAGGCTGCCCTCTCCGTCTCCAGGGCGGCCTTGGCCTCCTCAGCCTCAGCCTTCGTGGCGTCCAGTGCGGCCCGAGCGGCCCTGGCCTCCTTGAGCTCAGTCCTCGCCGCAGCTAGCGCGGCCTCTAGCAGCTTAGGCCGGGACGCTTCCAGCTCGACCTGTACAGTTGCCAGGGCATCCTTAGCTTCCTGCGCCTGTTTCTTGGCAGTCTCAAGGGCGGCCAGGACATTCTGGTGTTCCCCCCTCATGTCATCAAGCCTGGCTTGAGATCGGGATATGCTCCGGTGGAGAGCCAGGGCACCCTACAAAGAGCCGAAAAGATGATAAGGCAACTGCCTTAGATAAAAACTAATAAACATATGATGCATAGCAAGCAGGGAGTACCAAGGACGAGGTCAACTTACTGTGAGATCCATCCCCAGTGAAGATTCCATCACATTCTTCGGGCTCCTTGTCTCGATCGCCCTCAGGTCCCTCTCGATGGCATTGTAGTAATGGTCCACGGTGTAGCTCGTCGTCTCGTAGACCGTTCCCCGAAAGACGTCAGGGATCTTCTCCAGAGCCTGGGGGTTCACCAGAACGCGCACCTCGGGGGTTGTGGCCGCCAAGGTCCCAAGGGCCACCTCCATATCCCAAGCTGGGTCGGGAACTCGCGGGGGAGGAGGCATCATCATAACAGGAGGAGGTGGAGGCAGTTTCCCCAGAGCTGCCAGAGCCTGGCTTTTCCCCTTTGCAAGAGACTTAGAAGTACTCCTGATGGCCTTCTTTGCCAGCCGGAGCTTTTTCACCGAGGGCCCAGAGGTCCCGGAAGGGTTCCCTCCAGGGAACATGGCTCGTAGGTCACTGCCTCCGGGCTGAGACATCTCCTCTGAGAAAGCGAAGGCAAAGTATTAATATACAAGCAGAAATATTTATGCAAGACAACAAAAGTTAAAGGGAAAACGGATCTCAAATATATTGAAAGGGATCCTACCCTCCGAGCTAGAGGAGGAATCTATGGTCACAACCACCGTCGCCAGAGCTGCAGCGGGTGAGTCTAGGATAATGACTTCGCAGGCTGGAAGAGGTTCTGGGTCCGAATCTGGCTCAGGGGAGGGCCACTATACCCTCCCGGAGGGAGGGCCACGACCGAAGGTTGGTCCCATACTCCTAAAAAAAGACTGACCTAAAAGCTATGGTGTTGTCTACAACTGCGGTTCCCCTAGGGCGGCTACTTTCGTAATCCAACATGAGCTGGTCGACGCACTGGAGTAAGGATATATCGCGGTTTGGGTCACTTTGGTGACGTTGAACGGGTTGGTTGGGATTGAACCTAGCTAACCGAGGATCGGCGGTGGCCCTATCTAAGTCCCTGAACATGTAAGGATTACCTTGCCCAGAAGGAACTGCGGCTGCTCCGGACCGGACCCTCTCCTCGTCCGTTTCTTGGGAAACCTCCAGCGCCCGCTTCCTCCTCGTCCATACGAGGGGCACCTCGTCCTCCTCGTCCTCGTCCTCTCCTTCCCCTGCGGCCTCCTCCTTGGGGATGGGTGCCATCTCGCGGGCTGGAGGGGGACCCCGAGGTTTCCTCAAGGCCAAATTCTGGCCCAGAGAGATCAGCTTGCATGCCAGCATTGTCTCGTCTATCACGAGCTGGCGATAGTCCTTTTCACTGGGGGGCAGACCCGCCAGTGTCTCCTATTGACCCCCGAGGGTCATAGACTTGGCCATCCTCACGAAAATGGCTGCATGATTGTTTCTAAGTCACGAACAAATGAGGGGAAATATTCAATAGTCAACTCACAGGCTAAGAGTAAAAGATACTTACGAGGATGGTTGAAGTAATGAAGTTCGCAATTGCGAAACCCCCTGGACATAAAGAACTAGTCTTTGAAGTCGTTGGGGTGGCTGGGCAGCTCAATGACCGTAGCTGTATTTGGAAAACGGGTCAGGTAGTAGAACCCGTCGCCTCGCCTCCGCTGCTCCGGGCTGGCCTTGAGGCAGAAAAAATATAAGATATCCGCCGGGGTGGGGATCTCCCATTCCTGCTTTAGGAACAGATATCTCAGCCCCGCTAACAAACAATAGGAGTTAGGGGGGAGCTGGAAAGGAGCCAACTTCACGTAGTTGAGGAAGTCGGCAAAGTATTGGTCCAGTGGGAGGAAGGCCATAGCCTTGAAGTGCTCATCACTCCAAGCTGCGTATTCCTCGTCGAGCGGCGCGCAGCTCCTCTCACCTTCTAGGGGAGGTCGGGCGATCAGGGCGCCCCTCCCCAGCTCGATATTGTGGGAAAGGAATATTTTATTCACTTTCCCTTGGTCAGTGATCTTCGAGACGATTTTCTCAGCCTTGAAGAAAGCGTCGGCCGCCACCTCGAGCTCCTGCTCAACGGCCGGCCCAAAAATGGGGATTGGAGAGTCTGTCACCACCTCCTTTCCTTTGGATTGTTGAGAAAACGAGCTGCCTGCAGTCTTCTTAGGGGCGTTCTTCTTGGGTCCCATCGGGTCGCCTAGCGAACAAAAGAAGAAAATTTTAGAAAAGGCGACCTAAGCATAAGAAAGAATCTGAAGAGGTGTTTCCTTTGCACGGGCTGAGGTAATCTCAGCCCATGGAGAGTGAGACCACGCGGTTCTATGAACACGTGCCTGTGCTCCCAACGGATCCCCAATTACTCGGAATTTGTGTGTCAGGAGGGTCAGGATAAAAGTTTCCTTGGAAGGAAAGTTTCAGTAGGCAAGAAGTGCAAAACCGCCTGTGAAGCGTGTCCCCTAAGCTACCCGGTTTTGCATCCAAAAGGCTAGATATTTTAAACAAGCAGACCAAAAATCCTACCCAGAAGATTTCCCCAGAAAGCGTACCCTATGAGCCAAGTTCCTAAATGGTTTTCTTCTGCAGTCGATGCTCTAAAATAAAAACCTACACCCTTCATACCCACAAAAAACCAACAGAATGTTGCATGCAGGTACAAGAACTATTTACCTAGGCTACAGTGAAGAAGAAATTCAAAGCATGCACAGTCAAAAAACTTACGGAGTGTTTTGCTATGGAGGGGATGAAGGGATCGTCTGGGTTGGAGCCTCGTCGAAATAGCTGGTACCAAAGCCTCAAAGGAGCCCTTGCGCCTGAACTTCTAGAATGTTGGGAACGGTAACCGGGAGAAAAAAAGGGTTTTTTGAGGATGAGAAGAGAGAAGAAGATGGGGAATTTAGAAAATTTTCAAATAAATGGGTGGCCCATGCGTAAGATGGCCACCCCTTTTATATACGTGAAAGGCCATGTGAGGAGGGCCATTTGCCCTGATGTGGGATCCGAGGCTCTCTACTCGAAAGGCGAAACGACGGTCGAGTATAGGCTAGGCCATTTAATGCGGTTCTCGGAAGATGTACCGTCACCAACCATGATGCTCCACGTATTCGACGCCTGCGTAATGGGCAGAATGTGGAGAGTCCATGAGGAAGCCTAAAAACCCCCACTGTGGCCCCAGATGACGTCATGTGCCATAAGCAGAGGCTTGGGGGGCAAATGTGCGCCCTAATTTTCCACAGGCTATCAGCGAGCTGAGATATGGCATAATTATATCTCAGCTACGTGAATAATAGATGACCGGAGCTGCCGTTGTCAGGTCCTACCTCTTTAGCTCGAGGTAGCCAAAAGTTCATTAAGATTACTTAAGAGCCGAGTCAGAGACATGAAGACCGCGAGTCAAGAAGGCTTCCAGCTCCAGGCACGAGCTAGAGTTGGAAGCTGTGACCCTTTATAAAGTCAACCACACAATGTAAACGTGCATATATCAGACATCACGTGTCTGATATATCCCTGAATTCTCGGACACGCAGCATAAACGTGCATGTTCAGGCACCCACGACTGGGTTGGGCCGTGCGGCCCATTATCCCCTTACCTATTGATTAGACCACACTTCATTTGTCAGGTTTTAGGAATTAATCATGAATCTCACAGAAGTGACACGATGGGTAAGAAGGTCACGGGATGACCCCCCTTGCCAACCCCCAGGTGCCCTCTCCTATAAATATGGAAACTCTGAGAGTTGCAAAGGGTTGGATTCTATTGTGTAAAGAAATACCCTGTAAAGAATACCAGGAATATAGCAATAATATTGGCTGGTGGAGTAGAAGGATTTTAACCTTTGAACCACCTAAAAAAGTATTCGTATCATCAGTTCATTTTAAGATCATTCATCTGTATCGGTTCATTACTTAGCACTAATCCCATTCTCTTATTTTCTTAATTACATGTTGGCGAAGAACCGCGTCAACAAAGTTATAGGTTAGTTTTATTTTCGGAGGGTAAAATGGTCATTTCCTAAGACTAAGGGTATACTCAGTCTTTTTGTTGGAACAAAGTAGAAGATTATAGAATAATCTAAGGAAAGAAAGAAGGGAAAAAGTCTCAGCTCACTCACTCTCCCATCCATCACGTTTTCTCTCTCTCTCTCTCCCTCTTTCTCTCTCCCTTAATGAAGTTGAAGCTAGGCTTGGGCTGGGGAATTTTCAAAGGAAAACATAAGGAATTGAAGAGGATTTAAGCTAGGAGCTAAGGCTAAAACTTGTGTGGAATCAAGCCATAATTGAGGTAAGTATTGGTTTGTTAATTTACTGAGATTATAGCTTAATTTGTGTAAGAATTAGGACCGATTAATTTAAGGGTTAAACATGAGTTAGTATGGGGTTTGAGTAGAATTAGACTTGAGTTTGGAGTGCTGAATTCTAGTTAAATTGAGAGGATAATTGATGAGTTTTTGGGTAATTAAAATGTGTAATTTAGTATGAATTCGTAGCTGAAATTGGTGTGGAATTGGGGAAGTTTTTGAGGAAAAATTCTGGGTAAGTTGGAGTGTTCTTGGTTGGGAGATGGAGGAGAAAACCCAGGTATTCTCTGGGTTCGTAGGGCACGCCGTGACCCAACTTGGGGGGCGCTGGCCCTTTAGGCCTAGGTGCTCTCTGACTTGGGGGGGGGGGGGGGGGGGGGGCGCCGCGACTTGCTTGGCCAAGTCGCGACCCGCCTCCCCTTTGGCTTAGGAGCTTGCTCTCTGACTTGGGGCAAGTTGCGACCCGCCTGGGAATTTTGGCCTTGGAAGTGTTTTAAGAATTGTTAGGGCTCGAGGGTTCGAACCTAGGTGCTCGGGACAATTTCTACTACCTAGTTTAGTAGAAATTGAGGTTCCAGAGGCTAGTTTTGTTCCCTAGGTATTTTATTTCTGATTGGAAGTTGATAGATATCAATGACTCTTGTGAGTAGGTTTATCACCGAGGCTCGAGGCTAAGGATCATGCTCGGAGCCAGTTCACTTTCTCTGCTCGGAATCAAAGGTAAGAAAACTGCACCCGTTTGTGTGGCTATGTTGGGACTAAAGGTTCCCTAAACTTGTATACAATGCTGTATGATTGTGTTATGCCATGTGAGCATGAAATAAATAGCCTAAGAGTGCTGGAATTGATATTTGTGCACAAGACGCAGATCGACCATTGGTAGCTGAGGTTAACTATATAAACACTGGGCTCAGCCTAAGTGAGTCGAAGACAGTGGGTTAAACAAAGGGTGCGGCCTAAGGGCGTCAACCCTGAGTATTTTATGATGTGTTTACTGTTGTTAACCTGATGATTATGGCATGTTAATTACTTGGATGATAGATTGTTGATTTGTTGATTGATATCACTGATTATGTGAACGCTATGGTCTGCTGAATATATGGTTAATGTTTTGTGAATTATTTGATTACTGTTATTGGTTATGCTCTGTTTTATGGTTTTCTTGTTGAGCCTTGGCTCACAGGTGCTACGTGGTGCAGGTAAAGGCAAGGGTAAGCTAGACCAACCCTGAATTGGAGAGCTCTGGGGGTGGACTGTACATAGGCAGCTGCTTGGTCGCCAGGCCGAGGGATGGTACAGGGACAGGAGAACCTAAAATGCATATTTTGCCATTAGAGTGGCTTGTGGTTGTACATAACCTTTGAAATTTTGTAAACTGTTCATTAACCCTGTTTTGGGATACCATGTATCAAACATTTACTTAAATGAAATTTATCTTTTATGACCAAAATCTTTTAACCCTAGTTCGATTATGGTTTTAGTGTCACACTTTTAACTTAACGACTTGATTAGCAAGTCTTTCACCTTTATAAACACACATTGTAACAGTCTTGGTTATCTAGGGTGTTACAATCATATTCTCCTTCTCCAAGGTAAACTAAATAATCATTAGATATCGCTGACCTCTTTTCCCTCTGAGATCTTCTTGGAGGAAGTATTTATGGAATAACTTCTATTTGTTGATCATCATTTTGAATGACATCTTCCACAATTAGAATTTCTTCAATAACAGGACCCTCATCCATAACAGGAGCCATATGCTCGCCAGCAATACCAGCATTATCACCAGGGGTAGGGATAGGATCACTATGATTATCATCTCTTGAAAAAGACACAGGAATAAAAAGTCCATCAGACGACTCTCCCGTTTCAAGAGATGGAGTAGGAATATTTTCAACAACATCAAATTCCAGCAATTTTGCAGTCTCAAATTCAACAATTCTAGTACCTCGAGTAGTACAATAAAAGAGATAGCCTTTGGAGTAACTTGGGTAACCAACCAAAAAACATTGGACTGTTTTGGGATCTAGCTTTGTTAGATTAGGATCATAAATCCGTAATTTAGCTTGACAACCCCATACACAAAGATTATTCAAACTAGGCTTTCTACCAGTCGACAACTCGAAAGGAGTTTTGGGTACAGAGTTACTTGGGACACGATTCAAGATATAAATAGCAGTCATGATTGCTTCACTCCATAAGAATTTTGGCATATTAGATCTACTCATCATGCTTCTAATCATATCCATTAAAGTGCGATTTCTTCTTTCTACAACACCATTTTGTTCAGGGGTACCAGGCATGGTGTTTTGAGCAACTATACTATTATCTTGTAAATACATAGCAAAAAGCCCCATGTTTTGTCCAGATTTGGTATACCTGCCATAATATTACCCTCCACGATTCGAACGCACAATCTTAATGACGTTCCCTAATTGTTTCTCAACCTAACTTCGAAAAATTATTAACTTATCAAGATCATTTGATTTTTCTTTAAACAAGTAAGTGAATCCATATCAAGAAAAAACATCAATGAAGGTGAGAAAATACTTGTTTTTGCATAAAAAAGTAGATTAAGGCCCACTAATGTTGGTATGTATAATATCTAATAGAGATTGGCTATGGTTTGCAATCTTTTCCCTTGTTTTGGTTAAGTTTCCTCAAGTGCAATCAACACAAGTATCCTAATAAGATGCATCAAGAGAAGGAAGAATATTAGCCTTAATTAATTGATCAACTCTTTCTTTGGAAATATGACCTAACCTTTTGTGCCATAGCAATAAATATTTTTCCTTAATATAAGATCTCTTAGCAACATTATTCTCAACATTGAAAGAGGAAGCTAAAGACGCCAATGATAACTAGTAAAGACCATCAAAATAAAAACAGTTTCCAATAACTCGGGAGTTAAACATAATGTCAACCTTATTATTCGCAAAAAGAAAAGAATATCCTTGTTTATCCAATAGCGGAAGCGAAACAAAATTTCTCTTAAAAGTAGGAACATAAAAGGTGTTGTTCAAAACAATCTTAAAACTAGACTGTAATTCAAGAATAAATGTGCAACAATAGCAAACTTCAACTCCAACATCGTTTCCCACTTTAAGCTTTGACTCCCTCGGATTTGGCTTTCTTAGATCTCTTAGCTCCTGCAAGGTAGTAAAAATATGAACTGTAGCACCACTATCTAACCTCCAAGAATCAATAGGAACATCAACTAGATTAGATTCAAAACAAACATAAGCTAAAGGCTTACCTTGTTTTACTTTCTTCTTTTCTAACTAGGTCTTAAATTTGTGACAGTCCGTCCTCCTATAGGCCCAGTTTGTCACAGAAGAAACACTTCACATTTGTGTATTTTTGACTTGCCATCTTCATGCTTCTGTCCATTCCCATGCTTCTTACCATTACCAGTTTTCTTAGAAGCGTGGTTCTTACGATTGTTAGATTTTCCTTTTCCTTTGTTGGGCTTGAGTTGAGAAACATAATGAGCTGACACATTCTTTTCCTTTTTAAGCTTGCTTTCCTCAGAAACACACTTAGAAATCAATTCATTGACGCTCCATGTTGATTATCAGTGTTGTAAGTTGTCTTAATGAAACTAAAAGAGGTAGGAAGTGCATGAAGAGCATGATGAATGATGTAAGTATCAGGTAGAGGAATTTATGATCTTTCAACTTGGACTGAACATTCACGATTTTCAAAATAAAATCTCTCACTCCCTTGGATTCATCGTACTTGATGGTTGTCATTTCATCCATAAGATGTCCAGCTTCTGCATTCTCACCAGTGTCATACATTTTTTCTACAACTTTGAAAAACGTTGTGACATCTTTATTGTCTGGCAAACCACTCAATAGATGTTCAAGAATTGATCTTTTCATAGCAATGAGACTAAGATGATTTGACTTTTCCCATTATGCATAGAGAGTTCTTTGGGTGGTAGTACTTAAATCAGTAGGAGCGTTGGGTTTATCTTCTCACAAGCAGAAGTCCAAGTCCATTATCCCCAAACTAAATTCTACATCTCGTTTCCACTTCTTGTAGTTGGAGGCAATCAGAATTTGCATGGAGGCATTATTGTTGTTCACAGAAAAAGAGACTAAAATGTACAAAAAAATGAACACCTTGATTAAATTATGAGCAAATCAATAAGAAAATATATAAATAGAATCAAATTGGACATCATATACTCCCATTTCGGGTGAGAATACAATACACATATGAACTCCCTTCATGAAGTGTTAATATATATAATTTTATTACCTGTGGGCAAATAAATTCTGTACAAATATATATTGATTCAAACAAAAAAAAACTACAACAAATATACACATCAAAATTATTACCTTTGGGCAAATAATTTTAAATATGCACATTTATCATTAACACACTTCATGGACCGTAACTAATATATAACTACCTCATTTGGGAAAATAATGACACAAATTAATTAGCTAAAAGAAATATTTTCTACAAACAAAAGAAATTCGGTGATAAAACAATCATTGAAAAATAAATAAATCAAATCACTTTGGTGAAATAATATTAATAATTTTTATCCAAATCTTTAAAAAGTTTGCTCGTAATATGTTGATAATAAAAATAAGGTGTCCTCCATAACACTCTATATCAACAAATCAAGGTAGTCACTTTGAACAACAAAAGATAGTTTAATTGAAGAAAATGAAGTCATAGCATTTGTGTAGTGAGTACACCATGAATTGGAGGGTAACCAAGAGAGTGAGTGTGTACTAAAGAAGAAGAAAATACTAAAATAATTTTTTATGATTTAAAGTTTTCAAAAAATATGACAAAAATATTTATTATGATTTAATAACTGCGGAAATCGTATTAATTCAATAATAATTGTTTGGTGACGTTAAAAAATTAATTAAAAATCACAGAAAAATCAACAATTAAATTCTAATGAATTTGGAAAAAAAATCGTAAAAAAAGTTGTTCGGAAGTGCCGCACTCGCCCCAACTCTCCGCTGCCGAGAGTGGGCTTCGCACCAGGAGGTTGTCTTCAACCTCTAGTCGGGTCCTGAGGTGGGTCACGCGACCTGGTTCCATCCAGCCAGGTTGGAGGTGGTTTTTCAGCCAAAAAACACTTGAATTTGATGGGAATTTGTGGGGGTTTTGATTGGAATGGTATTTCTAATGGATCTATGGAGTTTAATTCAAGGGAAACAAGAAGAACAAGTAGATCCAATGGTATAATTTTTTAAAATAATAACAAAGAAAAAGCTTGAAATTAAACATATAAAAGTCTTCATACATGAAATTAAATGAAGCTTAAACTATAAAATCCATGTATAACTACAAATTACTAATCACTTTCAGATTTGAACCACTAAATTAAAAAAAATCATAGAATTAAGTTCATAATAATTTTATGTAAAACCCTAAAACTTTAAACATGAAATTCTCATAAACTACTAAACGAAATTTAGCATAAAATATATCAAAAGAAAAATAATTTCATAATAAATAAAAACCCTAATGTTTTAGGATCGAACTTTAAAAAATTCAACAAAAAATAATAACGAAATGAATATGTAATTAGAGAAATTTAGCCTATATCAATAAATGGTTAAACAAAATATAGATCCTAAATCATATACAATAACCTGACTCTGATACACATGTTAGAAATTCATAAAACACCAGGATACAAGATTGTATATAATTTAGAATATAATGAGCAATTGAAAAAATAATTAAGAATACATACCATATTCTTCCATAGAAATAAATGAGATTTGGTAGTGTAATACTAACCAACTAAGTCTTCCTCCCCATATCTCTAATTCAAAAGCAAATCAAATAGATCAACCAAAAACCATCATACAATTGTGATGAGACAATATGTATTTATAGAGTTAGAAATGAGACTTAGCTACGTAACCCTAGTTGGATTAGACCTCCTCATCAAAGAAGGATTTAGTCAACTTGAAAGCCCACACTTTTGTTTCAACTAGACATCATTCAGTGTAGAGTCCAAGAACTTTACTTAGCTAAGATAGATAGTAGTATGATAGTATTTATAGCATTATCTTTGTTACTATGGATTTTTGGTTCAGACCGGGAATTATTTGGACACTCATAGTAGTACTTATAGATTTTCTAAGTTTAATCTATAGTTTAAGAATATTAAGTATAACCTAAGGTTTGATTAAAGTGACTAATATTAAGGGTTATATTTATTATATTATAAGGTTTAGACATCAACCAATAGGATTTTAAGCACATGTTATGAATGGTGATTAAGGATTAAGTATTTTTGAGGATTAAATCTAATAAGGAGTAATGTTTGAATGTTATAGGGTCAGTCAGCAGCTTTGAGTACGTTGAGGGCTTAGTCAAGGCTGTTTACTCCATTCAAACTTAGCTAAAAATGTGTCATTTCGTGTTTAAATATTCAGCGTGTGCCGATATATCGCAGCACGTAGATACGGAAAACACGAATCGATGCACGGTCGCCTCGGGCATACTGGCCCAGGCGATATATCGCCTACAGGGGGCGATATATCGCCCCCTTCAGCATATGTTCAATTGTTTTTGAATTCTTTTCCTTTCAGCCATTCAAACTTCTTCATAAGTCCAGCATCTTTTGAACGAGTCTTCAGCCTCTGCTGAACGATTATTCAAATGATTTTCACCTAAAAAGCCAAAATTTTTATTCAAGTAAAATCAAGATCTTTTCATCTCCAAACTCTATAAATAGGACCTAGTACCCAGCCATTATTCACCTTTTGCTCTAAGTTCAGAAGCTGCTAGTGTTAAGTGAGTGTGAGAGTGTAAACACCTGGGTTGGGAAAACTATAAGCTTAAACATCATAAGCTTATCAAACACTTTGGGAAGTGAGTTCTATAGTATTTCGATGGAGGTTAGATTGATCTTGCAAATCTTTGAGGTAACCAAAACTCTAGTTCCTTTCTGTATTATGTTTCCTTTCTCTTAGTCTTCTACTCAATTTCCTAACCTCATTCTTATTTTGGTTAGGGAATCCAAGTTCTTAAGCACTTAAGTTGTGGTAAGCATATTTTCTTTTAATGGTTTAGTCTTCCTATTCTCTTTCATTTCATCACCTTTCTTTAGACTCACTCTTGTTCATTATGGTTTTAGGAGTGTTCCAAAAAGTCCCAACTCAGTCCATTTTATCTCGGTAACTTTGGTAAGGAAAATAGGCTAGAATCTATATGTTTATGTTTATGCTATTTTATGTGTTATGTTTTCATATGTTATGAATATGTTATTGATGTGTATGTTGTAGGCTTGGGCATATGCCCTATTTGACTAACAAGACCCCAAAAAGATTGTGGGCATAAGCCTATTTAGCTGGTAGGACCCCACTAATCTCATGGGCATAAGCTTGTTTAGTCTATGGGACCCCAAGTAATAATGGCCATTATAATAAGTGTATTATGTGTTATGATATGTCCTTACGTTCATTATGAAATTTATGTGTATGACTATGTGTTAGATTTTCCTTGCTGGGCATTAGGCTCATTCCTTTCTGTTTATGTGCAGGAAATAAGCTTTAGAGGTGGAAAGATTCGTGACGCTTAGAGGATGTGTATCGATGGTGAATGGAGTCAAGGGGCCGAGCGTTATTCGATTCGAGGATGTAGTCTTGTTTATGTTTTTATGGTTTTAAATGTATTTTTCCGCATTTTCTATGTAACTCTTTTTAGTTTTTAAGTTATTTTTGTTTTAAAGACAATGGGTACCCATATCCTACTTATTTTATGAAAGTAAACTTTGTTTCTACAAGTTTCTGATAAATTATGGTATTTTCGCAAAAATGTAAGTTTTATGTATAGTTTCGTTAATGGTCCAAAAAGTCTAGAGTAGTGGGTCATTACATTCAGATACTAAGTCCATTAATTATAGATCACTAATTATAAGAGCTAATAATCCAAAGAATTATCTAACAACCCATATTTTAATAAAAATTTAAAATATTAATTTAAGCCCAAATAAAAGTCTTACAATGAAATGATGATAGTAGAGAGGTTCAGGGTAGTGGAATCGTGAAAAAGGTGGAAGAAATAACAAACATAGGGGTGAAGTGCATCGCTTTGAGATAAGAGAGTCTCATCTCTTTGGTGATTAGGAAGCCTATCTCATTCATTTACTCAGATTCACGACATAATCTATCACTTATTTAAAATTCAAATAAAAAATGACTAATAAAAAAATTGCAAAACATCACATATATAAATTTATATACAAATTTGATTAAAATAAATTATTGAAATAATATAGATTTAATTCATAAAAAACACTTCTTCTGAATATATGAAATAACAAACTATATTAATATACAATCATTAATATTTGTTTGGGTGGTATGAAAGATAGAATATACACAGAGGAAAGAACTGTTTTTCCTTCCACCAAAAGAGAAAGAATACTAAATAACCATAAATTTAAGAACGAAGAAATAGAAAGCATTACCTTTCAATGCAAGAGAAAGAGTTGCCAAAATGAAGACCTTTCAAGAGATGAAAAGAAAAAAAAAAACCATACTGCACCAAGACCATCCATGTACATACTTCACTGCCAAATCACCAAATCTTTGAACGCCACAGTGTTTATTTGAGGAGACACTAATATAAAACATAAACCATGTACCAATTTCTTGTAGATTATTAGTGTACTGTTCAAGTTCAATTGGAGAAACAATCTTCGAAACCGGCAAGTCGCAGTTTGGTTTTCGGTAGCGGAGATGAGCGAAGTAGTAAAGAAGTTGGCGGTTACGGAAATTAGATCACCATTAAAAAATAATTCTAAAATTATTTTATTTATAATAAAGAGTTACTTAAACTATCATTATAATTACAATTATTGGAATGATAATTACTCAAATTATATTTATTTAATAATTAATTAGTTTATATAAACTAAATTTTTTGTGAAACCTGAGACTTTTTAGATTGAAAAAGTCAAAAAGAGAAGAAAAAAAAAATTAATTGATTAATTTAAATTATATATTAAGATATTTCCCTTTTTCTTCTCCCTCCCGATCATTTCTCCTTCTTCTTCTTCTTCTTCTTCTTCTTCCTTTCTTTTCTCTCGGCAAGCCACGGCAACGGCACCAGACCCAACCATCGCTGCCCACCATTTCTGACACGCGTTGGTGCTGCAGCTTCCCCGATCGGTGACGATAGCAACCCCAAAGTTTGGTGACCATCGGAGCAAGGACGCACCCGCACAGTCACTCCGAAGTTTTATCGTTGAAACTTTGAGGTGACTTTCCGGCGAACTTCGACCACCGTTCGATGAGTGGGTGGCACCGTTGGAATCAGCGTTGCGAGAGAAACGTTACCCACTAAGTCATTCCGGTCAACTCGTCATTTTTCTCCGGCGAGATTTTGGGTATCTCCGCCCCTTTGGAACATTTTCCGGCGACACCGGAGGTCATTTGGGCAAAGAAGATGTACTTCCATGATGTAATTATCGAGATGATCGTTTTGATATATGCCATGCATATATTCGTCGACGTTTCCGGTACCGCCACCAACCGCTATTGTGCACCGCTTGGGTGAGGTTCCGGAACGTGAAATTTTAAATATGGTCATATTATATCTCATTGAACACGATTTTGAATAAGGAATGCAATGATGATAATCGTTTGCTCATTTGGTGCACGTAGGAAAAATGTGATATTAAAATTGGACTAAATCACTCTAAGATCATCATTAAGCTTAGGAGCGTCGCTTTGGCCTCGGATTGAAAATTCTAAGGAGGTAGGGACTCAACTTGACTATTGGATTTATTTTATTCGTATTGAATTGCATTAAACATATTCCAATTTTGATATTTATAAAATGTTTGAAAAATTGGAAACTTAATCTGCATGTTTTCTGATCTGTTCTGAGGGCACTGAGTGCCAAATATATTTTTGTTCACTTATTTATCCAGGTTATGATTTTTGGGTTTTATTCAAATGCAGCTGTTATGTTGCCCAATTTTCTAAAAAAATAAAGGGAATATGTTTATTTCTTTTTATGTTTACCTGCATTTGGTTATACCGATGAGAGCCACAGTGATTATGATTTGTGCATGTTGTAGTTTCACGACCTAGTCTTTGTGTCATCATAGGTAGATCAGGTGTCCACTCACCTGTAGGTGTAAAGACCTAGCATCTGTATACATGAAGTGTTCTGAGCCTCCCCTTGTTATCAGGTCCGGCTACCTAGTTTAGGATGTCGGTTTTTCTATGGTGGGTAACGAGAACTAGGGATCTAGTGGACGATGTGATGTGCACTTGTAGCTATGCTCTTATGATTATTTGTGGTGTCTCTCTATTTGGGTTTATACATGATGATATATGTTTTTGTTTTCAAAGCTAACCATGCAGGGGTTTTATTTAACTTTTTGGGTCTATGATATTAGTTGCTTTCCTACTGGGATTTATAAGCTCACCCCTATCTCTCCCATTCCAGGAGCCTAGCGACGCGAATGTGGGAAAGATGAATTATCAATGGAGCCAATGTGTTTAGCCTATTTCTATTTTGTGTCATTGTCTTATCTTTTGAACATTATATGTATTCGACTTCGAATCTAATGATCGGTATATCTGAATGAGCTATGAAATAATTAGGGATGAGGAATGGTGGATGCTAAGTATTATTTTGGGTGTTTATGACTTATTAAATTTAACTGTTTTGTGATTACATAACTATGGGAATATTATTGGTCTATGTATAATGATAAATGATCATGCTTTTATCACTAATATTTTTATGTATAATTATATGAATTAATCCATTATTTTAACTTATAATTATAGTACTATTTAATATAAATTAAATGATCATTTATAAAGACTATTTTCCAACAAGGGTCAAAGTTTGACCTTTGACCACCCAAGTTATGGATATTACAAATCTGCCACGGCCTAGGGCTCGGGTCGTGACAGAAAAATGGTATCAGAGCACCGGGTTTAAATACCTCGGAGTGTGTCACCAAATAGATTAAATTTATTTAAAATAAAGTATTTTGATCTATAAAGGCGTATGTATATAGATAGCATCCATTCTTTACTAACTAGTCAGCTTTGATTTAAAACCTAAGAAAATGCCTTCAAAGGGAAGGACAACAAGGAGAAGGCTTGCTGCTGATGTCCCTGAGGCTGAGGTTCCCTCTCCGCCAATTGCATTCCCAATGAACACCATTTTTGAGGCTTTAAGAGGCATTCCTACCCAACAGATGGATCTAGCTGCCCTTCAGAGCAATCACTTCCAGATCTTCCATCAGATTCAAATGCCTAAGTCTAAAGGTGGAAAAGATTCCATGGTTGCAGAAAGATGGTCGAGGCAGATAAAGAAGAATTTAAACATTAGGGGAGCACCTAAAGAGTATCATGTTATTTTTAATGTGCCCAAGTTGGAAAGGAGCGCACCGGATTGGTAGGGAGCCTTAAGTAGGATGAGATGAACTGAAGGGATGACTTGAGGAAATTTTGAGAAGGATGTTCAAAGAACAACATTTTAATCCATCTCATAGGAGGACTTGATTGGATCATTTGATTGCTCAAGATCAATGATAGGTTGATGAGATCACAGAATGACTAGATAATGATGGATGTGATTAAAGGAATTCTACATGAAGTTTGTAGAGTTATCTTCCTATGCTTATGTCGGTACAGTCAATCAACCTCTTTTGATTGAGCAATTCCTCTATCGCTTAAACCCTTAAATATTTGGTCCACTTTCCCCTATGACCTTTGGAAATTTGAATGAGTGTGTGACAGCAGCCTTACGGATTGAGGCTCATCAATAAGGAATTGAAAGAAAGAATACGGCCCGAGAAAGAGGAAATGATAGGAAAATGAACAAGAAGAACCAAGGGCGATGGTTATCCCAAGGAAAACAACTTAGTGGGGGTAGCAATAGTAGTGGATCCTCAGGAAAGACTCGAATTGGGTTGTATGGGTGTTTCAGTTGTGGCCAACATGGTCATAAGAAGAAAGATTGTCCACAACTACAACAGTGGTTCCAACCATCACATGGAGGACCCATAGGGAGTTATGCTAGGTCTACTCCTTTCACAGGACAACCTAAGAGTAACCAGTCTCAAACTTTATCCTATAGTTTCACACCCGCACCAAGGCAACAATCCCAATATCAACATCAGTTCAAGCCCCAAGGTTCAGGATTCAACCAGGGGTACTCACAGAGTTTCCAAACTCCTATTTCTGCTGGGAGTCAAAGAGGGCTCAATAAAGGAGGAGGTTCTGGTGCAAGCACAAGCCATATTGGTCAAGGAAAAAGGAAAGCAAAGGAAAGAACCTCTGTTCAAGATTATGCTCTTGGTGGTGATGATGTGCAAGGAGGAACATGCCAAGGAGTTGTGGATGGTATGGTTCTTATCTCACACTCTTGGGTTCCTGTATTATTTGATACTGGTGCATCTCATTCTTTTATATCATTAGTGTTTGCTAGCATGTTGAGTTTGAGTTGGGAAAATTTTAGTCCTACATTGCAGTTGAGTGTACCTATGGGAGGGCATGGTGAAGTATCAACCATCTGCAAATCGGTTTGTATTGTGTTTGAAGGGCATAATTTATTAGGAAACCTGATGGTGTTACCTATGGGACAATTTGATGTGATTCTTGGCATGGATTGGTTGTCTAAGTACCAAGCCATTGTATATTGCTCACGCAGAAGGGTGACTCTTTTAACTCCAAGTGGAGATTTCATTGTATTTCGAGCCAACATGAATGCAGTAAGGTAGACTCTTATTCTTAAGGCATGTTTAGGTGGGAAAAGAAACTTAGAGTGTTACGGGAGTCTATTTGCAATTGAGGATGAGTCTAGGCCTCTAGACAAGTTTTCTTGGATGTCAGTGGTTAGTGGCTTTCCAGATGTGTTTCATGAGAATTTGCAGGAACTACCACCTAATAGAGAGAGATCGAGTTTTGCATTGATTTGATTCCTGGGACTCAACCAGTTTCCACTACACCTTATCGCATGGCACCTACAGAGTTAGTTGAATTGAAAAAGCAATTGGGTGAGCTATTGGAAAAGGGTTACTTTAGGAACAATAATTCTCTAGGGGAGCTCCAATTTTGTTTGCCAAGAAAGCTAATGGATCATTGCGATTGTGCGTCGATTATCGGAAATTGAATCAGATGAAAATTAAGAACAAGTATCATTTTCCAAGGATAGATGAGTTGTTTGATCAGCTCGGAGGTTCAAAGTGTTTTTCCAAGATTGATTTGAGGTCAGGTTATCATCAATCGAGGATTAAGGAAGAGGATATTCCTAAAACTGCTTTCAGAACACGTTATGGACATTTTCAGTATTTGGTGATGCCATTTGGATTGACAAATGCACCTGCATCATTTATGGACCTTATGAATAGAATCTTTAGACCCTATTTGGATAAGTTTGTGGATCTTTGTATGGATGACATTTTGGTGTATTCCAAGACACCCGAGGACCATACAGAACATTTAACAATTGTGTTGCAAACTTTGAGGGACCATCAATTATATACTAAAAAAAATGTGACTTCTGGATGACTGAGGTCAAATTCTTAGGGCATGTAATATCTCAAGAAGGCATTATTGTGGATTCATGCAAAGATAGATTCTATCTTGCAGTGGGAAATACCAAAGAATGTTACTGAGATTCGAAGTTTTCTTGGGTTAGCAGGTTACTATCGTCGCTTTGTGGAGAATTTTTCTCGAATTGCTATGCCTTTGACAATGTGTTGACCCAAGATTTGGCCAACTGACACGGAGTCAGAATATGCTTGATATGAATGAAAGAGATGAGAAGAACGTAATGACACAAGTAAATAAGACACAATATTTTATAGTGGTTCGGCCCTAGGACCTGGTAATGACCTACGTCCACTTAGAATGATATTGACATAAAAATCAGAAGAGTGATCAAAGAACTAGGGTTCAATGAGTTTCACCACTTTCTGAAGAACAATACAATATTACTAGGATAATTACTATAATCTCTCACGATTCAAAAGCCAAAAGTCCTTTCCCTTGAGCTATCTCTCGCTATTTATAGGCTCAAGGGGGATTACAAAAGATTGTTACAGATATTCTTCCCTGAATAATCGGATACTCAGGAGATTGTGTGAGATAAATTCGGGATTCATAAAGATCTTCCCATTAATGTCGCCTTGTACGCAGGACTATCGACCAGATTGGTCGCAGGTAAGACAGGCTTGCACTGCTTCTAATGTGTCCTCTGGTCGATACTCTAGCAAAACGTTTCCAGGTGTCAGCCACGTGTCCAGGGATCACTTGCCACGTCACCAATGCTAATTTTATGGATAACACAATGCTAACAAGAAAGGATTTAAAGTTTGTGTGGGATGACAGTTGCGAAGAAGCTTTCAGAGAACTTAAGCCAAGATTGACTACGACGACTATTCTCGCTCTGCCTAATAGTGATGAATCGTATGTGGTAGTCATTGATGCCTCTGGTAATGGTTTAGGAGGAGTTCTCATGCCAAATGGCAAGGTTGTTGCCTATGCTTCACGCTAATTGAAGCCACATGAGAAGAACTACCCTACACAAGACTTGGAACTTGCAACAGTGATTTTTGCCTTGAAAATTTGGAGATGTTACTTATATGGGGAAAAGTTTGAATTATATTATGATCATAAAAGTTTAAAGTATCTCTTTACTCAAAGAGACTTGAATTTGAGGCAAAGAAGATGGGTCGAGTACATGGAAGACTATGATTTCATTTTGCAATATCATCCTGGAAAAGCAAATGTGGTCGTTGATGCATTAAGTAGAAAACCTTATGGCACTTTGGCTAGTTTGGCTCTTGAGGATTGGAAAAGAACGATCACAGTGGGTGATTATGATTTGGAGTACTATGAAGGAGAATAGATTGCTGGTGTTTCAAACGTAGTGATTACACCGATGCTACTTTAGTAGGTTAAGCAATATCAGTGAAAAAAATGAGACTTATTTGGAATTGAATCTGAAACGGTGATCATTTAGATGGATGGACAATGAATGCTGAAGGATTCTTATACCATAAGGGAAGATTGGCCGTTACAAATATCCTTAATCTTAGAGTATGTTATAGTCGAGGCTCATAGGTCTAAATTTGTTGTACATCCTGGAAGCACAAAGATGTACCAAGACTTGAAAAGACAGTACTGGTGGGAGGGTATGAAGAGAGATGTGGCTAACTTTGTAGCTAAGTGTATGGTTTTCCAGCAGGTTAAAGCTGAGCACTAGAGACCTTCAGGGTTGCTTCAACCTTTACCTATACAAGAATGGAAGTGGGACAAGATCATGATGGACTTTGTGACGAGATTACCATTAACACCATTAAAGCAGGACATTGTCTGGGTGATTGTCGATCACTTGGCCAAATCTGTTCATTTCATTCCAATTAAGAAAGATTATGAGGTTTCTAGACTAGCTCGAGTTTATGTGGATAATATACTTCGACTACATGGGTTGCCTTCCAGCATTGTTTCTAAGAGAGATCCTCGATTTACATCAAGGTTTTGGCGAGCATTGCAAAAAGCTTTAGGAACTGAAATTAACTTGAGCACCGTTCACTACCCTCAGACAGATGGATAGTCTGAGAGGACTATCCAAACTTTGGAGGACATGTTTCGTTCTTATATTTTGGATTTTGGGGGTAGCTGGGGAGAACACTTGTCATTGGTGGAATTCACTTATAATAATAGCTACCAGGCCAGTATAGGCATGGCTCCTTATGAGGCCTTATATAGGAGATCATGTAGATTACATTTGTATTGGACAGAACTAGATTAGCATGTCACAATTGGATCTCAAATTGCTAGTACTACTGAGAAGATCAAAGTATTTTTCCAAGAGAGACTTAAGGTTATTCAAAGTCTTCAGAAGAGTTATGACGATCTCCTCCGACGAGAAGTTGAGTTTGAGGTTGGTGACTATGTCTTCTTGAAAGTTACTCCCATGCTTGGTGTGACGAGATTTGGAGTGAAGGGTAAGCTATCCCCGAGGTGTATTGGACCTTTTGAGGTTATCGAGAGGGGTGGGGAGGTCGCTTATCGATTGAACCTACCAGCACGGTTGGGGCATGTTCACAATGTGTTCCATGTATCGATGCTGAGGAAGTATACTCCAGACCCATCGCACATCATTGAGTATGAGGCTATCCCTCTTCAAGAGGACGTGACATGTGAAGAACAACCTATCAGAATTCTAGTGAGAGAGTTAAAGGTGCTAAGGAATAGAGAGATTCCCGTAGTCAAGGTCTTATGGCGGAACCATAGAGAAGATGGGGCTACTTGGGAGTTAGAGTTGGAGTTGTATGATAAGTATCCTCATTTGTTTAATTTTCAGCTTGAGGTTGTACTTTGAAAATTTTGGGACAAAATTTCTTTAAGGAGGGAAGAATGTGAAACCTAAGACTTTTCAGGTTGAAAAAGTCAAAAAGAGAAGGAAAAAAAATTAATTAATTAATTTAAATTATATATTCAGATTTTTTTCCCCTTTTCTTCTCCCTCCCGACCCTTTCTTCTTCTTCTTCTTCTTCTTCTTCTTCTTCTTCTTCCTTTCTTTCCTCTCGGCAACCCACGACAAGGGCACCAGACCCAACCATCACCTCCCACCATTTACGACACGTGCCGGTGCTGCAGCTTCCCCAACCGACGACGACAGCAACCCCAAAGTTTGGTGACCATCGGAGCAAGGACGCGCCCGTACGACCACTCCGAAGTTTTGCCGTCGAAACTTTGAGGTGACTTTCCAGTGAACTCCGACCACCGTTCAACGAGTGGGTGGCACCGTTGGAATCAGCGTCGCGAGAGGAACGTCGCCCACTAAGTCATTCCGGTCAACTCGTCATTTTTCGCCAGCAAGATTTTAGGTATCTCCGCCCCTTTGGAAGCATTTTTCCGCGACACCGGAGGTCATTTGGGCAAAGAAGTTGTACTTGCGTGATGTACTTAACG